>NC_087549.1:151430111-151770111 GCF_036250125.1 Pseudopipra pipra | reverse complement strand
ATTCTAAATTTATACTCACTATGTCTCTTTTTTTTTTCTGAATCAGAAAAAATAGTTTCCCAAATGAAACAGATCCATAACAAGTCACCACACTAAATAACACCTTCTAATATTAATTAAAAATTGGGCTGTTGGCTGCAGAGAACAGCACATAAACTTTTGGCTGAAGGCTCTTACAACTGCACACAACAGTAAATACCCCTGTAATTCACTCTTTCAAACACCTAATTCGATTCCTTTTTCCACTCTTTCTGTATGTTTGTGAGCTGGAATGATTGATCCTCTCTGCAAACATCATTGCCAGGACAGACACAACCTGGCAACCTGCTGAAGTTGTCAATTGGCTCCTATTGTGTCCCATCTCTGGGGATCTCACAGACAAAACCTGCCAAAGTGAACGTTTTTCTGTCTCATCACAACATCAAAGTCTCACAAGTGACTTTCAAGAGGAAAGGTGTGCATTTCGTGCTTCCCCCTCCTGTAATGCATGGTATAAGTAACTCATGTTTTGGGAATTCAGCTGCTCCTTTTGAGATTTTTGGACTTAAACAGTGGCAAAAATCTAAAGAATGGTGATTTCCTGATGCAAATTAATTACAAGTGCATCTGATAAATTTGCAGATCAAATGGTTAAGTTTGAGCACCTCTCACAGGCATTCAAAGGGGACGATTCTGAAGCAGGATTCTGGCAGGGTCTTGCACGAAATCTCGAGACTGAACCCGTGGAGTCCCAGGGATTACTAGAGAAAAAAAAGAATAGCTGATGGTATAGGTTTGATTTTTGAGGAGAGGGATTGAAGGTGATGTCTTTCTATGGTTTATTTAACTGCCATGGGCAATGGCAAGGCAGATGGGTTGACTATAATTTCTAGAATGAATGAATGAATGTTAAACTTGATAAAGAGCTGACTGATTAGAGGCACTTCTCAGCTAATGACCGTCAATTAATGCTAATTTCCAATGAGCAGCAGAGAAAATAATGGATCCCTGCTGGCTACACTGTGCTGTCTGCACAGATCAAATGACTTTCTCCTCTGCATGGCTGCATTAAAGCAAAGTGTGACAAGTATCAGAGCATAATTCAGACACAGGGCTGATGAATCTGGAGCATCCTGTTTGTGTTTACCATGACACACTGTGCATACCTGGTCCCACTGCTTCGGTAATTAAGACCTAATCTTAAGACAAGTCTAAAGACAAGCCTTCCCACATTACTGGTTGCTTAGGAAAATATATCTTGGTGATACCTCCTTCCCTGCATCATGTAACACAGAGCTGGCTATGACATTGTCATCTCCTGGTTGGGGGACTTCAGATTTTTGCTTGAACAACGCTGTGACTTTTCTCAGTCTCCCATCAGACACTCATAGGGCAATCATGTACAAGTACCTTCCAGAAGGATGGCTCTGGCACAGCAGAACAGCTCCCAGTTGGACTGAGGTTCAGGTATTCAGCTGTTTCATGGCTCCCTCTCATCAGACAAAGCTCCCAGTAAGCAAGACAAGGTTGCAAGGTCAGGACACTTCGGAGAAGGGGACACAACACTGCTACTCCTTGGCATCAGTCATGCAGGGTTGCCCCAGACCAGGTTCCAGAGGCTCCCAACAGCCCCTAAAACTGGACACTGGCAGGAGATTCCAATATCCAGTCTTCAATAGCCAGTGCAAGGGCACAGACTGAGCTCCAGAAGTTGCTCTACTCAACTGGAGTTACTACGGGCAAAGCTTCCTGTGAAGGGGCCTTACCTGTCACACTGCCTTTAGAGGGCTCTAAGAAGGGAGGAAGAGAGCTTGGAAAGAGTATAGGAATGGGATGGGAAGTGGTGGAATCACCATCCCTGGACATGTTCATCCAGTGTATGGATGTGGCACATGGGGACATGGTTTACTGGTGGACTTGGCACTGATGGATTAGTGGTTGTACTTGACCTTAGAGGTCTTTTCCAACCTTAATGATTCTATGATTCTATGGTTTTTTTCTTAAAAAGCTTCCCCCTCACGGCAGAAATGATGTCAGTAGAGCTGAGAAATTTTCTTGGAGCTTTCTGAAGCTTTGTTTCCTTTGAGCTCAGGCAGCCTGTAAACAATAATATTTGCATCATCAGCTCAGCTGTGCCACCTTTCCAGGAGCCAGTTTGTGCTATTCCCATCTGGGATCAGAGGAGATGTCAGTGTATGTGCTGCCTGTCACTAATTAGGAAGTGATTGTTCCTGGTGGGTTGTGTGATGTTGAGTATGTCAGCTGTGATCATCACCTTTTTGGAGAGTGGATCATGAACCCACAAAATTTAACAAACAGCCTTTTCTCATACAAACTGGCTGGCATATGCTGTTTGGAATGAGGAGGATGGAACTGAACAGGGATCTTTCTGAGAGTACCTTAGGTATGTGAAGGAGGCCAGATGGAATGAAACAACACAGAAGAGCTGAGATGTCACATATTTGGGAGCTTCTTAATTTTTTAATACCGTAGAAAATGTGTTTTGCACAGCCCTTTGCTACTAAAACCTCCTTGTTGATCACGTCTCCTCAGCAGGCAGTGAAAAGAATGTGGAAAATCTTTACATTTCCTGGTCATCAGCAAAAAAACACAGATAACCAGAACAGCTCCTCTGGAAAGATTATCACTGCACACTCCTCCCTGTGTTTTCAGCCTACTAATTGCCATCATTTTTCTCCCTGTCAGCTTACAAACATACTCATTACCGTGGGACATGACTTTTGTTGCTCAGTGTTAGTACGTGAATGAATGAATTCCAAGACAATGCAGGAAAAGCAGAGTTGGCAAGACCAGGTTCTGCTCCCACGTTCCTGTAATTACTGTGGGTCGACTGAAGAAAAGGAGGCAGTTGTTGCAAATGTGGTCAAATGAGACCTGCAAATGCAGGAACAGGGACGTGTGGGGCTTCTGTGAAAAACTTCCAACTCACAAAGGCCGGGACAGCCGGGGGGAGGGATATTCAGTTCAAAGTAAACACCTGGACAGTGTCTACCTCCTTGTGAGTTAAGCACCTTCAGACCTTCTGAAACCAGCAGAGATCTAGTGAAATTTGGTCAGAGGGTCCTGAGGCACAGCTCAGACACGAGCCAAAACAGGACAGATGAATCATGATGGAAGAGATTATTTTCCCTTTTGGCAACAAAGGACTCTACAGTGATTAACTCATATGCTTTGTTAGGATGGACAGTTGCTTCCCATATATTGGCTTTATTTTACTACAGTCCTGATTTTTCTCGCTGTATTGACCATTTAATTCCACTTTGCAGTGTGACCAAACACTTCTGATTTTCTTGAGAACCTCAGTCATTCCATTTCACTCACTGTTACACTGCTTGAAATCACATTATTACAGGGAATCTCAGGTTTCTTTGAAAGAAAAAAGATAAAGCACAGCAAAGCTTTTTTTTTTTAATCCTTTTTAACAGATTTCATTATTTTAGAAAGAGTTTTAACTTCAGTGTTTAAAGTTCAGCCTGTTCAACTAGCATCTCTAAGGAGCAGCTGACATGAGCTCCAATCTGACAGATTTCACAGGTCCCGTTATCTCTGCTTGGAAAAAAAAAATTCTCCCTCTACTGATAAAAATATACTGAGAATCCTAAATCCTGACAAGCATCATCATTTCTGACTGTTGTTTTTCTCAAAAAAAAAAAAAAAAAAAGGAGGTCAAAGCCCGTGAGTTATTGCAAGAAACAGCTTTCCAGAATAAATGTCCTCCTTTGGGTCATCCAGTGATTCCCCAGGAAAACACTCTCTTCTGCACCTCCATCAGTAGCAGAGTGGCCTCCTGAGTGTCCCTGTGAAAATAAACATCTGTGAGGACCTTTGGGGTCACATGGAAGTAACTGGCTGTGTTTTCTATAAGCACACCTCGTACACTCACTCTCATATCAAAGAATATTCAAGTTAGGTGCTTAAATGTAGGTTTTTGTTGCCTTTTGCACAGCTTTGAGGCATTCAGGATACCCACACAGGGAAGAGAGACTTGAGATAGAGACTTCAGAGAGTTGTGCTTCCCTGGAGCAAAAGCTGGAAGCTTCTGGGGCAGAGCATCTCACAAGACATGAAATATTTATGTTTAATCCACTGAGCCAAGGCCTCACTATCTTTCCACATCAGTCCCACAAACATCAATGAGACCCTTTGCTGACCAAGGGTAGGACTTCATCTCCCCTCCCTTTGGTGGTCTGGGTATCTAATCTAAGGCAGGTGTCCAGAGTCCCTGTACATTCAGAGCAGAGAAAAAAGATGGTATAGAGGACATCTTCATCACTTTTTTCATGGGGTGGGCTAAGTCATTATATCATTTATAGACAGAGAGACCCTAATGAGCAAAACTGCCTCAAAAGTCTGAAGTTAGCTCAGAGCTGTATCCCAATGTGCTGCTCACTGTGCTTTGTATCCCAAAGTTATAGGGATCTGCTCCATAGCAAGATGCAGCAGAGCTGGAAGGAGCAGCCAAGGCAGCGAGAAGGAGGAATATGGAGTCGTAACTTGGAAATAATCTACAAGCACATGGCTGGGATTGTGCCACCTCTGTGGATTGCTGTTGGATAAACAGCCCCATTTGTTTCAGAAACACCATGTTTCCACTTTGCAAAAGCACAGCGAAACACGCTCTACTAAATAGACACAATCCAGCCTCCCTCACAAAGGGAGGCATCAGGAGCTCATTACCAAGCATTAGAAAGACTGTGACAGAAATTCTGCTTCCTCCTGGAAGAAACACTGGGATTTATTGACTGGTGAAGCTGGAGCTTCTCCATCCCTGGAGGTTTTTAAGCAGGTGTTAGACGTCCCAGAATAACGTGAGCACTTTATTTCATACAAGAAAGATTTAAAGATTGGCTGGTTTGGATAAAGCTGTCTTCATGCAAAAACCTGCAGGCAAAAGAAATGCAGTGCCACTGCTTCCTCTGCAGGATTATGCCAAGGTAACACAGAAGAGAGGGATGCTCCTGGCCAGGATGAGTCACTGATCTCTGTTTAGTCTTTCAGAAAGAGTTGGCCACCAGCAACAATATAAAATTCTTTAAAAATCATTCTTAGAGGGATTAAAGCGCTATAATCTGTGCGTCCTGTCCTTCCCCCTACACTCATCCAGGAAAGTGGATGTAAAGTTGGGTCTAATTTCCAGCAGTGTATTAGTGCTTTAAAACATGGAGGAAAGTTGTTCTGTACCTTGCTTTCCCCACTGGTGAAAAACTGGGGATACTGACACTGAGCTTCCCTTTCCAGTCCTCTGCCAGGGAGCAGCAAGAGCGGGACAGCCTCGCAAGGGCTTTATGAAGGATCCAAAGCTGGCTGAGAACTGGTCTGTAGAGCCACCACTATGATAGTGCATATAGAGATGCCTAAGAATGGGTGAGAACAGGACAAGTGCATTGGGATGTTTTTCCAGTGACCTGCAGGGCTGGGGTGCCTGAGGGCTCCTCCACATGCAGCAGCTCTGGTTTGTGTGACAGTAGGATCTCTCCCTCCTGTGCCACTGTCCTGTGCCAGCAGATCAGACATAGGTGCAAGGATGGCACAACCACAGGCAGGTTCAGCTCGTGCTGTGCTGACTCCAGGAGCTGAGTCATGGAATCATAAAATCATAGAACAGTTTTGAGTTGAGAGGTACCTTAAAGCTCATCTTGTTCAATGGGCAGGGACACCTTCCACTAGACCAGGTTGCTCCAAGCCCTGTCCAACCTGACCTTGAACCCTTTCAGGGATGGGGAATCTCAGGGTCAGGCAGGAAGAGAAATATCTGCATTTCTGGGTCTGGAGGCTGAGCAGACACCTGCTCAAGGATCACACCCCACAACCCTGTGTCAGGGTTCAGCCTGGGGCTGGAGCTTCTCGGGGCACTCGTGCAAGTGGAGGCTGCTTGAAACACAGCACAGACACCCCCACAAAACACCATGGCAGAAAAGCTCTGACCTAAGCAAATTTGGAGGACTGGAAGATCAGTCTCTCTCTGCTGCTTGAGTATATTCTTCAAGATCAGTGGGGAGAGCCTGGTTCCACTCCAGCGGAAGCCACGGCATTAAAGTTCCATTGACTTCGACAGCAGAACAACAAAGCCCTGGCACTTCAAAGGTTTCTTTTATGGTGCTCATGCCGTTAATAAGCACCATCTGCTCCTTTCAACAGGAGAGCCATCCTCTGATTTGCTGACAGCACTTTGCTCTCCAGGGACTCAGCCCGTGTTTATATAACCACGGCAGTTCGCCTACATGGGCAGGGAGGGCAGCGGCAGCTTCCCCGTGCACAGAAGGAGCCCTGGAGTAACAACAGGGGATTGAGCTTTCAACAAGGGCGTTGTGCCTGTGTGGAAAGTCCTCGTGGTTTCGGTTCTGCAGCAAAACCTGCTAACTCAGCCCAGTCCACAGAGCAGGAGGTGAGAGCTCGGGTTCACATTAGATGAGACTTATTGTCACATGATTACCACCTGTATCACTCAGGGACCTGGAGCAGTTCTCTGTGGAGCCCAGAATGCAGCAGCTGAAAAGCATCCATTCTCTTTTTAAAGCTGGGGCCCACTCAGCTCCTTCAGCAGCTCCTTGTCAGATTTGTGCTCCAGACCCTTCACCAGCTCTGTTCCCTTCTCTGGAGCCGCTCCAGCCCCTCAGTGTCCTTCTTGCAGTGAGGGGCCCGAAACTGAACCCAGGATTCAAGATGTATTGATTATTCTGCAGATGAATAAACCCCATTTATTTCTCTTGCTGTTGCTGGATGATAACAGCTCTCCTGCCCTGCTCTGATGGTTACAAACAGGCTGATTTCAAGAGCTTCAAATTAATTGCACAGCGAATGAAATCACCCATTCAAAGAGCAAAGCTACTTGGGCTGTTCTCACATCTACTCTGCTCTTGGAAAAGATTAGTGTTGAATGTCAGCATTTGTTAATTTTGAAAGCCAGTGCTTGCTCTAGGTTTTGCTTCAAATAAAGGACTTGGCTTGCTCCAAATAAAATGGGAGAGCATGAGAGATGAGTGAAGGTGTTTCTAATGTCATGCAGAGCTACAGCTGCCTGACAGCACATCACAGCCCACACTGAGCAGATAACAAGGAAAATGGGGCTTTTTTCATTCTCAACCCTCTTTTGTGTCCTTTAAAGCATCCTCTCCTTTGAAGCAGCATATAAAATACAAGAGCCAGGATGCCACTCATTTTCTCCACCTCTAGAAGAAGTGTAAGAAAACAAGACAACAAACCTTTAAATATCAATAGTGTCTTCTCCCCTGAGCAGGCACCCAGAAAATCCCCATGACTGCTGTAAGCTCATGCTGCCAACACCTGTGCTCTGGAAACGTGGGCACTTCACCATGACCCCTCACCTGGGCAAGACGCTAAATATTTATAAACAGCTGACAAAATATTTATAAACAGCTGACATCTTTGCTGAGTGTCTCCTGATGTGAAGCCTTGAGGATGCAGAAGTACCAGTAATGCTCTGGGTGTCTCCTTTCAGGGTGGTGACTGAATCACCAAGAGTTACAGATCCTAAATATCCTGGAGCTGGAGGGCTCACAGATATTTTTCCTAAAACATTTGGTTTCCATGTCATGCTGGAAGGACTTCCACCCCATTTTTTCATCAGCAAGTTCGGTTTTTAAGGCTTCTTGGTTGAAATCCATAGGGCTTTCCAGCTGTTGGCTAAAAGCTCACCCTGAACATGAGAGTAAAGTCTGATGGATGAAGACTTCAATTCCTCTGGCTTTTCACATGATTTGAAAGAGATAAATTTGTGAACTACTCACTAGGTCTCTGAGAAGTCACAAAAGCTGATGAAAGGCCTTGTTTGGATTTTTCTCTTCGCCAGTCGGTTGGTCCTCTGTAGATGGATAAAACCACTTTTAAACTGTGAGTATTTTGCTTGGTTAATTTTCTTCACCAGCTTGTTGGTCCTCTGTAGATAGATAAAACCACTTTGAAAACGTGTTTCTACCCTCCAAAAATGACTTATTAATTCTTGTTAATATCTTATCCTTATTAATTCTTGTAGACTTTATAAATAGAAATCCTGACTATTTTTTCTCAAGTGAAGGACAGTGAATGATTCTTGAGGAGGGTGACAGGGGGGATGAGAGGGATTAAACCAAACTGCATCTAAAAGAAAGAAGAAGCAATGACTGCCCTGTGCCAAAGGAAGCTTGTCCTTTAAGCACAGGCTGAGCATTTCAGTATAAGGTTACTGTTTTCCTTGGTCCAGGGGAGTGAGTGGTGCTTCTCTCCTAGGATGTATTTTTACTACAGGGATGATGTATCTAAGAAGCAATGCAAGGAGGAAGGAAATGTTCTCTACACTAGAAGACAAAGCAAGAGAAATATTAGTGATGTGGCAGTATAGTCTAGTGAAGGCTCTCAACCAGGCATGACAATAGGACACAGTGATTATCTGGATGATTATAATTAGATTTATTGCTAATACAGGACCTTAATATTGCCAATGCAGTATCTAAATACCTACTCTCTGATATATATGGTTTAGATTATAGATTATTTCATTTTATAGAGATTATTTTAGGTTATAGTAAAGTTGGGTTATGGTCCCTCCTGTTGAGTCACGAGCTTCAGTGAGATCCCTTTGCTGTCTGAACTTCTCAGAGACGTCTATGTGCAGCTTGGCCACTCGGTCTCAGATTTGGTCAGCAGTCTGTGTTGTCTAAAGGATTATAATATCAGCAGGTTTACAGTCTCTGGCCTTGCAGAACTCACAATTACAAAGCAATGAGGCACCTATGGAGCTGCTTTAGGATTTTCCCTTAGTGTTTGACAAGATTTTAGTGCTTTTTACTCACCCATCCAAAAGTGAGTGTTCCCTGTCTTCGAGCTTGACATACCCTGCAGGCATCCCTGCCAGGTGTGGGATCCACCCAGAAGCTGCCTGCAACCTTGTCACAACAGTTTTCCTGGTTGGCTCAGTCTCCAGCAGCATTTTATCCCATTTTTCACCAAAGTCAACCACAAACACTTCAGTTTCTCCATTTCTGGAATGCATTATTTATAGGAGCAGCCAGACAGCTCCTTCTTCAATATTCACTTGCTGTTCACAGAATCATAGAACAGTTTGGGTTGGGACTTTAAGGATCATCTTGTTCCACCCCCCTGCCATGGGCAGGGAGACCTTCCACTATCCCAGGTTGCTCCAAGCCCTGTCCAATCCAGCCTTGGACACTTAGAGGGATGGGTCAGCCACAGCTTCTCTGGGCAACCTGTGCCAGGGCCTCACCACCCTCATAGTGAAGAATTTCTTCCTAAAATCTGATCTAAACTTACTCACTTTCCATTTAAAGCCAAAGTGTTCTTATTTTAGGACAAACCACCTTGGCCATCGGGGAGTGTGGAAAGGGAGA
This sequence comes from Pseudopipra pipra, assembly GCF_036250125.1. Classification (NCBI taxonomy): domain Eukaryota; kingdom Metazoa; phylum Chordata; class Aves; order Passeriformes; family Pipridae; genus Pseudopipra; species Pseudopipra pipra. The sequence continues at coordinate 151,760,767 of NC_087549.1, read as the reverse complement.
ACAGGGGGTGTTTGTGTGGGATGTGCACAAATATTCAACTCTCTTTCATCACCATCACACAGGGCAGCCCTGGGCATTTAGTTACACATTTATCAGCAGCTTTCCCACAGCTGTTCACAGTTCTCAGGGCTGTTTGCAGCGGGACACACTGGGCTTCCCCAGAGCCCTGCACCCTGTGACAGGGCAGGTCAGAGGAGGCACAACACGTCCTTGGCCTCCTGGTGAGGGAATTCACACCTGCCTCTTTCCTTTAGTCTCCATTGACAAATCCCAGAGAGAAGTGAAGTTGGTAAGATTCATGGGAAGAGGGGAGCCAGCACATCAGGGTTTGGTCCTTCAGGGACCTCCTGTCAGCAGGATTTACTTGGCAATATGTGCAGGGTTCCCTGAGCCAGGCTTCCCAGGTAGCATGCAGAAACCAAGTCAGGCAGGCCTGGGGTGTGATTCATCTCAGCCTAAAGCAGATGTCTAAATTAGAGCAGATGATTCACAGCCTTGAAATTCCTCCACTGAATATAAGCTTCTCTCACTACCAGGGAGGCTTCCTCTGCTGCAGGGATTTGAAAGGAAAGGCTTCCCTTTCTTGGAAATGCCAATTCCCTCCAGGCAGGGAAACTGAGGCACCAGCACAGGCCAGGCTCACAACTAGACCACCCTTTTATAATCTGGATTTGGAAGATGCCTCCCAGTCCCAGGGATACCTCTTTGGTTCCCTCTCAGTGGGATGTGGGGACTGAAACACGTCAGAATACAAGTAGCACTCAGTACTAGAGCAGATACAACTTCATTGCACATGATTATTGGCAGGGAGGACCTACAGGGTTTGTTGAGGAGGCAGGATGAGGCCAGGAGAGCAAGAGCATTGGCCAGCAGCTGTTGTGTTAGAAAGGCACTGGGAAAGCTGCTGTTACACGGCAGAGCTGTGCTGCCTTACACCAACTTCTGAGAGGTTGCTCTGCTGCTGATGTGCTGTTCAACCTTGGGTGTGTCATTTAGGTATTACTAGTTGGTTTTGGTTTTTTTTTTTATGTTGTCTTATAATAGGATTGTTGTTTTGGGAAAGAAAGTTGCAGCCAGAGTGACGAGAGCAGGACTCAGGGGATGAAAGGGTGATGGGTGCAGGGACAGGTACCACGGTCCTTGTAACATCCCAGTTCCCTGCTCAACACCTGTAAGACTTGGAGATGTTTGTTCCCTGTCACAATGGTGACAGCACTCGAGGCAGGGTGGGTAGGGCAAGGAGGGCTTTCTGATTTGGGGACATCACAGTCATAATCCTTCCTTTTTCCTCCTGACAGAGAGGGAGGTAGTCACCAGCCCTGACTCCAGCTCTCCCCAGCAAAACAAACCCAAGCAACTGACCCTTCAGGAACAAAAAGCCCTTTGCTGGTAGGACAGGAAGGCAGATGGGTCATTCTGATCTGTCCAGGTTGAAATCAGTGCTGAGGCCATTTTTGCTTAAACCACTTTTTCATTTCAAGCTCTTATCAGATGAATGTGGTGGATGCGGAAGGAGCCACAGACACTGCAGTTGTTTTCATGGCAGCAGGAGGGGAAACCATGGGCTTGGGCTGCACAATGAAGCTGTAGGAGATGTGGGCCAAAAAAAGAAAAGCTTTCCTTGCTAATCAGAAGCTCGAAAGCAATTAAAGAAAAGCGGGGAGTCTGGAATAGCATAGAAAATTAGTTGTCATTTTGAACACTTTATTCTCTTGTATCACATTTGCCTTGCTGTGAGAGCTGTTTCCTAAATTAATAAAAACAATCTGTAGTGTAACAAGGCAGTGAGGGGCTCCCTCAGCCTCAGCTGGCACCTATCGTGTTTGCAAATCTCAGGAACAATCACGGACTCACCTGAACAAATAACTGGGCTCCCTGCTGCCTTATCTCTCCACACTGAATTGTCCATCCCTCCTGCATTGTGTGTGCCCAGCACAACAACCCACCTCTCACCCTCAAGCCTCCTGACATGATTGACTGTGGCATCTTTAATAAAACCCGCATCAATATTTCCTGCTAAAGCAGAGTGAAGATTTCATTTACCCGTTCTCCTTTATTTTGTCAAATTCCACTTTTATTTCACTGAATAATTAATCAGGCACTGGAGCATGTGACAGCTTGGCTTAAATTTAGTTCTCACTTCTCCTCTGCAGCCCTGTCGGATACAGTTGGCCAGTCAAACACAGAGTTGGGTTTGTCTAAAAAAGCAACACAGACACTGCCAATCTGGATCAGATCTTTGCCCCATCAAGTCTAACATCTTGTCTCCAAGGGCAGCCAGCATCAGGCACTCAGGAGAGTGAGAGGTGCACCTGGTGCTGGAGGAGAAATCTGCACCAACACACAATCTGCCCAAAGGGGAAGGTGTTCCTGACCCTGGGTGTCCTCTGCCGTGAGAGGGTGGCTGTGCCCAGCACAAGAAGGGTACAAATACCCACTCCTTCTGGAGTCTGGGTAGCTGCTGAGCTTTGTGCTTACTCTGAGTGCCCAAGAGACAGTCCAAGCAACTTGGAGCTTGCCCAGCCAGGTGAAAATAATAGTGTGTGCAAAGCCTAGAGGCTGCTCAAAGGCTTAGACCCTGCGAAAATGCAAGAGGGTAACATGGGACAGATTATTTTTGGCAAAGTGCAGAACTCCAGGCACTGTAAGACAGAAGGTGAGATCATTTCAGTCCTATACCAATCTCTACACCAGGGAAGTGCAGCACAGAGATCAATGCTGCACAGGGCTGTGAGATTTGTTTAATTTTTACCCTTTCCCCATGTAGGGTTTCTCTTCTAGTTTGATTCATTTCACCCTCCTGCTAAACACCAAACATCTGTGAGCTGGTTATAGGCACTACTGCACTAAATTGCTTCTGCTCCTTGATACCCTTCCCAGCTCTGTACAGGTCTGTTCCTCCAGGCTATTATTCCCAGAGCTGGATAAGCTGGACCTGCATCTTGCCTTTTGGTGACCCGATATGAAGAATCATCTCCCAAAGGAGGAGAGGGCTTGGATATGCCATGCCAACACCTGGATGTTTCTTGGAATGACTGTCCATGTCAGGACATCAGGTCATGATGAGGTGGGTTGGGGATTTGGCAGGTTTGAAGACTGGAGTGTTTAATAGGAAGCAGGATGAGGAAAGGAGGTTGGGGATGAGATCCTGGTCTGGGGAGACACTGGGAAATAGTTCTCATTTAAATAATAGCAAATAGATAATATATCTTTGACAAACAGAGAGAGAAGTGGAGAAACAGAGAGAGGATGTGAACAAAACACAATCACACATATTTATACATATTGCCTAATTGTAAGGAGACTTTATTAGATCAAAAGTGAATCAAAAGGGACTACCTTAAAAAAAAAAAAAAAAACAAAACAAAAAAAAAAAACCAAAACAAAAAAAAACACAAAACCCCCACAATATAACAAAGCAAATTGCCCAAAGTGTGAGGTTTTCTAAGCAGGAGAACCAGGAAGAGCTTTCACTGGCATCTAGTGGTGCATTGTAGAGGCAGCTGATGGCACAGCTGCACTTCCAGCGTGGATTTCCCTGGGATAGCAGAGACTGTTCAGGTCTGGGGGGCCACCACTTCCAAACTGGGCTTAGGAAGACCTAGTTTTAGACACAGCCTAACTGTGCCCTGAAACTTTGCCCATGAAGCCCTTTTGGGGACGAACATAAGGTGCTCTGAGTCTACTTTGACCGCAGGAGCAAAACCTTGGGATGATATAATGGAATATTTTATCTCGCTTTTCTTGGATTTTGGGACTTGGCATGGGCCTGAGGGGCCATCTGGCAGATGTGGTTTGTTTGAAGGAGAGGATGAGCCAGGGAAATGCAGATGTCAGTGGAGAGAAACAGGAACCCTGAGGGCACAAGTCAAATGCCCCGGTGGAGCTATCCACTTTGGAGCAAGGTAAACTGTGCCCCAGTGGATGAATGGACATTGACACAGATGGAATGGCAGGATCCTGGCCCCTCCTCCAGAACTTTCAGCAGCAAAGGAGTCACACAAACATTCCCCTCTCAGTTGCTCCATGTCAGCCCCTCATCCATGCCCTGCCCCAACCTCTCACCCTCCATGGAGCCACACATCCAGATGAGCTGGTTGATGGGGCTGCTGACTGGAACTGAGCAGGATTTGTGGGAAGATATTATGGAAATAGGAAGGATGGAAAGTGGGGCATGTTGCCTAAGGAGTCCTGAATATGACTTGGGATCTACTGTGGCCCTACACTGTGGTCTCTCCTGTCTGTCAGGGACCTGCTGTGGCACTTGTGCCTCAAAGCTGACAGCTTCAGTAAGGCAAACTGAATGAGGCTTGTGTATCTTCTCTGTGCATGAACTGGTGTAAAGGTGGTTGAATTTTTATGACTTCTTTCCTCTCTGATCTGGGATACAAGCTGGAATGTAGGTGCACCTTCAAACTGGTGCTGCTGCCTCATCCTGCTGGTTTGTACTGGGGTAGGAAATACATCAGCAGACTTTTAGCCCAGGCATGTACAGAGTGTAGAGTAAATCTGAACTCCAGGGACCCTGTAACTTTAAATTTCCCTGTGTGATCCAAGCCAGATACCTCACCACCTCCTGCATCAGTTTCCCTGAGTCAGAGAGGGGGAGAACAGCATGTTTGCAGCCTTGTGCCATATTTAGGACAGGATTGGAGGAGCTGGTGCATTCAGGAATGAGTGTTATTGTCCAGCCTCAGAGACATAGACAGCATCTAGTAACTGCTCCAGGGAAGAGTCATGCTAAACAGCTTTTTGTCATTCCCATGCTCCTAAAACCCTCACAGGGAGGTGTCCTGGGCTAGAGCTTCCTGCTGATCCTTCAAGCCTCATTGTGCAGTGCAGATTCAGGAAGGTTTGGGTGTTTCCCATGAGGTCCTGCTGAGGCTCAGCCTCTCCCAGGCCATGCTCATCCCTCTGCTAAATCCACTCCACGTACCTCAGCGTCCCCCCTTGTCAAATCCACTCACTCCTGTGCTGTCACTGAGCATTAAAGGGATCCTTTGCTGGTAAATGGGCACAAGCCTCGAAGGCTGCCACCCCTCCAAGGGGGATTGCAAGCTGCTACAGACATAGAAATACTCCCTGGAATGCGTCTTTCCTCTCCTGACGCTTCCTGGAGCAAGTCCCAGACAATGAGCCCGGGAGGGAAGAAGGATGCTTGCAGTGCCTAAGGATGTTTTCCTTCCCACAACAACAACAAAAAAAGGAACAATCTCAGCTCGGGCAAGAGGGAAATGTCCCGATGCTGAAACACAGCTGGGGCAAGATGGAAATGTCCTGATGCTGACCCAGCGGCCAGAGCAGGGAAGCGGGATGGGGACCAGCGATGCAGAGGGGGAACTACAATTCCCAGAAGGCAGCGCAAGCCGGGGACCCTTCCAGCTTCCCACCAACGCAACGGTGCAGAAGAAAGACTCATCAGGGAGAAATTCCCCTCCGCTCCCTCCCAGCGCTCCCGCCAACACCTTGACGGTGGCGTGGAAATCCCTCCGGGCGTTCCGAGCTCAGAGCATCTTCCCTGTCCCCTCCCTGCTCCGCCAACCTTTCCTCTTCGGCTTTGTTTGGCTTCACCCTTCCTCCGGTAGCTCTCTCTGCTCTGGCCACAGACTTCCTTTAGGTCAGCCCGGCTCTGGCCGCGACACAACTCCCAGTCCAGTCACACGGTTGTGCCGCCGAGGATGCCCCGGAGGAGGGAGATGCCCGCCCGAACCTGAGGCACCGCTCAGGTAAGAGGCGTTCGTTCGTCCCTGTAGCTCAAAGGAAAGACGAAGCAACTGCCTGGCATCTGATTCTGCCCTCGATTCAAACCCTGAGCCCCGGGGCTTGCGGAGCTGGAAGTAAAGAGAGGATTTGGATCCGTAGGATCTGCAGACTGGGGGGGGGGGCGGGGGGAAAGTGAAAGGGAGAAAGTAGGCAGGAGGTTCTTCTTTTATCCTTTTTCGAGGATTTGTTGGGTTTTGACAAAAATCCAGGCAACTGAAACGCTGCTGGTGGTGAGAGGTGCCTGCAAGGGACGGACGAGAGCATCCTTGGCGAGGGGAGAGGCCGCGGACACCGCAATGAGCCACCGGCATCTGCGGCCGACCGTGTCCCCCCGGCGTCACCCACACCCCCCGGGAGGGTCCTTAGTGCCAGGAGGCTCAATCCACCACCCACTCAGGGGGTTACTGATCTTCCTTAATAAAAATACAATGCTGAACTTTTCTGAGTCCTCTTTCCAGCCTGGCTGCTGCTGAGGCTTTGTCTGCGTTAAAATAAAACCTGTTGTAGTGTCACACAGCTGCTCCCCCCTCTATGGAGAAGTCTTGGCCCCTCCCCTCCAACAACAGCGAATGCTAAACCCAATTCCTGCTCCTGCTCCAAGTGGATGTGTTTTGTCTCTCCTGATTCGGTATAACTTTCCAGGTAGTTGATTTTTTTTTGTTTTATTATCATCATCATTATCATCATCATCATTACCATTATTATCATCACTGATTTTGTTTTCCTGTGGTTCCTCTGTACCATCATGGAGAACTCAGCTCGGACAGGAGGAATGTTGTGTTTTGGTCATAGCTCTTACCAGCATCAGTGGGGATCCAGATGGATCAGCTTGAAAAGAAACGTGACTAAATCTGAAGTAATTTTCCCGATTATAATTGAGCTCTTCATTTACCACTCTGACCCCTCTCTTCTGAGGACCACGTAGCTGCAAACTCTGCACCACAGTTGTGCCTGGATGTTTATACTCCACATGTCCCACCACTTGTCCCCTGACCCATGGCATCCCCCCTCCCCACCCCTGCACTTCAGTGACAAGCTCCCCAGCGACTCACCTTCTCAGCCACGGCATCTCAGACCTCCAGGGATGAGGTGACATTGGCAGCATGTTTCCCTGCTGGCCTCCTGCCCCATAACTGGAGATTCTGGCAGCCTCACCCTCAGCCATCAGTACCATCAGTGAAATCCTGCCCAGCCACACATGATGTTGTTGACAGGCATCTCCAGCACCGCTGCCTTCCTCCCCTCAGCCTTTCTGGCTCCTCTCCCTGCTGCAATTCACACTCCTGATAGGACATGTTGCTCACATCTCTCTTGGCCCTGATTTATTGATTTTTTCTGATGGAAATACATAGGATCAAGACCCTTCTGCCAGTTGAACCCTCTTGAGGAGGACAAAGGACTTTTAGCTTTCCATGTCTTCCTTCTCCAGCTGCCCACTCAGGACATCACTGACTTGTCCTCCCCTGTGCATGGAGATCTTCCAGCCCAAAGCAGTTTTGTAAGTGATGCCAAGTTTGGGTTTTCTTCTAATTTCAAGGGATTTAAGTTGCTGCAGAGTCACTCCCCAAAAATGAGTCTAATTGAAATGCAAAGTGCATTACTTAATTAGCTTACTAACTTACATTTCTCCTTGGTCAAAGGACAGAGGTCTGTTCTAAGAGTAAATCACTAGTGCAGCAACAGAAGAGCCGAAACCTCCATGTCATTACAGCAGTCAGTGCATCACAGATCCCCCATTGCCAGGGAAATCATCCTGTTCCTGCCCTCTCTGCTTGTGTTCAGCTGGGCTTGTGGCTTCACAGATCTCAGGTTCAGCCTTTCCTGCAACCACCAAGGTGTCAGCCATTGTGTTGACACAGTGAACACAGGAGGTGGGGAAGAAATAATAACCTAATTATTTCCCCTTTATTTTTTCAGTCTGGCAATTCGAGTCTCCAGGAATACCAGAGAAGCCTTTCCAGGAATGCCAGAGAAGCCTGTCCAGATGAGAGGAGGCAGGAGATGGAGTTACAAGGATGAGGAATGAGGAATACCACACAGTCCATGTTGGCCCAGAGCTGGCATACAGCATGGCATACACCTGTTTCCTACAGGGAATAAAGTGCATCCGTTCAAGTACACTTTGATGTGTGTGTCCTGATGGCTTTTGTATCCCCACAGACAGTCCATCCCCATGACTCTGTGGCTCTACTGTACCCATCAGCTGCTTAGCAGCCCCACGAGGTGCAGGGTAGTGGGGCACTGCTGCCATGAAGGACATTTTTAAGCACAGGGTGCCAAAGACCCACCTGTGTCAGGAGTGTGGGAAATCCTTCAGCAAGAAGGGAAACCTGAGGAGACACCAGCGGATCCACACGGCCGAGGAGCTGTTCACCTGCGGGGAGTGTGGGAAGCACTTCACCACCCAGGGCCACCTCACCACCCACCAGAGCATCCACACGGGAGAGAGACCCTTCTGCTGTGGGGAGTGTGGGCGCTGCTTCTGCCTGGAGATGTGCCTGGCTGCCCACCAGAGGACACACGCCAAGGGGGGCCCCTTCCCCTGCGCCCGCTGCGGGAAGAGCCTGAGCACCAGGATCTACTTCAACATCCACATGCGCACCCACAGGGAGAGGAGGCCGTTCGCCTGCACGGAGTGCGGGAAGAGCTTTGTGAAGAAGGGCACCCTCACCACCCACAGGGAGACCCACAGGAGGGAGAAGCCCTTCAAATGCCCCGAGTGCAGCAGGTGCTTTGGGCAAAGGGCCACGCTGGTGGCTCACCAGAAGATCCACCTGAGGGGGGGACCCTTCATCTGCACGGAGTGTGGGAAGAGCTTGAGCACCAAGAGGTATTTCGATGTCCACCAGAGGAATCATGCTAAGCAAAAGGGGCACATCAACAGCGTGTCTCTCCGGGTCATCCAGGTTAAAGAGGAGCCTGAGTTTGCCCTCAGGTCAGAGGAGAGTGTGTTGGAGAATATGACTCGTGAAGGAGATGTAGCCCAGGGGTGTAGCATACCTAGAAACCCATCTAATCCAAAAAACTCTCCTTGGAAAATCCAGGTGAAGGAGGAGCCAGAGCCACCCACTGATGACACAGCAAGCACTACTGCAGTAGCCTGCCAGAAACTTTACATCAAGGAAGAGTCACCAGAAAACCTGGACTATGGAAAGCTCTTTGATCCAAAGATCCCACTGCTGGCTTTACAGGGGAGACAGCCTAAAAAGGAAGAAGATGCTGATGGGCAGCACGAACAGGAAGTCGCTATAACCAGTAACCACGTGCTCCATGTGAAGGAAGAACCAGAGGAAAACACTGACTTTGGGATGCATTATGGACAGAAGCCAAACCCCAGTGCTATCCAAAGGATCCAGATTAAAGAGGAACCTGGTGTGGAGGCCAACCAGGAGAGCCCAAAGAGGAAGCAGAAGAAACACTGCCAGTCCACCAAAGAGGGGATGCTGGAGAACCAGGAGAAATCCACGTCCAAGAGAGATCCCTCAGCAAAAGGAGCTCCCAAGGGTGAGCGGATGTTTCCCTGCCCCGAGTGCGGGAAGAGTTTCAACCAGAAGTCGAACCTGACCAGGCACAGGAAGATCCACACGAGCGAGGGGCCCTACAAGTGCGGGGAGTGCGGGGAGAGCTTCCGCATGAGCCGCAAGCTGGTCCGGCACCAGCGCGCCCACCTGAGCGAGCCCTTCAAGTGCCCCGAGTGCGGGAAGAGCTTCACCCAGCGATCCAACCTGGTCCGGCACCAGAGGATCCACACCAAGGAGGAGCCCTACCAGTGCCCAGAGTGCGAGAAGACCTTCAACCAGAAGGCCAACCTCTTCCGCCACCAGTCGATCCACGTCCGCATGGGGCCTTGCAAGTGCACCAAGTGCGGGAAGTGCTTCCCGCATAAACGCCTCCTGATCAAACACCAGCTGCTCCACTCCCGGGGGGGAGCCTACAAGTGTGGGGTCTGTGGGAAGCGCTACCGGCTGAAGAAGTACCTGAAGAGGCACCAGAAGATCCACGCGCGGGAAGGAACTGCTCCCTGCTCAGAGCTTGGGGAGACCACAGAGACTGGACCCCACCACGCTGAACAGAGGGCACTGGCCCCCATGAAGAGTGAAGAGGAGAGCTGAGCAGTGGGATGTCTGCTCCTGTGGGAAAGTCCTTTAGGAAAGGGGAGAGATGGAGACAAACTGCTTGCCTTATGTGTGAGGGTGGGCGGGTCAACCTGAAGGTTCAGCGGGGTCAAGGGGCAGAGGAGAGATGGAAAACAGTAGTCAGGCACTTTTCTGAGGACAACCCTTGGGCTATCACTTGTTCACAGCTGTGGGATGGAGCTGAGAACCCAAGCACTTGAAGGTGGAGGGATAAGAGCTTGGCATCCTTTGTGTGCGTGTGCTATTAAAGTTGTGGATGCCGAAATTATCTTGTGTGGACGATATGTAGCCAGGAGGACCAGGCAGGATTTCTTTTTGTTAGGTTACTGTGTTTCTGAGAAAAATGAAGAGAACCTCTCCCAACTGGTCAAGTGTTTAAAGCAAGAGCCAAGTCTCCTGTTCTCCCTCACGTATCTCTGATCCACACCTTTATTCTCCTGGGCTGATGGACACTTGTCCACTGGGAGAAGCTACTGCCAGCCAGACCAGGGTTCTAAGCCTCAAATCCCCCAAACCAGGCTCCCAAATTGGCTTAAGCCAGATCCCTGAACTGGGCATGATTTAGCAAGTTCAAACCAAGTAGCAGGAATAGTTGAAAACGTCTTCAGGCTTTATGAACTAGAGAATTGAAAATGATTTTCCTATTGGGATGTTTTCCCTTCCCAGTGCAAAGGAGACTGTGCAGCTACTCAAAAGCATGGACAGTTCAGCAGTTGTTATCAGTCACTGCTGATGGTTTGTTTGAGTGTTCCCTGGTCAGATGAATCTTTGTGTCTTGAAAGCCCCTGGTGGAGTTGTGATGGAATCCACAAACTGGTTCCTGTGAAGTTTCCCCTCAAATCCCTCTGATCTGGTGGAGATTCTTTTTTGGGACAGAAAAGGCTGACATACAGGGGAAAACAACAAGTTTAGGATGTTCCAGGGGAGACTTAAGGAACACCCTTGTTAGAAAAATGGATCTGGGCCATATGCTGGGTAGAAATCTCTCTGCAGGGCTGGGAAACCATGTTTTTGGGAACAATAAGGCTGAGCCAAACTAGCCAAACAAAGCAGCCTCTTTTTGGCTTGAGGAGTAGGTTAGGGATACAGTAGAGAATGACAGTAAGAGAAAATGCTCACCAGATGGATGGCATTTATTTCCTTTTCATTAGCTGAGCACATTCAGGCTGTAGAGACTTTTACCAGGAAGAAGAACAGGTATGAGAGGTTTCCCAGTTGAATTATTGTTTCCATGCAATAAGTCAGTGCCAGTAGGTTTCCTGGACATCATCGGATCTTCCATCACTATGGGTGTCCAAGCTTTTGGGGAAGATGAGGGCTGATAGTTTGTAATATCTTCTCAATAAACAAGTATTTAAAGAAAAAAAGGAACAAAGTGGGTGTCTTTTCTGTTGTTGATTTTTGGGGTTTTTTTATGAACTCTTAAGTGTCAGAACAGCACTACATTCTCCACACAGTGCAACAGGTGAGCAAAGCAAAGTCAGATGTGTACCAGTGGTAGCCAAGTGGGTTTTTCTGGGGATTATCACAGAATAATAATGGTTTGGGTTGGAAGAGACTGTAAAGGCCATCAGGTTCCATCCCCCCTGCCATGGGCAGGGACACCAGGATTGAAGCAAGCCAAGTCCTCGCAGTAGCAAAACAGCCTTCAACCTTTTCTCCCTAAACCCATTAAAAGGGCTCCCAGATAATAACACCAAAATGCTTAAAATCTCAATAACTGCCTCATTTTTTACTGCATAGGTCTTATGCAGAAACCCACATGTGTCAGCACTCCCTGAGCAGTCTCTGTCACCAAGTGCAAAGGATGCCCACACGGTCTGTTTTTGCCTTAAAGTCTGTACAGTAAATTCAGGATCTCAGTGGAGTTAAACCAAAGTGAATGTTATGTTGATGAAGAGAAATACAAGCTCTGATGACTTTTTTAAAAAAGAAATCTGGTCTTCCACCATGGGTCAGGTAAGGCTTGTCTGGACACAACTGCTGTCCTATTTCTAGCTGTGCACATTGTTTCCATGGATTTCAGGAGGAATTTGGCTGAGGATCACCTCACTGACTCTTGACTATCTGTGTGTATGATCTCAGTTCTGTCTCCAGCATTCAGCATGGCCTGTCTGGATGGAGATGGAGACAGGCTGTGGTGGGGAGCACTTGAACAAGAGAGCACATTTCATGCTTCCGTGGGACACGTGGAGCTAAATGGTGCTTGGTGTGTTCTGGTGTGGTGGGAATGAGAGGGTCCCTGGCTCCAGAGCAATTGAAGTGCCCTGGGATGTTTACTTGTCCTTTGAGAACATGAACAGTTCCCATGAGAACTTGTTGGAGAATCCCAGGCTGCAGGGAGCCCTGGTGTCCCCACAGATGGGGAGCGAGGGAAGGAAAAACACCAGGGTGAGAACTGGGTGAGCAACAGGATACTCATGATCACATATTTCTACACATGCTTTGTCTGTTCACTTTTGACTTTCAGCCTTCATGGGGAATGAGTATTTACTTTCTACCACCTCTCATCCCATCCAGAGCCAAAGGGATGCAGCCAGGTAGCACCACATGGGGCCAGGTTATTGAGCTGAAGTGCCTGAAGCCAAGGCACACTCCTCTCCTTGTCCTCTCCTCTCCACTGTCTCCATCTCCTGACCCAGGGCACAGTCCCTCCCTTCAAAGGGATTTCTTGTGATGGAACAAAGCAGAGGTGAGAGATCTCCATCAAAGCACCAAAGCTTCTGACTGGTCACATGAACAAGGCCATAGAAAAATCTCTGATCTCACTGAGCTTTAAGAGTCCCTTCCAACTCAAACCATTCCTTGATTCTATGATATCATCCCCCAACAAGGTACCTGGTGCAACAGCATAAGGTCACAGATACCAGGGGACCTCACTTCTCCTTTGCCCAAGGCTTCTCTTCAACTGTCCAACTGTTTCAATATGCCTGTGTCATCTCACATCCTCAACTAAAAAAAAATACAAGAGCAAAAAAAAAAAAAAAGCATGAAAACACCCCATTTTCTCCTGGGTTTTGTTTTTTATTGTGTAACTGGGGAGAACCAAAGAGAATATCAATGTCACTCCTTGTTGTGGCCACTTGGCACGTTCTTTCTGAGCCAGGAGTGTGACAGGGAACAATCCAGAGTGTACCTTCCTACCCAAAAGGTCAAGAAAAACTGGAACTGTGTTTCCTAAAGTGTAGTAACATTTCTTTCTCCCCAGGATACTAAATTCTTGTAAAAGAAAAGTATAATAGTTACAGTATTTCAGCCTAATTTTAGAGATGGGGAAACTGAGGCAAAATTTGGATCTAAACAAAATCCCAAAAACAATATCTGGTGCACATCCTCATCCTTCTGTTCCCCCATGTCAGGCTTTGAAACAGTTGTGGACTCATTTAATCTGAATAAAGATGTCAGGAGAAATTTGTTTAACTTCTAAGTGACACATATTTGAAATCAGAAAACACAAGAAGCACAAAATATGCAATACTCAACACAGACTGAACTCCTTTTTTACTGTTCAGTTATTTTCTTTTTTTTTTAATTGCTATTTTCTTTTAAACCTCCTGAGAATGTCCTCCCAAACATTCAACCTTTACTGCCAGAGCTGCTGCCTGCAAGGTGCTGCTGATAAATAGCCAGGCAAAGTGGCTGTGTCTGTGTGAGTAATTCAACCAGGCCAAGGACACTTCTCCAGCCCTGGGGGCACCCAGCTGGCTTGCATCCATACAGCTAAACTCAATTCAGGATGGCATCATCCAGCTCTGCCCTGGAACTCATCCTTGGCTCCAGCTCTGACTCAGGTTAAAAGTTTCAGCATGAAATTTGAGAAAATTGTGCTCCTCTGTGCAGGAACATCATGGATTTTTTTCAGTGACATGGCTTGGGGTTCCCTTTGTCCTGAATTAGCACATGTTCAGCCATCACCAAATGATCTAGAACATGCTCTGTGACCCAGGCTGACAGGGCCATGGATTTGCTGTGGGTTTCTGAGGGCATCACTGTTGGTCATAATCACAGCCTAAAACAGACAGTAACTGCTACAAAGCACCCAGGAACAGGCTTCCCACTCCCTCATTAGCTGCCAGATTTTGCTTTTGAATTTGCACAAAGGTGGTGAGACCCAACACTGATTTTTAATACCTTTCTGTGCCTTTGGAGGTCAAGCAGCCCCAATCCCCAATAAAATCACCTGGTGTGAAGCCATCCCATTCTCCCCATGCTTTCAGTATCTGGATTCTGCTTGTGCAGATCTGGATTCTGCTGTGTTCCATCCCCCCTTACAGTCCCTGCTGCTCTGTATCCTGTCCATTAAATTAATATCTTGCCATTAACTACAGCAAAGAGCTCTGATGCCATGAAGTGATGGCAGGAGCTGAAGGAAGGACTGATACACCACTACCACCTTGCAAAAACTAAGCCAGCTTGTGCACGTGGTCGCCAGATGAGCCAAATGGATAGTTACACAAAATTAAGGACCATTTCCATTTTATTCTTTTCTCCCTCCAGTAGACCTGTGTGATTTTGAAAATTTCCTTCAGCATTCCTGTTGTTTTAATTGGCTTTTTTTTTCCCCTACATTTGTTTCCTGGTGGTAAATTCATCAGCCCTAAATAGGCAGAGCGATAACAGACCGTGATAACAGCGCAGGAAACTATCACATGAAAAGCAGGGAATTAATTCATTCACTGGAAAACAGGCCGTGGTGGAAGACTGCTGCTTCCTGAAAGCTTTGTATCCTTTTAAGCTTGCTTTTTTTCTGTGTCTCTGTGTGTGTGTGTGTGTGTGCAAGATGTTCTTGCTCCAGTAATCTTTGCACGGCTCTGCCCTATTTCTGCAAGCTGCAGAGACAGCGAGGCGGCGTGTGGGCTCAGCCCTCGCCTCGTCCCTTGTTTGGGGATTTTTCTTTCAGGAATTAAAGGACAGCGAGGAAAAAATTATCCAGCACCCCCTTCCTAACCGATTTCTTTAACTGACATTATGTCTTGCTAATAATCCCACTGCACATAAACAAGCCGGGGCTGGGACGGTCAGGAAGCAGCTACGCACATCACATGGCACAGCTCCTGCCCTGATTAGGTGACTGCTTTTCCAGCCAGGGGATTATGAGAGATGAGTAACAGAGCATGTTACTGGAGCATGGACACAAGAAGAAAAGGCTTTGCCTGAGCATCTTCCAAATGAGACCCCAGAGGACAATTAGTAGAGTGTGAGCACGGCCCGTTTGGACGCTGCTTTTGGGGGAGAGAAGCAGCTCCGTGTTTATGAGCTGTGGTTGGGCAGCTTTCCACGGGCTTTCTAGAAAAGTTTGACAGCCTTGGGTGAATGAAGATAAATTCTTTGATAACAAAGTCTCTCACCTGCAAATCTTCCCAATGTTGAGTAAGGAAATAAAACAAATTCGGAATATATTTATTTTTTTCCCCTATCTCAGCGGTTGTGGGTCCACACAGTGTGATTTTTGGGGTTGCGCTGTGCAGGGCCAAGAGATGGACTCAATCATCCTTGTGGGTCCCTTCCAACTCAGGATATTCCATGATTTTATGGTTCTATGATTCTATACTCTGGGGCTGGCTTTGTCTCACCTGAAGTCCTGTCTCTACAGCACAGATGTAAACATCTGAGCTCATCACCCCCTGTTTAAAACAAGTGCACAAAAAACCAAACAAAAAACCCCAAGCAAACAAAAAAAAAAAAAAATGAAAGAAAAAGAAAGAAAGAGATGCAGAAAGTAATTTTTTCTGCTCTATTTAAATTATGACTCTGGGATTAGACTCCAGGACTCTTTCTGGCTACATCCCCACGAGCAGCAAAGGGGAGCCAGGCTCGGGGTGAGACATCCCCATCAGCCCGTGGTGTTTTTAGCCTACAGCATCCAGTCTATTTGGGAAGAGAGCAGGGGCTGTAGGGCCATGGGCTGCACAGCCAGCAGTTATTGGACACGGTGCACGGAGTCAGCACTGCAGATGCCTGTGATGGAAACACATCCCAGCCCTTCCCGGTGTGTTGGCTGTGCTGGGCTGTGCTGATGGAGCTCTGCCTGCAGACAGTCTCTGCCTGTGGCTCCCTGAGGGAAGCTGCTGGTACAGACCAGTGGAAAGGCCATGGTAACCCACAATATTTCCCAGTTATATTTTTTTATGACTTTGTTTTCATATTTTTGGTAGGCAGAAAGTAGCTGGGCAGGACATGGAGCAACTGGCAGGAGATGTGAATACCCATTGAAATATTAATATATGATGGTTGGATGGATATATTGGCTGGTTTTGCCTATATCTCTTTTTACAAAGCAAAATAGATTACATTTTGCAATTATCCTTTTTTTTTCATTATCACATCCCAGCATACTTTTGCTCTGTAGGATCTTCCAGCTATGAGAATCACCTCCTTCCCTTGCAGATAACTTGCCTCTATTTTTCTAATAAAAAACTGTACTAAAGAAAGCTGTGCTTCAGTGCTGTTGGATCCAAGTCATCCCAAATGGGATGGAGGTGGGGGAGTCTGAATAAAAACCTGTCATAAAGAGAGGCACCTGGGCCACACCCTTTGGAACCTCTCTTAGCCAGACCTGTGTCACAGGCCTCTTGGTGACACAATGAGATCTTTCAAGGCCAGGTTGGACGGGGCTTGGAGCAGCCTGGGATGGTGAGAGGTGTCCTTGCCCATGGCAGGGGTGGTAGAACAAGATGATCTTTAAGGTCTCTTCCAACTCAAACCATTCCATGATTCTATGATTCTTTCCAGTGTCCCTTAGCTGTTTTCCAAGCAATTCTCACTGAAATGCTGGATTCTCCAGCCTCCATCTACCCCCATTTCTTGTCTGCACCAAAAAGCTGGCTGAGAGAGCAGCCTTGCTCCTTCCCCGCCATGGAGGGACATTCGTTATTCAGAACAAAATATTGCATCGCCGTGTTATTTAATCAAGTCAAAATTCATGGGCAGCATCTGTGCAGAAGATAAAATGTTTTGGGACAGTTTAGTCCTTTTCTTATCTGAGTGATTACTGTTATGTAAAATCTTTTCTCTCGAACACGGAGATGGAGTTTCATAAGCGAGGGACCAAAATAGTGCCAAGTAACCAACCATCTCCCCTTGATCACACAGGATTAGTACAATTAATCTGCAGGTATTAGTGGCCAGCAGGGTTTTGCCTGCAGGATATAATTTATATTTATTATTTCATATCTGATTTTCCCCCCAAGGACAGAAAATTCAATCAAGGGCTTTTCATTGCATCGATACATTTTTGCAAATGGCCTCAGAGGATTTGGAAAATTACTGAGGGGGCTCCTTGCTCAGAGGCAAAGAAAGCTCAGAAATATTGAATTAATATGGGAGGTGATTCTCCCCCTCCACTCCTCTCTCATGAGACCCCACCTGCAGTGCTACATCCACCTCTGGGGCCTCCAACATAAGAGGGACATGGACCCACTGGAGCAAGTCCAGAGGAGGCCATGGAGATGCTCCAAGGGCTGGAGCTCCTCTGCTCTGGAGACAGAATGGGAGAGCTGGGGATGTTCACCTGGAGAAGGCTCTGAGGAGACTTTAGAGTCCCTTCCAGTGCCTAAAGGGTCTCCCAGAGAGCAGGAGAGGCACTTTCTTAAAGGGCATGGAGTGAGAGGACAAGGGCCAGACCAGCCAACAGCCACCAGAAGATACAAAGCAAAGAGAGGAAGAAAGGCACAAACACATAGTGATCTTTGAGGACCTATTTCAAAGCTGTCCCCTGCTAATTTTATTAATTATTCGCTACTTCTTGTATTAGAAGAGAAAATTAACCTTTCTCTTTTAATCCTCTTCATACACTTCCTAAATGTGGCGATGACCCTAAATAGTGTCTGAATCCACAGCCAGAGTCCTGGTGATGCAAGTGAAGATACTGAGGGGCTGGAGCATGTCCAGAGAAGGGGAAGGGTCTGGAGCACAAGCCTGATGAGGACCAGCTAAGGGAGCTGGGGGTGTTTAGCCTGGAGAAAAAGACCTTATCACTCTCTACGACTCCCTGAAAAGAGGTTGTAGCCAGGTGGGGTTGGTATCTTCTCCCAGGTAACAAGTGATAGGACGAGAGGAAATGGCCTCAAGTTGCACCAGGGGACGTTTAGATCAGATATTAGGAAAAATTTCTTCACCAAAAGGGCCATCAAGCATTGGAACAGGCTGCTTACAAATACTAAACTCTGCCTGTGTGGCACAGAGGGTGAATTGCAGGTCACAGCAAAGATAAGGGATCAAGAAGGTTTAAGCTGAGTTTCCAAAGTACATCTGTTGGAGCTGTCTTTGTTAGGACAAGCCCGTCACCTTCAGCTTTTACTTTTTATCCAGGGGGATTTTTGCAACACACCAGCTAGGGAAGGTTCATGTTACCACCTTCAGACATCGGCTGTGCTCCCCTCCACAGCATCCCAGAGCAAAACCAGAGCTTTCACGACACCTGTTTGCAAAGCCCTCTTGAGACTGAGACATATCACACCCCAGACTCTGCTGATCACAGAGGCTGCACCAGGGGCTACAACCATCCACACTTTGGAAGGTTGAATGGGTCTCTGGGCAACCTGGTTTAGTGGAAGGTGTTCCTGCCCGTGGCAGAGAGATTGGAATGAGATGATCTTTAAGGCCCCTTCCAACCCAAACCATTCCATGATTCATTCTAGGCACCAGCCTATTCACCCCCTCTGAAGATGAACTGTTATGAACTACATTTCTAAGACTATCATGGGCTTGTTGTCTTACCTGCATTAAAATCCAGCCTGCAACAACGTTTTCAGCCATTGAACTAACAAAGAGCATTAGAGCAACACAGTGTTGGAGGTTCAGGGCTGCAGCATAACTGAAAACACCCACTGGAGTTAAAAATAAAACAGTTTCAGAGCCTAAATACCTTTCTTCCACTTGCTATTTTCTGCCTGACAGCACCCTCTTCTGGAAAGCAGGAGCTGCTGGCTGAAGGGTGCACCCTGCTTAGCTCCCATCAGCTCCTCAGTGCCTGAGCACCAGGAACAAAGGGCAGAGCCCTCCTAGGGTGGGTTTAGGCAGAGTGGCACCGGACAGCCTGTTCTGAGCTATTTTTTGCAGTTATCTTTGAAGGAGTTTGAAGATTGCTGCATGACTGAGTGCTGGTCAAAGGCACAGCACCCAGTTATTCTGCACCCACGAGCTGAGGGGTGCAGCTCCCAGCAGCCAGCACAGACACAGGTAAAACCTGAAATACTGCTGCTTTGGAGTGCTGGAGCAGCAGGTAAAATCTGCACTGTCCTGGGGAGGACTGCACTAAAGCATTTAATTATATCCTCAGATATGTCCCAGCCTTTTTATTTGTTTGAAACACAGGTGAGCAATTGACTTTTTGGAAACCAAGTGCATATTAGAACATGTTTGTTCAGCTGGCTACATCCCATATCAACGTGGGCTAAGAAGGGTATGGAGCATCTCAGCTGCCCACAGATGCTGGGCAGGGCTGGGGCACCACCACCACCAGCAGGGCAGGGCTTCACGTTTCACCTCATCCAAAATCCTCCTCATCCCTTGCCCTCCACAACAGCAGGAGCACCTTGCTTGTGGCTGGCATTGGTCTGGTCTCCACTTGAACAAATTTAACACCATGCAGCTGGTTCCAGAGCTTGTTTTATACTTTAAATAACAAGGTTTTTAACTACAAACCCCACGCAGGGCTTACCTGCATGGGCTAACACTCCTCTTTGAAGGCCAAGTTGTGAAGCCGATTCACAATTTGCTGTCTAATTAGTTCCCTGGTGATGGCTTCCCACTCACTGTGAACTTTCCCAGTCACTGCAAAGTTTTCTGGGTTCTTCCATGAAGGACATGGTACTGCTGCATCTGCTGGCAGTGTGGGGGTGTTTAATTACCTTTTTCAAGCCTGGACATCAGCAGCAGCTGGGAGATGGATGAAGAGGAGTTGACCTGACTCTCCAAAAAGGTGGGCAGCAGGAGCACCTGGGAGGGAGCAGGTCTGACATATGCTTGGAGGCACAAAGGTCCTTTGTGCCTCAAAACCCACGTCATTTCAGGGATTCCTCAAAAGCAGGGACACCCTAAACCACTTTGGACGCCCTTCCTGCCCTTCTGTGCTCCTTTCCCTGCCCATGGCTGGGTTTGCACAGCACCTGGCACACAGGCACTGTGACTTGTCCACACTGTGGTTCACTCAAATTAATAACCAGGCCTGTTTTATTACATTAGCTCTGTCCATCCTGGGGTATTTGCCAAGATCATGACCCTCACTCACCCCCAGCATAAGAGAAACTGGGGCTGCAAAAGGCCCTGGCAGGGATCCAGAGGTGTTCATCTCCATGGCTCACACACCACTGCTCCTTGGAGCAGCTTCAGGCTGAAGAAACGCCCTGGTGCAATTGCCCTGCTCCAGGTCAGGCACCTCTTTGAAGCACAAGACAGACCCATAAAACAGTTAATTCCATAAATATAAAGCAGTTAATTCCATAAACATAAAGCAGTTAATTCCAGGATGCAGTTTGAGAAGGAAAAGGATGACAGAAAGCAGTGACCACGTGCCTGCTGTCACCACCTGGACGAATTCATGCAGCCAAGCCCAGCAAAACAAAACAAAATCAGCAGCACAGCGATTTAGGGGCACGGTGACTCCCCCATCCTCTGTGCCTCTGTCTGCCCCTCCCTCTCCAATGCCCCTGGTCCATCTTCTTCTGCAGAACTTTGGCTAAAAGGAAATTACTCAGAAACAGTCACTAATTGCTGTTTGCCTGCAAGTCTGGAGAAGATATCAGCCTCTAGCACAGAGAAAGCAGCTTCCAGTCACACAAATCCAGTGATGTTTTCAAGCATCCTCTTCTGCATCCTTTCTTAAAGCCTTTCCTTGCTGAGTGTCAAACTCACCTATTCAAGGGGCTAACACAGCTAATGCTTCCCAGAGGGGATCAATGTACCTGCAGCTGACAGAGCCAAAGGCCTGATTTACACCAGAGGTGAGGAAAGGTTGGGATCCATCCTCAGTTATCAGGGACCAACAGGTAAGGGCAGGCAGGTGAATTACAAAGCCTAAAGTATCCTGGGCTGCATCAAAAGCAGGTCAAGGAAGGGGATTCTCCCCCTCTACTCTGTCCTTGTCAGGCCCCACCTGGAGTGCTGCATCCAGCACTGGAGCCCCTAACATAGGAAGGATGTGGAGCAGCTGCAGTGAGTCCAGAGGCCACCAAGATGCTCCAAGGGCTGGAGCCCCCCTGCTCTGGAGACAGGCTGGGAGAGCTGGAGATGTTCAGCCTGGAGAAGAGAAGGCATTGGGGAGAACTCAGAGCCCCTTCCAGTGCCTAAAGGGGCTCCAAGAGAGCCGAAAAGGGACTTTGGACAAGGACATGGAGTGAGAGGACAAGGGGGAATGACTTCAAACTGAAAGAGAGTAGAATTAAATTAGATGTTAGGAAGACATTGTTTCCTGTGAGAGTGCTGAGGCACTGGAACACATTGCCCAGAGAAGCTGTGGATGCCCCATCCCTGGAAGTGTTCAAGACCAGGTTGGATGGGACTTGGAGCAACCTGGGATAGTGGAAGGTGTTCCTGACCATGGCAGGGGGTGGAACTGGATGGTCTTTAAGGTCTCTTTCAATCCAAAACCATTATAGGATTCATGTTTTCTAACCTGTCTTTAAAAGGGTGTTTACACCCAAGCAAAAGCTTAGAGGAGAACACTTCCCTACCCTCCAAAGATGCTTCTAGCCCAGGGAAAGAAACTCCTGTGGTGGCAGTACCAGCACCCTCTCCAAGGGCTGGAGGGCAGCTGAGAAGGCTGAAATGACATGGAAGGAGACAAGACCTTGCTTCTCCACTTCTCAGTGGGATGAGAGCTTGAAAGACAAGCAGATGTGAGGCCTATCCTACCTGGTCCAGGCCAGGCAGGGTTTAGTGGTCCCCAAACACCAAGGTGCCATTTTTGGCTGCAGCAATCTGACAGCACACAGGTTTGGATTCCCCCAGTGCTCAGGGAAGTCCAAGGGTACCTGGCTCTCTTCCCACCTGCTCAGGGCAGTCTCTGGTTTCAGTCCTTGCTGCCAGAAGGCATTTAATGAAAAAAATTACCCTGCCAGCTCAGCCAAACAAACCAACCATGGCAAGCTGGAGCAAGAACCAGCAGAAGATTTTCCACCCCTCTCCACTCCCCCACATACAAATGCTCCCAGTTCTGCAGAAGCAGCTATCAAACACCTGCAGCCAAAAGAAAGCACTGATCCCATCTCTGAAGGTGGCTGCCTGAAGCACAGTGCAGTGGTGAAGGAAGGACTGACACCTGATCATGGACACGAGGCCAAGCAACTGGTACCATCTTGCACAAGAGTCCAAAGTGATCTTAATCCAGATGAAACCCTGTATGATCCTGGCTTCTTGAGGGGCTGCAACGAGCCTGTAACACCCACAGCCCTAAGATGGAGGGCAAAAAAAGAGGAGGAAAAAAGTAATTCTGAAGAAAGTACACGGCTGCAGGAACACAGAGAAGCAGGCATAGATAATGGCGTTTTTATTCATAACACCTTCAACTCAGACTGCAATTATTTCAGTTGTTAAAGTTTTAAATCCGGGCAGCAATCGAGGAAAAGAAAAAAACCCAAATAGTCCCTGTGTGCACCAACAATGCAGCTTCGAATAATACACAGTAAGTTTATTTCATATTAACATGAACAGTAAAAAGAGGACATTTGACAGGATTTCACTTAAGGTCCTTTTCTTTATTCCTCTATTGTGTCCTTTTTGCCAGTCTCTTGTCCCTCAAACTGTGGATACTTTGCCTCAACGTCAGCCCAGGTGAGATAACCGTTGGCCAGGTCACGGATGATGGCAGGGAGTTCAGAGATCTGCAGGCAAAGCCACAAAGACATAAGAAACACCAAGTCAACAAAATCAAGCTGCTCTGTTGGGTATTTGGGAGAATGTGGGTAGTTTTTACATCAGCAACAGAAGAGGTACAAGGCATCTTCTGGAGGATCATTTCTCGGGAGAAAACCATTAGTTATAACATCTTAAATGACAGTCTCAGTTGTCTCAGTTATCAGGGTGATCCATGAGGGAAATGCAACTGTCACTGTGGTGGGCCACAGCAAGGTTCATCCCTGGTAATGTTGTGCTAGAGTTTTGGAAGGGAAAAAAATTCAACACACACAACCAAAAGGTGCTGTAAGCCAGGATTTAGCCAAGCCTTATCTACTGTAAGACCAGCATAGAATAAGCTGCCAATCTTTTCCTCGCTCCCCACAGCCCACTGTCATGGTGTAAAGTATGGGCCAGAAACCAGAAAATTTGCAAGAATTGAAGGAAAACAAAGTCTCATCTCTGGTGCTGGGCAGTGAGAGCTCACCCAGGTGGATACAGAGAGAGGTAGGTGCCCTGAGGAACTGGCACTGAGCCAAACACCCTGCCAGCTCAGCAGCCCCAGGTGCTTCTGTACAGAGCAAACTACAACTTAGCCTCACAGGTGAGCACCACCTCCTCCTCCTTCAGGAATCAAACTGGCCAGGGAGAGAAGGGCACCAGTGAGAGAAGAAAAACACAAAACCCTCAAGACTGCCCATCCACAGCTCTGAGCAGTTCTGCTCACAGGCAGAGACCACCACAGGGAGGTTTGTCATTCCAGTACTATGGCCACACCAGTGGAGCACACTTAGGGCAGGTGTGGCTTTTGGGGAATGGTTCATCAGCTTCTCTGATGCTGCACAGGCAACACCAGCAGGAAAGAAGTTGTAAGGCAACAAGCAAGCAAACATCTGCCTTTTGGTGCCTGTGGATTCAGAGGAGCCCTGCCTTTGAAAGCCAGACACAACCCAGCTAATGCTTCTACTCAGCAGCCTTCACTCCTTAAGAGCCACTCTAAAGAGCAGTGCAATCAGCACAAGCATGGCTTTCAGGTAAGATCAACACTTCTGCATTCAAGAAAAACAAAAGCTTCTCCTCATTTCATCAGCAGGGCCTGTATCTTCCGTCTGACCGGTGTCTCTGCCCCGGGGACTTCTCAGAGCAGCTAAATCCCCTGCAGAGCTGGAGGCAGCTCCCACAGAGCACCACTGCTGGATCAGGAACAGCAGGTAATGCCAGGAACACACCTGGCTCTGCCAGCAGCCAAACCTGCCCCCTGCCCCTCACCTCGGCGCGGATCTGGCGCATGGAGTCGCGGTCGCGCAGGGTGGCCGTGTGAGGCGTCCGGTTCACGGTGTCGAAGTCGATGGTGATCCCGAAGGCCACTCCGATCTCGTCAGTCCTGGCGTAGCGCCGGCCGATGGAGCCCGAGGAGTCATCCACCTTGTGAGAGATGCCGTTCCTGGTGAGTGCTTCAGCTGCAAGGAAGACAAGGGAGATCACCATGACTCGTTACACGCTTAGCAGGCAACAGAACCCTGGAACAGGCCTCCTGTATCCTCACGGCGCTCCCTGAAGGGAGGCTCCACGTGTCCCGGTTTCAAGCAGCATCACAGACCCTCAATTTTACTTTGACAGAATATCCAGTGTCCCAGTCTCTGTCAAGACTACGGTCCCACAACTCCGCTTTAACTCCAAACCACACCAGCCTCACGTGTGATGGGGGATGTTCAGCACAGGGAGACAAGGTCCCAGGCAGAACTGGCACCAACAGCAAAAGGCACTGTCTGACATGCAACCCCCTTTCCTTCATGTATTCCATTTTTTATGGTTCCTATCCTTCATCATGATGCCCACTACCAGTGGGCAGTTTTACAGAATGGTTGGAGGCTCAGCAGCTCTGGGACAGAGTCAGTAAATTAGCTGGCCAATAAAAGCAGAGAAAACTTTAATAACAAAAGAACATACAACCCCCCCACACACTGTTCCAGACAGCTTCTCCCAAGCAGTGGGAAAGATTTATTTTTGACACAGCAGGAAAAAAAGAAATGTCTTTTACACTGCAAACCAACACAGGAAAGCTCATGGTGTTGGGTGTTTTGAGGGAAGATGAAGAGTTTGATGGATACCCAAAGGTTATGGATACCAACCAACTCAGCTGGTGTAAGTAAACAATGTTCCCTTTGCATGTGTGAGAGCCATGGGTTCCCACCGCTATTTTATCCCTATATTTTCTCCCAATGCAATTTTCTCCCTCTCTTCCCAGTGCACATCCCCATCAGACCCACAGTGCTTAACACACTTACATAATTCCTTGACAAAAGGCATGAATTCCTGATTCTGGCTCAGAGGAAGAACGGAGCACTTGAACGGTGCCACAACAGCTGGGAAGCTGAAGAACTAAGGAAAAAGAGAAAAAGCACAAATAAATACAAGTTTAATCGTTAGGTCAGACTCTTAGGAGGTGAGAATAAGCTCTGACTGAGGCTGGAGGCAGGGTGACTGTTCCAGGGGAGTCAGTGGCCTTCTCTTAAGACATCAGCATTCAAGGCCCAGCAGTAGCAGCTCACAGCATTGAAGGACTGGTTTTCTCCAGCTGTCCTCCATCCCTCCTTATCTCCTGAAGCTAAAAGTTACTTCCCACCAAAAGAGGTCTACCAGAGCCCTCCTGAAAAAATTTAACCTTATCTGAATTACAGAAAAATGAAGGGCAGAGGGGTCTTTCCAGGAGATTTATTCTTATGCACAGTCTAAACCAAACACCCTGTTTGAGAGACTCCATGCATATGAAGCATATGCAGCTCAAACGCTTTTAGCACCCTCCACAGACACTCTCAGAAAACAAAAATGTGCCAAAAGTGAGGGAAAATAATAACTTTTTTCCTGGCAATCAGTAAGGCCTCAAAGGGACAGAAGTTATGCATATGAGACGTACCAGAATACAGAGCAGCCTACACTACACAGAAAGTAAATGGGTATTAGAAGAGCAGTTAAGTCTAATATATTTCATGAGCAGTTTGGGATTGAAAGTCAACTGTGTCCCAACTCTGGGCTCCCGAACTTCATTTCCCCCACTCATAACTGTATCACATCCTGTAGCACATGAAGGAGCACTGTTACATTTCTTTACCACAGTTTAGCAGCCAGAAACAATGAAAAAGAACTGGGGTCAGATTTCCAGCCAGCTTCCCATGGGCCACCAGCAAGGGCACAGAGCACCACATTCGGGCACTGGCTGGAAGAGGCTGGTGCTCTGGATGTAACACACACTGGCCCCTGCTACAGCAAAGCTTCAGGCCAAGGTTTTAGGGTTGCTCAGAATCAGAGAAGGTTGAATTTCACAAGGCACTGAGGAAACAGTTAGTCCATTGTCTGCCCTGCTGCATGGAACTACGATTCCAGGAAAAGCAGCAGAAAGAAAGGAAATTAAACACTGAAGAGATGCCTTTCTCTGAGCAATGGGACACTGCCAAGTGTGAATCCAGAAGGAGGAATTTCTCACCCCCTTGGCAGCAACACAGCGGGAGCTTCATGCACACACGGCCCCAGAACGCTCTGAGGGCGCATGTAAAAATGACACGTGTGCTGGCAAAAACAGCAACCCTACAGCCCACCTGGGCTCTCCCATCTCCACTGGGTATTGTGCTCTCTTATTTTAGCCCTTTCCCTGGATGCCAGGTGGTTTAAGCCGAGGCCCAGCCGCAGGAAAGCTCACCGTTCTCTGCTCGTCTCCTTCCCGGATGCGGAATGTGTGTTCAAACACTGTGTACATGATCCTTCCAATACCAAATGAGGGTTCAATTACATTTGGGACGATTTCTTCCACTGGAACACAAAATAACACACGTCATCATTAAACATGGATTTATACACAGGAAAAAAATGTGGTTACTGATGCTGTCTTTCTGCTCAGAAGTTCTGATTACATGTATCTGAGCGCATGGAAATAAAAGGTTAAACATTTCTGCTCTACATTCAGGTATTTACCTGAAATAGAGATTTGGACTTAGTCCACGTACAGAATGTATTTAGGCTGTAAAAAAAAAAACAACTCAGGACACTACCTCTGGCCCCAAGAGCAAATAACACTGCACAACTTTCATCCATGCAGATAAACCCTCTTCCACTTCACAACAGCAAAACCTCATCCAAACTGTTCACTGGGAACAGTCCCTGCTCCACACCAAGCCACACACCATGTCCAGGCGTTGTCTGGGGGTGCTGTTTGGCACAGACCAAAGCCATGCCAAACAGCCTGGATGATGGCAGGGCAATGACACCCTCCCTATTCTCCATCCCCTTGCAATGTATCATGAGGGGAAGAACAAGGATAAACTAGTTTGTGTTCACAAAACCCCTCAGCAGATGTGATGTGATGTTACTATGCACCCGTCATTCTCTCCAGTCTTTGCCACCTGTTCATCAGAGGCTTTTTCCCCCCTTCTCCCTTCTGTGTATGAAAGGAGCTCAGGGACAGCTGCCCTGTCCAGAAAGAGCAGCTCTTTACAAAAAGCTCTGATTGCTGTTGGAGAAGAAACAGGCATCAGCTGCTCCTGAAGATCAAGGGTAGGATCCAGCTCTCCAGCACTGCATCCCAACTGGCCTCCCACTCTCTGTGATGGGAGAACAGTCCTCTCAATTAAGCACCCAGCCCAGGGTGGAACTTTCACCTTGCTGAAGAGTCCTAAAGATCATCTAGTTCCAAACCCTGTCCATGGGCAGGGACATCTTCCACTAGACTAGGTTACTTCAAGCCCTGTCCAACCTGGCCTTGGACACTTCCAGGGATGGGGCAATCACTACTGCTCTGGGCAACCTGTTCAAGTGCCTCAGCACCCTCTCAGTAAAGAATTTCTAATATCTAACCTAAACCTGTCCTCCTTCAGTTTAAAGCCATTACCCCTTGTCCCATCACTCCATGCCTTTCTCCAAAGTCCATCTCCAGCTCTCTTAAGAGCCCCTTTAGGCACTGGAAGGGGCTCTCAGGCCTCCATGAAACCTTCTCTTCTCCAGGCTGAACAATCCCAGCTCTCTCAGTCTGTCTTCAGAGCAGAGGTGCTCCAGCCCTTGGAGCATCTCTGTGGCCTCCTCTGGACACACTCCAGCAGGTCCATGTCCTTTTTATATTGGGGACCCCAGAGCAGGACACAGCACAGGACGATCTTGTTTTATCTGTGCACTGACCAACCCATTTTCAAGACAAAAGAGAGGGAAACTAAGTTTTCCCTTCTGTTTGCAGACAGCAGGCAAACTGCCAAATGTTCAAATCTAAAGGAAAACCAGCAGCTGGGGTTCTACTTGCTGGCCCTCATTAACAACTCTGACTCCTTCTTTGAAGTTGTGATAAAGCAAAGCCTGGCACAGCAGTAGCATGTGCTGACTGAAAGGCATCTGGACATCTCAGTGGCTCAGCAGCTGCAAGAACAAATATATTCTGCACAAGTTGCTCTACTCCCTCCTACAAGCACTTACGTTCTCAGCCTGGGGCAGGATGATCCACTAGTTACAGTACGAGCTGGGGAAAACTCTACCTCAGTCTCCAGCTCTGTCAAAAGCTTCCCAAATGACCTTGGGTGAGGTGCTTACAGAGGTGGCTGGAAAGACAAGACTTCTTTGAGGAACTAAATGGGGGCATTTGAGAAAATTACCCTCATTTCCCATACCAGGACAAAAGCTCTGTGGAGATGCCATCACTGAGCAAAGCTGGTGTGATTATCCACTACCAGAGGAACTGACTGGACTTGTGAGCTGGCAGAGTCTGGTCAGGAGGGCAGCCTGGAGGGCTGGCAGATGCCAGGGGACCTGGCTCCAGGCAGCAGAGTGACAAGAGGAGCTCTGAGCACAGGGCTCTGCAGGGAGCCCTTCCAGCAGCCTGTCACAGCCCATGTGCTGCACCGCAGTGGACACCAAGATGAAAGCTCCCAAACCTTCCCAGATCCTCCATCACTGCAACAGCTGGTTCACAGCACCACAGGGGACCTCACAAATCCTGGAATATGCAACTGGAGCAGTGTGGCTATAATACCTCACTCAAAGTCTATTAATGGGTGACCAGACCAGGCAACAAGCTGGGAAACAGGCCCAAATCGATGGTCACTGAAATCCCACTGCTGTGTGAAAGCTTTCCAACTCAAACAGTCAGATTTCAAGGAAATCACATCTGGCATTTTTCCTGTGCTGTGATACAATATTAACAGGACAAACCCACTAATAAAGTGTATCACACTCAAAGTGTATCCTGATCTGCCTCTTATTGTTGATGATCAAACAACAAAGATACAAATTTACCATGTAATGTTTTCTGAAATCTCTTCACAGTAACCATGTCCTTTGTTAATTTAAAAGTTTTCCCTTCAGTTTCAACAGTGAATTCCCTGCAAAGGAAAGAGAGGTCACTCAAAAGCTACAACAATAAACAAACAAGTTGTATTTCCTTAATTGCATCAGTTGGTTGACTGTAAGAGTGGGATGACAGAAGCCAGGGCAAACCCCAGAGATGAAAGAAACATGTAGCACACCCATTAAAAGAAATTTGCATTAATAATAAAATTACTGCATGTACATTAAAAGCAACCATTTTCATAATCACAGTGAACTTAGTTGTGGTTAACAGCCTGAAGCAAACTCAGTTAGGAAATGGAAAACGCTCAGGATGAAGCACATACACTAAAGAGAAAAAGAGAGGAACACAAATCAGGCACTGGCTGCAGACTTTACTATCAATAAAACCAGGATATTGCTTGTAACTCATCTATTGAATCGTTTCAGTGAGATTCAGGATGGACTAAATTCACTTCCTCCCAGGTTTGATGTGTGTACACCATATCCTGCAATGGTCTCTCTGCTGCTTTTCTACACTTCCGCACTCATAGAGATGCAAATGAAATCAATCTTAGCTCAGGGAAAAAAAGAAAAATGTAAATGTTACCATTTTGGAGCGTATTCATTAATCCTACAGCTTGTACTGTTTCAGGCAGGAAATGAAGTTGATTTTTTTATTACTGCACCATTAGCTTTCTCATAACATATACAGCTGTTGACCTGCTTCAGCCAAATTTGACAACTGTAAAGACCTCTTATATTTTCAGTTCTGCGTGTGTTAGGAATGCAGGCAGCCAGGTTAAGGAAAAACCTACACAAATTCCTGCCCCAGTAAGTCAAAGGCTGCAAGAGGTCCTAAAGCAGCTCAGTGAACACTGGAGGATACTCACACAAGTTTTGGTTCTCATTTAAGTATTTTCCATTAACTGTGTTCCATTAATCACAGAATTATTTTACTCATTTTAAAATTGAAGTTTAAAACCATCTGGCAGTCCTGGTCAACTCTCAAACCAGAGCAGGGAAGCTGGTAAACACTCACCATTTCACTGAAGTCTCTCTCTCCTGGGATGATCCTGCTAAAGCTCATTCCCACACAAATAAACAAATATTTGATTTATGTGCATACACCACAATATATATTGATGGATGACCAGCAATGACTAGTGCAAGGGACAGCACCAAAACATTTCAGACGATCCACACAGCCTGCTCTCATGAGGAAGGTGGTTTCAGGAGGCTCAAATGAATCCAGCAGCACTTTAGGAACCCACAGCAGAGGCGTCAGAGGAAGGTACCACACACAAACACACAACCAGCTCACCCTTTCTCGTTGAGCAGCTGCTCCATCTCGGTGATGTAACACTCGTCACACATGGAAAGGTATTCCATCACCACCTTGGCATCCTTCTTATAAGCTTTGCCAATGGCTCCCTTATTTGCCTCAAACTGAACAACGTTGACTGTTCTGTACAAGGCAGTTAAGGAGCCTGTGAGGACAGAAAGCAGGGCCTGGTTCTTTCATTATGTCAAAGCTAATTGCTGCACAACACAAACAAATCTCCTCCTTCTCTGGATTAAGGAATTTCCCTCCAAGAGAGGAAAGGAACAATAAAAAGTACCCACAAGCTCAAATCTTTGCAGGTTACTTCCCAAAGTGATGCTGCTCTGTAGCTCCAGGTTTCCTTGCTAAAGTTACAGATGTAACTTTAATTAGAGCTGTGCAGCTCCCCAAAACATCAAATCACTTCTCACTTCAAGAGAATTTGGTTTATTCTGAAAGGATATAGGTTCTTTGAGAAGCTTCTCAGCTATAAGAGGGACTTTGGTGGCGCGGGCATGGCAGGAAAGGTCATAGCAGGAGCGATCAGCACAGCCAACGATCTCAATCCAACCCTGGAAAAACAGAATGGAGGCTTTCACCAACTCACTTTTTTGCCCACTTAACCATCAAATATGTTTATTCACCCCTAAGCCCTCCCTGCTCCCATGACTGTTTTTTCTACATAATTAGCTCTGTTACAATAAGCAGCCCTCGCTCACTAGTTGTCCCTTCATTTGAGTGATTCCATTTGTTTCCAGAGGAAACAATCAGTCATGTAACCAGTGCCTGTGTTCAGGGCCAGGTTTTCCACATGGCTTGGCAGAGCACAGCCCTGTGCCAACAGCTCAAGGCTGGGGCCAGAGCACACAGCTCTGTCACTCACATGCCACAGGCACACAGACATCATGGCCCCAGGGTGTTCCCTGCTCCCAAGCATGGAACAGACAGCAGGAAACCAGCCACATCAGAATGGCCAAAAGCCTGGCTTACAAGCTGGTAGGACACAGATCCCATGCAAGGGAAGCTCTCCTTTCAACATTTCAGCATGTCTGGCAAGGAGGAATCTCATCGCCATTCACACAGAATTGATGAAGCTTTCTAATAATTGCAGCAAATACAACCTCCCTCTGGATTTTCTAAAAGACAGTCCTGTATAAGAAAAGGCTCCTCAGCTGCTCCCCATCCACTCTGTCACATCAGTATGGACACACAGGCAACCAGATGCTGTGTGGTTTTCCAGCCTGCAGTGACATAGCAGAGTGTCAGGAAGGGTGTGTGAACAGAAGAAATCCCTGTGCTTGAAAAATTGTGGTGTTCCAGAACATCTTGAGGAATTTTTACACAAATTAAACCACTAGGGTACTACAGGTACTTCCGAGAAAACACAAAATCCAGGTTAATGTGGTTGTCCAGCCTGTCCAGAAGGGAAGGCTCCAGGGAGACCTTAGAACCCCTTCCAGTACCTAAAGGGACTACAGGAGAGTTGGAGAGGAACTTTTGACAAGGGCATGGAGTGACAGGACAAGGGGGAATAGATTCAAACTGACAGGGGGCAGGATTGGATCAGATATTAGGAAGGAATTATTCACTGTGAGGGTGGGGAGGCCCTGGCACAGGTTGCCCAGAGAAGCTGTGGCTGCCCCATCCCTGAAAGTGTCCAAGGCCAGGTTGGATGGAGCTTGGAGCAACCTGGGATAGTGGAAGGTGTCCCTGCCCATGGAAGGGGCATTGGATCTTTTAAGATCCCTTAACCCAAACCATTCTACGCAGTAACTTTATAGAATAGATTTTAAGCTACTCAGAGCAGTTCACTTCTTACTACTGAGTGCTGCAAGTTGGTATAAACATTTTTGGTAGAGTTAAGTGACAAACCAAAGTAGGGTCCAGCTCACAAGGTGATTTTGTCACACCCCTGGGATTGATGTGCTCACTTCTGGGTTAGGACACACTGCTCTGTGAGAGTTGTCCTGATCCATGACAAGGCTTGCAAAGTTTAATAATCTTATTTACGTGGTCTGGCTCACACATGTCCAGTTTTGGGCAGGCTGGGAAGAGAGGCTGTGAACTTACAGAAGTCAGCTACGGACATTCAGAGGAAGCAATTCCAGTTGTTTCTACAGGTCTTTTCTACAGGAAGACAAATCACCCATCTGAAATGCAGGAGGTTTTTTCCTAACCTTAAGTTTGGTAGAACTTCACTGGCTGCTATTCCTCTAAATAGCTGTAACAAAACATCCCTAGTGGTAAGCCTAAATCCAACCAACAATACAAGAGAATAAGCACTCAACAAGGCCTGAACCAAAAAGCTTTCAATGACTCAGCAGGAAGATGATAAAAAAGTCTTTAGGAATTTTTCTCCCAGCACCAGCTGTCTGAACTGGCAGGAGTGAACTCATTTCTCACAGCTTGGAAGAGGGAAAGGATGACCAAGCATTCAGGCAGGAAGAAATCTGCCCTGGAGTAACGCCTCTAGCAAAACAAATCCTTCCCCACTGCTGTTACAGGGGTTTAAGTCTTGGGAAAGCACTAGGACTCTGTTTCCTTTCATTCCAGATGGATTTCAACCAGTGAAACGTCCCCAGGCTACTTCAGGCTCCAGTAAAGGAGTCTGGACCTACAAAAGCAGCATGAACAGTTCATAAACTTAATGCAAGTGCACTGCAGGGAGCTGACCAGTCCCCTTAGCCCTGGATTCAGAATATTTCCACTGCACTAAGTGTGTTCAGGCCAACATGGGACTGGACAGACACATCAGACTGACAGCCCTAATTTTTAAGAAGCAAGAAATAAACCAGATCTGCACAGGGAGAGCTGTTTTCCCTTTGCCACTTACATAGGATGTTTTGGACTCTGCATCCCAGCAGTCACAGGCATAATGAGCCATCTCATTCTCCATGTGCTGTCGGAAGCGCAGCTTCTCCGGGGACACGCCGACCTTTGTAAGGAAGAGGTAGATTCTGCCAATGAAGTAACCGAGAACGGAGTTATTGATCACACCCTGGAGAGGGAAGAAGCGGGAAGAAAAGACTCACATTAATTCCTAAGGAAGCAATGCCATGATTTGTTGTGCCTCTGCAGATGACCTGACACGTTACAGACAGAACTTCTTGCCCCTGCCTGTGGTGAAGTACTGTGCCTCCCCTGAAACTACTACATCTTTTCAAATCCACCTCTTGCCACTGGCACTCTCTGAACAAACAGTTATTGTTCTCTGAGTCTGTTGAGTATTGAGACTCATCACTCACTCATCACTCACAAGTAGGTGAAGATCACCTACTTGTAAATGCCCCACTGTGTGCAGCAGTGCAGTCACTACAACAGCTGCACCCTACAGCTCAAAGCTGTAATAAAATAGGGGGGTGGTGTTCTTCTGTTTTGGTTTTTTTTTTTAGTTTTGAGGTTTTTTGGTTTGTTTAGGTTTTGGGGGGCAGTGTTTCGGTGCTTTTTTTATTTGGCTTTTTTTTTTTCATTGGGGTTTTGGCGGGCTGGGGCAGAGGGGGTTGGAAAACCTACCCATTCATAATTGGATGAATCAGGTAGTAAAACCTCAATGTGCAAGCCTTGGGGGGTCAGCAGCTGAGTACTGAGATTCCCAGTTAATGCTGGTATTAACATTCCTTGCCACAAGCTAAGAGTAGAGCTTAACCTCTAACCACTATCCCAGCACCACCCGCATCCTTTCTTTACTGGTTACAAGGGCCAGGCTTGGATCTCAGTGACACTGATTCCCTGAAGAGAACCTGCTCTTAAATCTGGGAGCAAACCCCAGCTGGCACCAACACAACAGTCTATAACCTCAGCCTTGGGAGCAATATTCCAAAGCTGCAGGTGCTTGCAAGAGGAAGGTTACCTGTTGGACAGCGTCTCCCAGCCGCATCACGTGGGCAGACTGCCCGCTGACCTGGGCCTTGGCAGAGTACAGCAGGATGTTGAGATCTGCCACGTTCTGAAACTTGGGGTGGTTTTTCTCGCTGGGATCCACAAAGTGCTCAATTTCTGCCATGGTGAATTCCCTGTGAAAACAAACAAGTGCGTGTTAAATATTTTAGCATTAGCCACAGCCTCTCACAAGCAAGTCAGTGGTTTAAGAGCTTACACAAACCCAGAGCCAGGACAATGTACAGACTGGAACATGAACCAGTCTTATCCCCCTGGATTTAGTTTCATCTTCAAATTCCTAATAAAACTTTCTGCAAAATCATCTAGATGTCTCCAGGCCGCGGTTAACATCAGGGTGAATCAGAGCAGGGAATACCACCTTTGGAAATGCTTCCAGAAGTTCTCTGGAGACTTTTTCCAGACTGCTGTGATGCTCACAGTACAAGTATTTGTTCCCTACAAGGTCAATGAAGACTAATCCACTGATTAATTCAGCAGCCTTAACTCATGTCAGAGGTGCCAAAAATAACCAGGTGAGGTGATAATTTCTTGAAGGTAATGGAACTGCTACACTCAGCAACGGTGTGCAGTCTGTTTTAAGAACTTGTCTTTAATACATCTATATTCACAGATTGATTCTGAGCCTTCTTTCTTGAAATCACTTTCCATTGAATTAGTTCATTATCAAGAACCTTTAAAAAAGCTCTAGGTAATAATTAAATGTAAATCACAGACATCAGGATCTAATTTGCTGTGACTGCACAATAACAGTCTCCAATAAATGTGCCACAAGCGTATCATTTATATTTGATTGAAAATTATTCCAGTGAGAAAAGTTCTCATTTCCAGATGTGCAAAAGAGAACAGGAGGACTGAGAAAATTCCAAAGAGTTCCCTTCATGTTAACAATGCCACTGCCTCTCACTGACATTTGTGGCACCACATTAATCCATCACCAAGTTTACAACACATACTGGCTGTGCATGGCAGCTCTTGTTCCAGATTATATGGAAGAGATTACCAATCAGAATAGTTCAGTTAAAATACAGAGATTATCCCTAACGAAACGCAACAATCACTTTTATCCAGAGATAGAACTGAAAGGAATTCTCAATAAACCTCAGCTTTCCTGATCGACTCATCTCGTGACACAAACACAGGTCCTGAGTCAGGTTACCTCACAACTTCCTCTCTGTAACAACCTGTAGAACTGCAGAATCTGCAGGACTGAGACAAGGAAATATTGCTGCAAGGCCAACCACATTTTGATTTCAGTTTAAAAGTATATTGCATGAACATAATTAAACAAGCAAAGTCCTGTAGAGAACACAGCTACCTTTAACATGATTCATTCTATGATGGGGCCAAATTCTGTCATTCAAACTGAGTTTATTTCTAATACGACAACTATTTCAGATTTTACTTCTCCCAAGCCATTACGATAGAATTCTGTACTTAAAACCTAACTAGGAGTTCCTCTGTGAACCCCAAGACTCACTAGCCACATAATCAGGATTCCTCTGGGAGAAAGCACTAAAGTGAAACAATCCTGTGCCAACACAGAAACAAAAGGGAGGTGCCATCAGCTCCCTGGTACCCTTCTGCTGAAAGAGGAAGTTTGCAGTACCTCACTCTGATAAGGCCGGAGCGGGGTGAGATTTCATTTCGGAAGGAATTTCCAATCTGGGCAGCAGCAAAAGGCAGTTTGCCTTGGTTAAACTCCAGGAGACGCTTGAAGTTGAGGAATATTCCCTGTGCAGTTTCTGGCCTCAGATAGCTGAAATGAAATGGGGGAGAGGAAAAATCAGGAAGGTAAAAGGGTGGGTGGGGAAAGCAGGGATTAAAGAAAAACACAGTTACTACCAAACTTAAAGGTGGTACTCTTTCTCTTGAGTCTTAACTCCAGACACGAAGCAATGAAGCAATAGACTGAAGGGGAGGAAAAACTCCCAGCATCAGCTGTAGCCCAAACACTGCACTCCACAGTTACTCTCAAAAGTAAACTGGATGACTTGGCTGGTTTTGAGATGCAAGCATGGAGTGGAAAAAGGGGTTTTGAATGAAATACAGTGGACAGTGACATCAAGGAGGTCACAGGGAATGCAGCCTCCCTGCCTTTCCTATGTACACCTGTGCTGCACCAGCCTTCTTACAAACATGGATTTTGGAGGCAAACCATGACTACAGCACTGAGGGGGTTCAGTGTAAGGCCCCTACAACCCCTACAGTGATTTGTGACTTCCCCAGAAAATACAACCTACACAGGCTATTTCTCATACTACACTGGAGAACACATACAACACGTAGCTTTTATCCCATTCCAGAGCACAGGCAGCAAGAATTATATTCTCTACTCTTCAGCGAAGGTTTTGGTTTTAGTTTCAGAGATCCCAGCTCAGGACAACAACCCCTACACTCTTACACATGTAAATTATGCTACCACTGGATCGCCCTGCTGAGTAACCTCATCCTCAAACAGGTACCCTGAAGTAGGTTTTCTACAGCCAAGAAGCCACTGACATCTGCAGGCCCAGTGTTAACTGGCTCTATGGAAACTACTCCAACCAGCAAGGGCACAGCTGGGATCCACGTGTTCTGGGTGCTTCAAGTACTTTCAGGATTCTGCAACAGCCTCTTGTTTCTCCTGCCTTTCACCAAGAGCACAAGGAATGATAAACTGCCAGAGAAGGCTGGGGCTGAAAGGCAAGGGAAGGTTACTAAAGAGATTTCATTTTTATTCCAAGTGATCTATAAAGCAGGGAGAGTATGATCAGAAGGAGATTAGAACCTACCCAGGCATGTTTCCTCCAGGCCCAATGGAGGTCTTGAACATTAGATTGAAAGAAACAGGAGGGGACAGATCATTCCCAGTGACAGGTGACTTCACATTGTAGTTCACAAAGAGATCTGCAAGTTCTTGCTGGCCATAATTGTCCAACTAATAGCAAAACACAAGACAATAATTTTAATTACTAGACAAGATAACAGGAATCAATAATGTCCTCTTCATTTTTTACTGAGCATGATCCACAGTTCTGAATCACCTGCTCAAAATAATATGCCTATTTAACATAAATTTTCAAGCAAGCTAAAGCTTGAGACAGTGACAAAAGAACACTTTGCACATTTGCAAATCCATTTTAGTAATAGAGGTCCAGGATTCAGTCAAAGCACAGGAAGTCTGAGCACAAGAGTGGGTGTAAAGCAGAAGAAAAGTCACTGGGACTGCACCACCACCCACCAGAAGCTTCTTTTAAACAGCTTCAGCTAAAACATGGGGAGCTCTGAGTTGGGAACAAAAAAACAGAGCAATGAGGGAGAAGAAAGCTAAAATTTCTGCAGGGCTTTGTTTGCATTAATTTCTCTTTCTTCTGCTGCATGAAACACAATATTCAAGCTATGCATCAGATGCTCTTTTAGAGCTACTCTGCATTTCATCTAAATAGAGCCAATCTACAGCTCAAGGCTTCTTGGTGAGAGATTTTCCATTTCCTCTAAAAATAACTTGGTAATGACCAGACTCTTTAACAAGTGGGATAACACCAGCCCCTTCAAGGAACCTACTTTCCCTTTACCCTGGAAATCAAGCAGTAGTAGAACCACTGATCTAATTGCAACCTAACTGCACAAGAACATGATTTCTGACATTGTTTTGTTCATGTACCAGCTTTTTCCATATGTACCTTTAAATGTAGTTCCAGTACTTCAAAGTATCTATAATGAACAGAGCAGCAATAATTTAACACTCAAGTTTAAAACCAAATGAGCTCAAAAAAAATTGTCACGATACTTCATGTATCAGAGAAACAGGATATAAAAAGAGTTTATTAATAGAGAGATTTCCCTAAAGGATGGTCAGTGTTCAGCTTTATAGTATGGAAATCCTAATGACAGCTGCTCAGTGATGCAAACCACCAGCAAAAAAAGTTTCTCTTTCTGGAAGAAAGCATTCATTCTGTGCATAGCTCTGGAAGCATTTCTCCTAGAAGTCATGAGAGCAAACATTTAAAAGAAAGTAAGAAAAACAAATGGAAAAGAAGAAAGGCAAATGTCTGTGCAGCTGCTCTGGAATGTCAGCCTGAGCACCGACTATTCTCACGGCAAACACAGGAAAGATCTGTGCAGGGTGATAGAGGAACAAATCTCAAGGGCTTCAAAGCTGAGACAACTTCAAAACACACCAATTCAGTGCTGAGCTGATTCAGAGAACCCTGACAAAACTTCTCATCCATCTCTGTTCCTTTGCATGACAATCCAGCAGTGAGGGATTGACAAAGCTAAAGGCTTTGTGCCAGGGTGTGAAGTGGAACAGAGCAGGCCAGCTCCAAAGACTGAGCTTCAGCCCTACCAATCCAACACTCAAGAGACTAATATAATAGCAATAACTCTCCAAAACAGTAGGAGGGAGATATAATTAACCAGCAAGCTCACAGCATTTATTAACAAGTAAGTTTTCAGTACTTGGGACCATGTAAAGCCCAACATGTATCTCTGAGGTCAACACTTCTGAGCATCCTCAGGAACAGAAAATGGACACTGCCTCTGGACTCGGTGCATTGCACCTCCCTTGTCACACACACCTCCCTGAAGCATCCACCTCCTTGTGCAGGCACCTACCTGTGTTAGAACATTTTCCATTTCTGCCTTTTTCTCTGCCGTGCACTTCTTGTCAGACATCAGCTTTTGCAGGTGAGCTGTAACAAAAGCAGGTCATGAGTTAATATTGAAACTCCATCAGTGACCCCACTCTAAAGCCTGACAAATCAGGAGGATCCTCCAGCACAGGTGTATCTCCACAAATTGTCTTGACAGTGTCCATTGGGGTAATTCCACTCATG
This sequence comes from Pseudopipra pipra, assembly GCF_036250125.1. Classification (NCBI taxonomy): domain Eukaryota; kingdom Metazoa; phylum Chordata; class Aves; order Passeriformes; family Pipridae; genus Pseudopipra; species Pseudopipra pipra. Next base: position 151,721,693 of record NC_087549.1, on the reverse strand, counting down.
TCATCAGGGCAATAGTGGTCTACAGTTCAACTGTATTGATGTGCCAGAGGGAAAGCAACAGGTCCTTATCTAGTTTCTTTCCAATATTATTTCCTTAAACCCCAGCAATGGCTTTGCAGTCCCTTTCTCCTTGTTTCCTTTCTATACAGACAGAAATTAAAGGCAATGGGTGATTCTGAGCCAGCAAGGCTAATTTTATCCCAACACACAGAGGCACATAGGGAGTTGGTACAGTGGGGTCAGACTGCATTCCACTGCACAGCACAACATCCTCTGGGAGACACAAAGGCAGGCAGTGATGCCAAGCCTTCCCACTCTTGTTTGAAAAAAGCAGTTTGACTTTTTAGTCAGTAACAGTTCAGTTTGGCAGTAACAGCAGGTGGCTGCTCAGCAGGGATGGGCTGCAGAACAGACAGGGACACGCTTGTTTATGAGGCTGTTCAGCACAGGAGGCAGAGGTTTGATGGGCTCCTTTTGAGGCTTTTTTAACTAAAAAAAAAAAAATAATTCTAAATGAGTATTATGAAAACTGCTTTAATGCCAATACAGCTTGTTCCACGTGCTTAAATTCCAAGGAAAAGGCTCAAAAACTAGAGAGCACAAACTACTTAAACAGAAAGCGGAACAATCCTCCCTCTCACAATGGAGCCATACGTGAAAAAGTTTTCAAATAGGTTTTTTATTTCTAAGACTCGTGTCATTTTTTCGTTTGTTTTTAAACAAATTTTCATCAATAATTAGAAAGAAGTGTGAGGGCTTTGCAGACCTAAGAAATGCCTGAAGTCTATTTCTAAGGTACACACGTTAGTCAGCAACTGCCGTGTAATTGACCTTTGCATGGGAAAAACATGCTCTGACTCTTTATATCATCATTAAATAATTTCTGAGTACTGAATAAAAAGCAACTGAAACTCAAGAAAGCCAAGACCAGAATACAGTAGAGAACAGTAATCTTGTTATACAGGGGGCTCTCAGCTTAAACACAGTAATCTTTTAGGGCCTGATGACACTGGATTTCACAAAAAGGGACACGACTATGTTTTCACTAGAGATCCTGGACCTCATTTAAGACACTCACAGAACTTATGGGATCTTCAGCATGGTATGATTATCTAACTACAAACACAAGTATGAAAGACTGGCTATATCCACAGGCCTTCCTTGAGGAGGATTCTCGTTTCCAATGTTTGCACACTGGAAGCCCACCCAGCCTTGGAACAAAGTCAAACCTTTCAAGAGATGATCGGCACGAAAACATTCCCCATTTTTCACATCTTTCACCATGAAGTCAGCAAACTTGTCTACATGGCCAGAAGTCCTAGAAGAGATGATACAAAAAAAAGGAACATGACAGCTGCCACCAGATAGCCCCAGGTACTGTGTGATCCCAGAGGACAGACCATTATCCTTCAAACTACACGCTCAAACTGCAGGCTCACTCCTGCTTCAGATGAAAGAGTCACGTTAAAGAGCACCATCCCACAGAAAATCTGATCTGTGAGAAGTATCAATACACCTAAATCTTAAATCTTAAGATGACACTTAGTGCCTTTAGGAACTGCACTGTGATCAAAACAAGACAGCTGCAGTTGTGAGGAGCAACCAGTAATTCAGGTAGACAGATTCCCAGTATTTTAAACCAGGGATTCATGAAAGCTTCTGCCTGTTACACCACAACCCACACAAAGCAGCACAATTGGCTCAGGTCTGAGTTCAAAAGTTCCTGATATATTTAGCAAACCTGTGGTGGTCTTAGTGGAGACACGTAGGTGAAAGGGTCCAGAGTCAGAACTCTGTTCTCACCCTGGAAAGATGGTCCCTCTACCTGGTCTGTGGATAAAGAGAGGCCTTTGATCCCCAGGGCTACAGAAGCATCATCTGCCTTCAGAGCTCAGTTAACACACTGAATGGGGTCACCCCTTCACAGAGGAGGGAAGGATGGTCAGGCCACTGTCCTAAACTAGGACACAGGTGCCCCAGGTTTAGGCAAGCCACCTAATCCATTTTTCTGTCTTCTTCAACTCTTAGAAAAAAGGAATAATGACAATTGCTTACCTAATGGGACCGCTAGGAGACATTGTCAGACATGAGTACTGCTGTTTCCCCTGATTTATGGAACAACAGCTTCTCACACTGAGCTGTGCACTGGGATCTAATTATTTTGCACTGCAGCAAGGTATGAAATTGGGTGACCCAATCTCAAGATCCCTGTGGGTAATTTTACTGAATTTTACATAGTAAAAAGCAACTATGACCAGAAAAGACATGCTGGAGGGAAAAAGACCCGTATTTACTTCAGAACTGGCTCTGGTGTGAGCATGGTGCAGTCAATCTCCAGGATCTGCTCTTCCTGAATAAAGTGATGTCTCCATGCTTGGATGATGTTGTTCTTCAAAGCACACCCAACAGGCCCAAAGTCATACAGACCACTGACACCTGCAAAGAGAAAGAGGGGAAAAAGTGTGGTTGGTGTAAGACTGTATGAACCTGCACTGTTTGGAGCAGGTGTCCTCCCTCCTCAGTGTTTCCATCCTGTTCTGAGCAACTCAGCTTCCCTGTGCTGAGCAGACTATGGGATGTGGTTCACTGCAGAGAGCTCCTTCTATCCAGACCCATGGCATAAAGGCTGAAAATAAACTCTATGAAGCACCCACAGACCACCCTGTACACAAACCAGCCCAGTTCAGCTGCACAGCACTGGGGTGGCAGAAGCTGCAACTGATAAATATCTGCAACCAACAACTCTAAAATCCACACTCCCTCCACCAGTGGATTATATTTTGTGAAGAGTTTTGTGGGAGCAAGCTCTCTGAAGGAGGAATCTGAATACAGAAGTAGTGATCATGCACAAGCCAAAGCAATATGTTATTGTCAGTAATAACACACATCTGTCAATCAGCAGTTTAGCCACAAAGCAAAAAAAAAAAAAAAAAGGGAACAGAAAAAGCCAATAAAACAACCCAGAATGTTTATTTTAGTATCTTAGGTGAAAGAGCAATAACCATCCAGGCATTGTGCTGCCCCCTGAGATGCTCCTATCAGCCATCTGAAGAGATTTAACAGCCACATTTATTCACCTGTGCCATAAAGTTCATTGACAAAGGTCACTAGGGTAACAGGTTCTAAAGGTCACAGTGGATTTGAGCATTATTGATCACCATGTGGGCCATTCACTTAAGAGCTGGACTTGATGAGCCTTGTGGGGCCCTTCCAACTCAGAATATTCTGTCAGTCTGTGATTATCTTGCCAGGAAAAGCTCAAATAGACAAGAATGTTTGAAGAAATAAGCTGATCACCCCCTTAAATGCCAAAACACCCTATCCCTCTGCAAAGACACCACCTACTACAATGAAATGCTCAGAACATGCACCCTGAAGTCCACTCATTTACATTCAGAAAGGAAAAGACAAAATTTCAGCCCAAAGACTTCGGAAAGGGGGAACTTTTGAAAGGCTTACAGACTCAAACCAGAAAGTTAAAGCCAACCTTAAAAAAAAAAAATTCTTTTATGTTGCATTAATATAACACTGCACGAGTACAGCATTTCATCCAGCCAGAAAGACCAGAACATCAGCCCAAGGGGAATAAAATGTAAAATTCTTCAAACCCATACCTCCATAAATAGAAAAGGCTTGATCATAGAAAAACCTCCTTTTCAGAGTGTCTTCCATCTTAACTCTGTCCACGATGTCATCTTTGGGCTGTAGGGCCAGTTCCTGTAAGCCAAGCAAACCAAAATCAGTGAGTAGCTCCTGTTTCTGGCAGGACAAACTCCCTGGAAATCCTCTCCACTCGCCACTATGACTCAAAAGTCTGTAAAGACCATTTTGAAGCAGAGGTATCCTGCCAACATGCTCATTTTCCAAGGAGGAATGGTCCCACTGGGATTCAAGTGCTCACTTATGAACATCATTGTCTGAATGCAGCACTTCAGACACTCGAGGTGGACTCATGACCTAACTTTCAGACAGCTAAGCCCGGGCTAGTTATCCTCAGCTTTCTTCACAATCACTGCAAAGAAATGCCAATTTCCAAAGCAATTCTTCTGACCTATTTCCCTCGCCTGACTATAAAAAGAGCTTCAAGCCACCAGCTCAGGCTACACACATCTAACTCTTGGCATATATGAATCTTTCAGTAAAGTGCTCCTCACATGAAAGAATTTTGACTATGGAGATTACAAGCACCCTCACTGCTGTGCTCTGACAAAGGGGTGTATTTAGGTACTTGTACAGGGAATATCTATTTGCAAAATGTAAATATATTTCATAAATATGCCCCCCTGCACTCAGAAAATTTAGTTACAGAGTGCCTTATTGCCCTGACTAGGTACTTTGAAAATGTTTTACAGCAGACTCACTGTTTTATCTGAAAAATTAAATGATTTTTGCAAATTTATGAGTGAGGTCAGCAAACCTGAAAGATTTTCTTCAAGGAAGGTGTTTTGATAATTTAAAGCACAGTTAAGGCAAGAAGTTCAATAAATTCAGATCATCTTAAGTGTCTCACAACATCATTTTGAACAGCTCTTTGGTAACTAAAAGTATTGTATGTCCATTTATTTCAAACTTTTTTTAACATCTTCAAAGACAAACAAGCGTGGTCTAATTTTAAAGCACTGTACCTCTTCTGCTCCCATGGATAAGCAGAAGCCAAGGAATAACTTTGTATGAGAGACAGGAAGAGTCAAAGACAGACAGAGAACACACGTGACAGCAAGTACCAGAGCAGGATCTGGATGGGAATCCACCTGGCAGACTCTGCCTAAAAGCAGAGCATCCCATTTGGGTGACCAGGGTTTCCTAACACACAGGATGGTTTTTTCCCAGAGAGGGACAGAAGGAGAGCAGCAGTGACACAGCCCAGTTCTGAACTGGCAGGGAGGAATGGCAGCAGCACAGCAGTAACTGGAGCAGGTATGGAATTTTGCAGACCCCTTCTACTACCTAAAGAGAATAGTTCCCGAACTGTGCAGATGTCAGAGAAGCATGTGTTTATAAACATAAATGTATTCATAAATAGAAGGCAGAAGTGCCTGTGTTAGCCTTCAAGGGGAAGAAAGACCCTGTATGAGAGCAGAATCATCTACTGACTTATGGTTTCAGGACATAAACCAAGGAATTTTAAACACTTAACTGCTCTGCCCTGCTCAAAGATTCAGATTCAGAGCTGTTCTGCTGTCTTTAAGTAGGAATCACAGGGACTGAAAACCACCAGCAGCTGCTAAAGCAAACACTCACAGTGCTGCCTCTCCCAAAAGGTGCAAGTGACTGTGCTGCCTTGCTGGGAACACCATCAGGAGGGACACACTCCCATCCTGGAGTGCTGCACTCACAAGGGCAGATGCTGCCTTTGCAAGGTCACTCCTGCACTGCCAGCCCTCACAAATTGTGTAAGTGCTGAGCACACCTCCACACTGCACCCTGCATTGCCCCAACACAAAGGTGGGGCTCTCAGGGATCCCAGGACTCCCAACCTGCCTGGCTACATCTCTCCAAGTTCTGAGGGTTGGGAAACAAAACTGGAAAAACACTTAGATACTGTTTACTCCAGGATGACCTGGCTGTCAGTGCAATCGTTTCAGAGCACAGGTCTATGATGAGTACTAAGTAAAAATGACATTTGCTTGGGTTAAATGTGTGCAAACAGGCAGCCACAACCCCAGACCTGGCAGAGAGCAGCACCTGTTCGTGTCATATGACCCTGTAGGGCAAACAGGGTCACTTCAGGTGCACTCACATTCTCACAGTAAGGCAGCTTGTAAGCAGCGGTGCATTTATTTATTAATTTGTTCATTTTTAAGAGTACCACCAAAGCACAGCTACAATCATTTTGATATGAAATACAAATCAGTTTCCTGGGTGAATCTGCACACCTGACTGTTTTTCAGCTTCAAGAGTTTCTTTTTGTTGTTTCAGTCTGGAAAGGGAAGGAAAGCTCACAGGATAAAGAAGTGCATTTTACTTGTTTATTGATATAGAGGCAAAACAAACTTCAAGTTCCACCATCTCATTTGCATGAACACTTTTCAGAGCACAACTGCATTTAAAAAAGGGGACACAATTTCAATCCACCCCTCTCTTTAAGGCTGAGGAAAGCCATGGGCTACTTGAAATGCCTCCACAAACTTTGTTTAAACTGCATCAAAGGAAATTATTTCTAAATAAACACGTTCCACGCCAGTCTGGGAATTTCAGTGCTGCACAAAGAATCTGAAGACAGAAACTCACTACAGTGAACAGCACATGCTCTCACTGGGCACAAAAAAAATCTATACAGCAAACAAAGACTAGTGACATATACACTCAAGTTCAGCTTTGATTACAGACCACCTCAATATGAACTCATATTTATTTGTTTGCACGCTGACTTAATGCTAAAAGAAAGTAGTGCAAGAGATAGAGAATGAAATTGCCACAAAGTTGGAAACCTGCAAACTACTTCAGAAGTGTTTTAAACAGTCTACCCTACTGAAACTGTTTAGCCCAAACCAATCCTGCGAAAGAGAAGTAAGTAGAGATTTCAAGGCTTTTCAGACAAGGTTGGGGGACTGAAAATTTCATTTCCAGACTCACCTTTGCTTCTAGAACCCTCTTCCGAGCTTTGAGCTCTGCTACAGCTCTGTCTATATCCACCTGGGGAGCTTTCTCTTCCTTCAGCTTCCTTACCAGCTCTCCCTAGAAAGAGACAAAGAACCATGTATAGATTCATTCTTTGAAGACCTCTCCTTCTTCCAGCTCCCCTGGTAATCCAAAAGGAGGGTTTTGTCCGGCCTTCCCACTCTCCACACAGGTCTCCAGAGGCTGCAAGTGAGAAACACTTAAGCATTTGAGAGTTCGCAGAAGTAAACATCACTAGAGAAATTCAACCACCCCCCACTATTGTGAAATCCCAGATCTGCTATTAAACCTCAGTGTGTAAATATACTCCTCTGTGTACAGCGGATTTCCACAAATTCATGATTTATGTCTTTGAGGATGCACTAAGTGGATTCTCAGATGGTGAGCACAGGCTTTGTGCTCTCCCACTCAGTAACAAGGCTTCTCTTCCTTCTACCCCTTCCTTTTTCTTCAAGACTTATGACCATTTCAGCCTTCTTTTTCTCTGTCCTGTCTGATCGAAACAGAGCAGTAAGGACACAAATTTTCAGAAGGTCTCCCAGAAGACAGACACTCTTAGCCTAATGTCTGAGCAAAGAAGGCACTGCATGATCTATAAAAACTATTATTTTTAAAACCTGTTCACTAACTTTGAGAGAGAACAAAGTCAACAAAAAATAAAAATACCCTTGGAAAGAAAAGAAAACAAAACCTAAATATTTCAGAGCAGCAAAACCCTGCAGTGGGCTTACACCAAGATCTTGTCGTGAGTCAAACCACCATCACCTTGTTACAGTTCCACAAAGGTCTCTCTGCCCTGTGGGATGATTCTCCCCTTTCATCCCAGGGAAGTGCTCAACCCCTATACACCCAACACCATTCTTTTCTGAGCATGATCCTCAGCAGTCATGCCCAGCTTGTCACTGAACCCGGAGATAAATGAATTAAAAGTCTTCCTTTGAGTCCACTCTTCATCACCAAAACCAAGATCTATATTGAATTACTGGGAAGGACAAAGGAGCTGGAGGAAAAAGCACAGATATGTCAAGTGGGATGTTCTAAAAATGGGATGCTCCAAGTTCAGCATTTTTCTTGCATCTTGCACTTCTCCACTGAACATGACGGAAAAAGGAAAAAAAAAACCACTATCCATAGTGATTACAATATTCCCGTAATACCAGCTTTTTCCTAAATTCTGAGCTTTCCTGACATTAATATTACAGGTAACCTAGAAAGTAAAGAGAAGAGAATATACTGATTGCCATTCTGTAATCAGATTAGAGAAACTAAAAGTACTTCAGAGACTGAGGGGTTCAAAGGCTAATTTTATTAATAAAAGAAGGAAGTCTCCGAGCACTGCATTAAAACAAACACACTCAAAGAGAAGGAGCAAAAATAAGAATCCTGTCAGGCTCCTTAACCCCGTGAGCTACAAGAACAGAACAAATCTGCTGTTTCCTTCCTGTTAACTACTTGTACCCTAACGTGAAAGTTTCACTCTGGGGCTCAGGACTCCAACTGCCATTCCTGGGTAACGTGGCAGAGGGAGGGATCTGATCTGGGGTTTTGGTTTTGTTGTTGTTTTTTTTTTTTCTTTTAAAGTAGTAAGTCCAAATTGCCTTTGTTGAGCCAGGGGGTCGGCAGCAGAAAAACATCAAGGCAGCAGCAAAGCAGCTACTGCTGAGTCAACAGAGCCCTCACCCTGCTCACTGCTGAGCATCCAAAAGCAGCACACAGCAACTCTTTGTCCTGACCTATAAGTAAGACACACTCAGACATACGCAAGGAGGAGGGAAAAAAAAAAAAACAACACAACTGAGGCAAATAATTACGTTTGCTGACAGGACTTGGTCTAATTAAAGCTCCGATCCCGAGCCCAGCCCAGAGGAGGAGTGCACAGCAGCACTCGATGTGGCAAATTTTGCTGCAGCTTTGTCCCACAGACCAGCAAAGCAGAGAAGGGATCCACCCCTGGATCACGGCAGCTTATTGCATCAGGCACTGCTGCAGGAAGATACGCTGCTCACTCTCCATAGGCTGAGAGTCCCTTAGGTTTAATTAAACTCCTTCTCCTGGAGCTGACAGACACAGCCTCCCGCATGGAGAGGTATCAACTACCCCCAATCTTTGTTACTCCCTCTCCCTCCCCTCTTGGGCAAACATCTCAGGGAATTACTACAGTCAGTTGTACAACACAATATGGGCAGCCCCAGCTACACAAATTTACCCACAAACCTTCCCTTGGCACCCCCACACTCCAGTTTCAATCCCAGAAAAGAAGGGGTGCCTCGATACTTTAAAGGCAAATGACAGCACCCAGGATTTTAACTAAATAAATTGGCTGGTTCTAGAGATCATTGCTTTATTTACAAGCTCCCTTGCCAAGGCATTATGCTGTACAGTGATTCATAATAAAAACTCACTGAAGTGCTGGCATAATTAGAGGGCCATAAATCCACTCATTTAATGGGAAAACACACGCACAAATCCACGGATACAAGGGACACACACGTAGCTATGCGTGCAGCTAAGGAGAATAATATGGATTCAGCCACTTAAAGGAGGCACATGGGGAATACACGGGCACAGGTAAAGAAGGGAGGAAGGGGAACTCCACAAGCTCCACTGCCATTAGTGTCACAGAAAGGGTACCAAGATTTACTCAGGAAATTGAAAGACGACCAAATCTTTCACAGGTAAGAGGGATGCTAAAGATGGGAGACGGGAAGAGAACGTGATGCAGCCCCGGCTAAAAGGAGACAGCACCTACCTAGACAAACGAGAATGATGAAATGGAAAATATGCAAAGGAATTAACCTCCCTTACTGCATCGGGCAAATATGCAACTCTAAAGAACGTCATTTGCCTCCGAAAACCCGACAGAAACTCAGCTCCAAGGGGCATACCGCCGTGTGACACCCCCCCCCAAGGGGATGCGGAAACATATGGGGGCTGTTCCACACAGAGAAGGGCTGTAAACCAGGACACGGCGAGCGCTGGCTCGGGCACAGCGGGCACAGCCAGCCCGGGAGGGGACACCCAGGTGGGCTGAGCACAGAGCCAGCTCAGCCGGGCAGACCCAGCTCAGCCGGGCAGACCCAGCTCTGCGGGGAGGGGGAAAGGACCGGCCGGGGGGACCCGAACACGACGCCCCCGCATCGCCGACCGCCGGGGCTGAGCGGGGAACCCTCACCCGCGACCAGCGCTGGACAGAGACCCCGGGGACACCCCCTGGACCCCTCCCGGACAGAGACCCCGCGCACACCCGTGGGGACCGCCCAGCCCCCCGCAGTGCCCGGTGTGGGGAGAGGGGGTGAGCTCAGGGCTGCGCCGCGACCCCTCGGCAGGGCGGGCAAACCGCGGGGTGCGGGGGACACACGGGGGGCACCTCCCGCAGCCCCGCCCGGCGCCCCTCGGCCGGGCCGCGTTACCTGCTGCCGCACCGCGGTCCGGAGCGGCGCCAGCAGCGCCTCGGCCTGCGGGCCGTCCATGGCGGGGGCGGCGGAGCGGAGCGGGCGGGCGAGGCGGCGCAGCAGGGCGGGCAGGGCGCTACCGAGAAGCGGCATGAGCGGGAGGAGGAGGCGGGGGGGGAGGAGGAGGAGGAGGAGCCGGGGCGGCGGCGCCCGCCCCCCGCATGATGAAATCGGGGCCGGGGTAAAGCGCGGCCGGGCTCCCGGCGCGGCACTTTCCGCACGGGCCCGCGCCCGCAGATTCGGCACGGGAAGGGATGAGGTGGGATGGGATGGGATGGGAAGGGATAGAAGGAAGGGCCGGGCGGGCGGCAGGGGGAGCACGCGCGCGCGTACGCGGGGCGGGGACGCGCACGGGAGCCCCGGGAGCGCTGCGCCCCCGCGCGGCGGGAGCGCGGAACGGCGGGAGCGCGGAACGGCGGGAGCGCGGAGCGGCGGGAGCGCGGAGCGGCGGGAGCGCGGAGCGGCGGGAGCGCGGAGCGGCGGGAGCGCGGAGCGGCGGGAGCTGCTCCATCCGCACCCCGCCACCCCCTCGGGGAACACACGGCACCCCCCAAAAGTGTGGCTGTACCGGGGAGGGAAGCACCCCATTGTCCCATTGTGAGATTCCCCCTGACCGACACAAGGATCTGTGCGTGCTGGGGAGCGCTGCAACCCTCGCGGTGCGAGAGAGGAACGGCGGGAGCTGCTCCATCCACCCCTCCTCCCCTCTCAGGGGACACACGGCATCCCCCAAAAAGTGTGGCTGTACCTGGGCAGGGGCACCACACAGTCCCTGAGCATCCCCCCAGCCCTCACAAGGGTTTATGTGTGGTGGGGAGCACTGCAACACTTGTGGTGTGTGGGGGGCAGGCTGGTACCTCTTTCCCTCTCACCCAGGTGACACATGGCACCCCCACAAACGTAGCTCTACCAAGGGGAAGAGTGCACCCTACTGTCCCTGAGCACCCACCTCCCCACACCCCACATCAGGGCTTGCATTGTGTCTCTCTGTGCTGTGAATGGGGCAGGGTGATACCTGCTCCATTCTCCTCCCGGGGGACACATGGCACCCCAAAACTGTGGCTGTACCTGGGCAGGGGCAGCCCGCTGCCCCTGAGCATCCCCCCCGGCCTGCACAAGTGCTTGTGTGTGTCGTGGGGAGTGTTGCAACCCTCGTGGTGAGAGCGGGGAACGGCGGGAGCTGCTCCATTCACACACACCACACCCCCCCTCAGGGGACACACACGGCACCCAAAAAGTGTGGCTGTACCTGGGCAGGGGCACCACACTGTCACTGGACACTCGTCCCGGCCCACACAAGGGTTTGTGTGGGGTGGGGAGCACTGCAACCCTTGTGGTGTGTGTGGGGCAGGCTGGTACGTGTTTCCCTCCCACCCAGGTGACACATGGCACCCCCACAAGTGTCACTGTACCCGGGGGGGGGGGGAACACCTCACTGCCCCTGAGCACCTCCCCAGCCATACCAGGGCTCGTGTTTTGCTCCTATATGTGTGTGGGGCAGGGTGGTATCTGTTCCCCCCTCCTTTAGGTGACAGGGCACCCCCACAGCTGTACCCAAGGAAGGGGAGGGAGACACCCCACTTAGTAGCCACCCCTGGTCCACACCTGGGCTCCAGTGTTGCCCCACTGTGGGGTGCGTGGGGCGGGGCACAACTGCCCTGTTCCCCCCTCCTTCAGGTGACACATGGCACCCCCAAAAGTGTACCTGTCCTTGGAAGGGGTGCACCCCACTGTCCCTGAGCACCCCTCTGCCCCCATATGTGTGTGGGGAAGAGTGGTACCTGTTCCCCCCCCTTTCAGATGACACATGTCACTCCCACAAGTGTAGCTGTACCTGGGTGGTGGAACTCCACTGTTTCAGAGCAGCCCCCTCACCCCCGGTCCACACCTGAGCTGCAGTTGTGCTACCCCATGGTGTGCATGGGGCAGGGCCGTACCTGTCATCCCTCCCCCCCCAGGTGACATATGGCACCCCCACAAGTGTACCTGTCCCCGAGGTGAGGAGCACTCCACTGTCCCTGAGCACCCCATTGGCCCCAAGCACCCCACTGGCCCCAAACCAGAGCTCACATTGTGCTCCCCTGTGGTGTGTGTGGGGCAGGGTGATACCTGCTCCATCCCCCACCCCCCCTCAAGGGACACATGGCACCTCCAAAGTGTAGCTGTACCCGAGATGGGGGCATCCCACTGCCTCTGAGCACCCTCCCCAGCCCACAGATGGGTTTGTGTGTGGTGGGGAGCACTGCACACCCCTGAGTCATGTGTGGGGCAGGGCGGTACCTGTCCCCCTCCTCCTTCAGGTGACACATAGCACCCCCAGAAGAGTAGCTGTCCCTAGGGGGGCACACTCTATTACACCTGAGCACCCCTCCCATGTGCCACCAACCTCCCCCAGGCCACCTGGGCACGGTGTCCCCTTGTCCCAGAGCCAGGTCCCCATCACATGCCCCCAGCCCTGGGGCAGGGACGTGCTGGGGGCCGAGGGAATGCACGGAGGGGCTGAGGGGGGTGATGTTATTTTTTCAATCAGCTGCAGCTTTTGAGCTCCAAAGGCTTTGTAGCTTTTGGGTTCAGCCGTGTTTTGCTTTCAGCTGATCCACGGTCTTCCCTCGCTGCCCGGGGGCTGTGCTGGGTGGGCAGCGCCCACTGCCCGACCCTTAGGGAGGCTTTAGGGCAGCAGGCAGGAGGCCAAGTCCTGCTCTTCCCCCGTGTGGTGGGTCTTCCCCGGGAGCCAGGCCAATCCCATGTCAGGCAGAGGAGCTGTGAGGAGCACGGTGCCACAGGGGGACTTCCCACCCCTGGGAGCTAAAGCCCTCCAAGGGGGGAGAATCCAAACACCGGTTACATAAAACAAAATTTAAGACCAATTTTTAAAAAATACATTCCCCACTGCTTCCCTCTTCCTCCCCATCTCCCCTTCACCCCCTCCCACCTCCTGGAGCCGGGAGCATCGGCACTGATGTGATGTTGGCGTAATTGGAGTATTCCAGCTGCTATTTTGTACCTGTCTGTTTATTTGAGAGACAGCCTCAACCTCCTAATGAACGTGCCTGAATATTTATCTGCTGCTGCTGAATGGTGCATTTGTGTTTCAAATGCTTAACTGTTATTTTTGTTTAGCTGCAAATTGCTGTTTTTATTTCGCTGGCAGTACCTGCTTGGAAATTGCTCTAGCACGAGGTTAATGCCAGGCTTTTTTCTATTCCTGATTATTTTTTTGTTAATTAATCCAGTGCTGATAAAAGTGTAAGGACTCTGCAGCCCCCTTCTAGCTTGTGGAGCTAAGATGTGAAGATTGTGGAATCAGCCTCAGAAGAAACTGGCTCATGTGGAGGAAGGAGGAATCCCAAGCAGCTGGGATGGTAGAGGAAACACAGGCAGAATTCTCAGAGATGGGAAACCCCCGTGACCAGGAGCAGCTCCATTCTACTGTGCTGTACCTGGAGCTGTACCAGGTAGCAGCTCTTTTCCAAAATCTCTTTTTTTCCCCCCACTCCTAGGAGATTTCCTCAGAGGCAGAGCACAATTGGTCCCCAGGGCAGCACCCTGCAGCCCTCCATCAGGAGGATGGAGAGGGGCCAGACTGGTGCCTTGAGCCTTTTTCCCTGCATAAAATTCTGACTTGCACATGCTGCTGGCCCCAGCATTGTCTCTCCTTGAAAACAAAACATGCCTGGGATCACTTCCCAGTGCCATCACCAGCTTATATGGGACACCCTCAACACAAGGGCCAAAAAAACCTTCTCCCTCCCCATTCCCAACTAACTGTGGGTGCATCTACTCTCCCAAAGGACTTTAAAAAGCATCTGGTCTGGGCTTGCACAAGGATCTGACTGCACAGACAACTCAAACTTTCAAAGTTGTGTTGTTTCTTTTTTAGATAAAGGAACAAAGCAACAAAAGAAGAAAAAAAAATGGAAGAAAAAAACAGGGTGGACACATTTCTGGAACAAGGTTAGAGGTGGGTGGGTAGGGAGTGCACAAGGAAACCCTGACTGCCCCTTTGCAATGGTGCTGCTGAAGACTGAGAGCGTGATTTGGAATCCTCAGACCCAGGGCACACTGCTGGATCCTTGTGAGGTTGTGTGGGATGGGAGGAAAATTAGGCAGGATTTTGCACCAAACCACAGTGGTAAATGAGAGACTGTGAGCAAACTGGGCCCCCAGAACCGGGTCACACCTGGGGTTGGCTGGACCCCATCTCCAAGCCGGTTTCAGTGGGAAGGGCTAAATACTTCTGGGAATCATCAAGAGACTAGTATCAGAGCTAAAAAAAAAAGCTGTACATCAATATGGGGCTGTGTGGAAGGACTTTGTACATCCTCTGCTGATGGAGGGCCTTTGGACTGAGACACAGACCCGTAATGTGCCTGTACCATCTCCCTCATCCCGTTGGGCCCCAGGGTGCTGCCAAACTGCTCCAACCCACTCCAGCACAGAGGATTGCTGTTGATTTGATGCTGCAGAGACCCCCCGTGCCTGGTGCAGGTTTGCAAGGAGAGCCCTGTACTGGCACCATTTTTGACACCTTTGTGTGCTGGTGAACCACCAGTGCTCTCGGGCACACCATCACCACTGGTTAACATCTCACAACTGCCCAGAGCTCAGCTTTTCCCCTCCTTTTACATCTGATTCCAGCTCTGTGCCTCTTTGCACTTGATAAGCATCTCGGGGAGCTGTTTCTTGGTTCTCTGCTCTGCAGCTCTCCTCAAAAGCACCCCAGGGGGCAAGATGGGATTGTAGGGATCACATTACTCCATCCTCTTCTGGGGTGGCCTTTGAAAAGCTGTCTCCATTCTCGTTCCCTGGATATGAGGCTGTGCTGTGGGGGTGAAATGGGACATGTCACCCCCACGGTAAAGGGGAGCTCCCAGCACAACAGGGGAGATTTATAAGGGAATTTGTAAGAGATTATATAAGGGAATTTGCAGGAAGACACAAAGGAAGAGGGGGTTCAGGCAGCCCCCTGTCTTCAGCTTGAAAACTTTTGGGTGCAGAAACAGAGGTATCAGCACCCCTGAAAGATCTGGGCGGGTGGGGGTGGGGTGTATTAAACAGATACGAGAAGGGAGAGAAGAAACTTCGCTGTGTGTCCTTCCTGCTCTCTCTCTCTGGGTCCCCATGGACACCAGTGGCAGGAGAGGGAGCAGCGAGGCCACAAAATGGGAGGGAAGAGGGAGTCTGCAGTGGATGAGAAGGCATAGAGAGGACTGGCGAGAGGACCCACGAGGGATTTCTGTTGAAGAAGGGAAAGGAGTTAAAAACCCTCCTCAGGGGTGTAAGGAGGGGGAAAGGTGCAAGAAGGGGAGCGGGAAAGATCCACGGACAGGAGTACACAGCTCCTCAGTTCACAAATACATTCACGCTCCACCTCATTTACATCTCGGTGCATTTTCCTGGCAGATGTTCAAGCACCCGCTGGCAGAAACCCCTCGGAAACCCCCAAACCCGAACCCAATACCCCCACGTGAAGAGGGATGGTGGGGAGGAAGGAGTGTCGGAGGGGTCTGAGTTGTGTTTTGGTGGGGTTTTCTCTGGCGGGGCTGGCAGGGGACGGTGTCCCAGTGCCACTAGATGGCAGCGGCCCCGCGCCGTCCGCTCCTCTCCCCGCGGCCCCGCTGCATCCCGGCCCCGGCGCGGGGCCTCCCGGCTCCGCAGCATCCCCGCTGCGCTTTGGGAGGAGCGGCCTGGGACAGGCTTTCCGTGCCGGGATGCCTTGCAAAACCGAGGGGCACCCGAGCCCAAGCTAAAGGTTCTTTCGCAATGCGGGGCGACGCCGGGGACGGTCCTCGGAGGCTCCGACGCCTCCCCGAGACAAAATCTCCCCTTTTCCTTCCCTCTCGCTCCTGCTTCTGGTTTCTTTCTGGTTTTCTTTCCTTTTTTTTTTTTTTTCTCTCCCTCTCCAAAGTGCCTGCTTTTCCCTAGCTCGTTTCAACCTTCGGCGTCACAAAATCAGGCAGATGCGCCCCCCCAAAACACAAGCTGAGCTGCAGCAATGTGCACACACAGTCCGAGCTGATTTCCCAGCACTGGGGGATTTTTAGGCTGGCAGTAAACTAAGCAGGGCCTGAGGCAGGCTAATAAATAGCTTAACCTGGCTTTCCTCTATAGGACTGTATTTTTTTAGCCTTCAAAACAGTGTGGCTGCATCCAGCCTGCTCCTAGTGCACAGCCTCCAGCTCCTGGTTTGCCCCAGGGAAAAATGAGGGGACAAATACCTGGCCCTCATCCAGACTCATGGCACAGAGCATGCATATAACCATGGGATACATTCCCAGCTCCTGTTTTCATCTCTGGGGGTAAAGTTAGCTGCAACAACCATCTCTGCTCCTTTTGGCGTATCCCTCCTCCTCTGAACCATTCCAAGTGTGATGCTGCTCTGCCCCTGGATGCCACCTGCAGGGAAGGGTGTTCTGAGGGTCCATCTGCTCGTGGAGCTTCCACTTGCTTTACTGTCATCACCCCTGTTCTGGATACAAAGTATTGGGCTATCTGGATGTTACTGAAACTCACCCCCTCCTGGGACAGGTCTTTTTTTAGACTGAAATAGGAAGCACAGAACCTCACCCTGAGCTTCCTCTAGGGTTTGGTTCTTCCTAGAGGTTTCTCCTTACTGGAAATTTCTTTTCTGCACCTCTGGCCCTGATCCAGCCAAATGCTGAAGCACACGATTAGCTTCAAACCATCCGGTCCCCCACATTCCCACAGCGCTTTCTAGTCCCCTCGTCCCTTCTCCCCTTGGGAATGCTCATGCCTCTCCATGCTCCTGCTGTGAGATGATGGGTCTCCTCACTGCCAGCAGCAAGAAGCAGGAGCATCATCTTGCTTTGCTGTGCACCAGCCACAAAACTAACCCTGTACCCATGCAGGGAGTTATCAAATCTATTTTGTGTGCTGTGAGGGCGTGTGAATGCTGCACGGGAAGATCTGGGCTCCCGAACCATGAGCACCTGCAGCCCTGAGAGCTCATGTCTACAGCTCAGCCCATTCTCATCCTCTCTGCTCTCTCCCTGGGGGACGGTCAGGTAATGCTTAAATTGCCAGTAGTGCCTGTGAATATTTGACACTGACTGAGATGGCCAAGCAAAATCCCTGCTGCTGTCACTGACAGGGACTCAAAAACTTGCCCCCATGTCAATGATGTGCCCCAATACCCATTTTCCAGGGAGAAGAGCCACCAATTCATTCTGGCACAGGCCACCAAAATAGTCTGATGCATTTGGTCACACCCTCCCAACAGCTTGGATCCTGATGATGATCTCCCAGGTTTGGTTGTGCAAGAGCTCTGATGGAAATTCATGACGATTTCCCAACCCTTCCACTGCTGTGAATTTAAATTCCTAAAACCCTAATGCACGGAATTGAACTGCATATTGATTAAGGGCCTTTTATGATGTCTTGCAGAGCATATTAATAATTATTTAAAACTTGTATTCCGGTTTAATGACTCCTGTCACCAGCACTTTGCAGTGATTCAGTCTTGACTTTTAATTGAAACGCTTTAGTTAAGACAAATTGCTTCAGCCAGAGAAGGTGAAGTGCTCCTCCAGGTGTGTGCCACGGGGGGGGGGGGCTTTCAAACTCAAGGGTCCCAAATTCCCAGGTGGCTGTGAGACTCTGGAGAGAAGTCTCTGTCCTTCGAGTGGGTGTGTGTGTCTTGTCCTGCGAGAAGCCATTTCTTTGGACTTCCCCTCTGAGCACTGCAGAACAAGTGTTTTGCTGCTCTGGCACTCAGGGCAGGGTCATGGGAAAGATTAATAACCTCTCTCAATAGGGCAGCCACATCTCCCATATGCAGACCATGGTGGCACCTCAGTGCTGGTGACACTCATATGTCCCACTTCCAACAGCACCAGTGCACATTCATGAGCCAGACCAATCTGAGCCAATTACTGCTGTCACCAGGCTGAACACCTCGTGCCTCCTTAGTTATGTTTTCTTTTTCCTCTACATGTGATCCCAAGTAGCTTCTTCCCAGCCTTGAAGCTCATTCTGAAAGGGCACCTTGGCTTGGAAACATCCCTGGATTATTTTGTAGAAGCAAGAGATGGCACCTAAGGGCTGCCAGGATGAAGGTAGTCCAGCTTGGTGGAGACAGGACCTCATTTAATATTTCCCGGCCAGCACAGAAGACAGGGATCTGTACTGTGGTTTGGCAGAGAAGACAAGATCTTGCATGTTAATGCAGCCTTTTTTCAGTGTTATCTTCCTGTTCCATGGCTGGAGACTTGAAAATGGGATAGGAGGGGGTTTATCTTTGCATCCCCTTTGCCTCCGAGGAGGGACAAGCCCACAATAAGTGCATCTGTGAATCTGCCTCCTCTGAAAGGAAATCAATATTTTTCCATCCACTCTCTGGTGGGACAGGATGTTGAACAGCAATCAGTGCTTTCACCCCCATGCATGGGCCTGGAGCCAGGGGAATTCCAAGACCACAGGGATTTCCAGGTCACACTGCATGAGCACAGGATAGGAGAGTCCCCCCCTGCATCAGAGGGGACCTCTGACCATGAGAGCAGAGATTAGTACTGGCCATGACATGTTACAGTTCTGGTTTAAAAAAACCTTACTCCATCTGCTGATGCTGTGCTAAATGACTGTTTGATTTTTTTATGACTGCCTGTAAAACATGAAGCTGGGATCCAAAGCGCTCCTCTCCACCACGAGTGGCTTTCCTATAAGTCACTGGGCATTTCCCCAGGGACTGAGTTGTCTTTCCAGGCCATCACATGTGCAGTACAGCTGTGCTTCTCATATACGAGGGAGTTGGAACTGGATGTTCTTTATGGTCCCTTCCAGCCCAAACCATCCTGTGACTCTGTGATTTAGATCCTGAGAGGAGTCACAACCACCAGGGCAATTCAGGTGATGAATAACCATCACCCCATGGAAGGATATAAAGAGAAAATATTTTGCCAGACGCTGCATTTTTTCCTTAAATTTTCACTTTGTTCCTTCTGTCTTTTTAGTTTCTGGTGCCTTCCTTGTCCCACCCGTCAAGAAGAAAGCCCTTTATCCTGTCAACCAAAAATCAGTTCCTTTACAACAGCTGGATGAGTGCCCACCTTCACTGTCTTGCTTCCCACAGGGGCTCTCCTGAGGTGATACACACCCATTGCTCCCTAGATGGACCCAACCTGATTTAGCAAAGAAACTCTGCAAAGCAAATGTTTGCCCCTGTGATGTCAAGGAGTTAAAAATCATGAGCTAAACCTCCAAGTCTCAAGCTGAGGCATCCTCCAGACCCAACGTCCACATATTGGCCTAATTTTCTCAGATTTATAACCAACAGTAAGAGCTGTTGGGGAGGCAAGAGTGCATTCACCTATGTCTTGACTAAAGGAACATGTGTGGTGCTGAAGTTTGGGTGTATGAATAGGGCCTTGCCAAAGATCACCCAGACTTCCCAAATTGTGGTACTTTGTGCACATGTATAGACCTAAATGTAGCCCTTGTGAAAAAGTCCATCAAATAACCAACACATCCCATCCTCTTCTCCTCCCCAGTCTCCAGTGCCCACAGATGACAATGGCATTACTGTAGGACTTCCAGAGGGCAGTAATTTATTATTAAAATGGTGGTTATTTGTAATAAAATGAGCATTCATATGGAAAAGCCCAGGGAATTGCCCTAGCTGTGCCCTGGTGTGGCTCTGTGCTAAGGGACACCCTCCCCTCGCTGTGGGACCACAGCACTGCACATCATCTTCCAGAGTGACTTCAAAATTCAGTGACTTCAGTTTCCTTTTGCCTGTAGTCAAGAGTTCAAGAGTTTTGTTGTTCAAGGAGAAAGCAAGATTCTGTCCTCCTCCCACCCACCCTCCTTTTTTTTTTTTTTTTTTTTTTTTTTTGTGTAATGTTGGAGTTCCTTTTCTTCACACAAAATGAGTGAGGATGCTGCTGGTAACCTCTGCAGAGAAGGTACATGTTATGTCCTGCCAGTCTGTGCCCTCATGCTTCTCCCATCTCAGAAACACACACCCACAGGCCAGGATGCTGCTTTCCTTATCCCTCAGGTGCTCAGCAGCAGAAGGTGTTAGGTGGGATGGAAAAGACCTGCAGGTGAAGGAAGAGCTGGAGGATCCCATGGCTGAAGCTTAAAAACACCCACACAACAACATGTGATTCTTTCATCCCAGTGATTCTGAGGGTTGGTTTTTTTTCAAAGTCTGGTGAGTTTCCTGAGTGGAGATAGAGCTGCACTGCTGTAATATCAGGCTTCTTCAAAACTGAGCCCTACACACAGACCCACATTTGCTGAAGGGTCTCACCTTCCCAATGACCCACGTGAAAGTACTCAACCCAGACACTCCTCAGGGCAACTCAGAAGCAAGAAGAAAAGTGTCATAGCTTGAACTCATCTTTAGTTATTTGAGATTTTTTCCCACTAAATCAAACAGAATGAAATGTCCTACCAGCATGGGCCATAATTCATGACCGTGTTGATTTCTCTCCCAGGCTGCAGTAACATCAGTAAATAGCAAAAGACTGGATCCTGTCAAAGAAATCAAGGAGGAGATATCAGAGGTACTGGGCAAATGCTCTCTAAGGGACATGAAAACCACAGCAGCCTGTGAAAAACACATGACATTTAACTCATAAAAAATGTGAGTTTAATGCAGATTTGTGTTTCTATATTGTATCATCTGGAGTTTCCAACGAGTGTGACCACATCCTCCTTGAATTCAGCAAGTCTTTAGAACAGAACCACAAAGGAAGCACAGAAATTATTTATTTAGGGAGAAAGAAAAGCTTTTGTTTTCTGTTATTTTACCATTCTGACACAATCCTGCTTCTTCTGGGACCTGTGTTATGGAAGCAGATCATCCTTGTCCCAAAGGACATACCCCAGTCTTCCATCTTTAAGACACATTCCACTCTCCTGCCTTTGAGACAAGGTAATAATATTTTCCTAACACAATAATATTGTGTTATTATACTTCTAGAGCATCTAAATAATGTGCCAGAATAAGGAAACCAAGTCTCACCTGCTTTCTTCTCTTCAAGCTAGTGACAGACCATGTCAGGGCATCCTTGATTTTCCTTCTCTCAGCCTCCAGCAGCACCTGTCAGCAGCCCATCTGTTGGAGAGAAAACCCATTTGGCTCTGCTCTGTAGTTATTTAAGGACAGGGACAACAAATGCTTACATCATTCAGGAGCCTGGGACCCGTGGGAAGCCATCAGGTTTTGATTGTTAACACACACCAAACTTGAGCGTTGCCTGATGGGACAAAGCTGGTGGGATATAAATGTGTTCCCATGATCCCATGGCCATGGTTTCTTTGACAAATCCAGAGCACACATTGCAGTATCCATGGTGACTGGCAGCCTGTCCATCCCACCAGCCAGCACAGCCACATTCCCAGGCACACCAGGACACGGGAGTGCTCGTGCCTGGTGGAGAGGTTTGTGGAAGGCACTGCTTTGAGGATATGCTGATGTTCCTGGGTCACTACCTTAGCAAAAACCTCACTAAAAACAATGAGACAGGATGTCACTGCATTGCCAGGGCATAACACAGCACCATTTCCACAGCTCCACTTCCCAGATTCCACCTCCAGCAGTGCCATGTAGGAACAGTGACCCCCAGAAGTGGCCTTTCCCCTCAAGACAGGGTGGTGCAGATGAACACCAAGCCTTTGTGCTGGGGCTAGCTGTCAGGAACAGCAGATGGTGCAAGAGGAAGCATGGCCAGCAGGATCAGCCAGCTTTTTTTCTGGAGGATGATGAATCAAAGCCAGCAAGCTCCTGGCTCCTGTCCTGCATGGTGTCCAGCCCAGGAGAAGAGAGAGAACTGGTGGTGGATGGGTTGGGCCATGAATGTGGGAAGATCCCTGAAGGAGGGAGAGTGTTGAGAGCAGGAAAGTGAAGCTCAAAGGGTTGTGCTGAACTCGCTCTAGACTGGGTGGGGCAGAAGACCAAAACATGACTCAGCTACTGAGCACTGACACGAGGCTGGTCTTGGCCATTTGGAGTTGGCTGCCACTGCCTCTCCTCATCCCCAGTCAGTTCAGTACAGGCTGGACAGGATACACCTGGCAAAGGGCCTGCTGAAGTGGATGAAATCACTGTGTTATTGCAGCCTGAAACTTCCTACACCCCTTTCTGGAGTGGTAGCACCATTGATCATTTCCCAGGTGTGCCTTCTCCTCTCCCAGGTATCTACTCTCCTGGGAAGTGTAGGACAGCTGAAGGGGGTGCTTGGTTAGTGTAAATGAACACAAACCATTATATTGATTGTTGCTGCTCTACTGGAATCACTTCCGTTCTTCCCTGAAGGATATGAGAGCAAGATGGGCCAGAGCAATGAACCATAGCTGAGGAGAATCAAAACCACCAAGGGCTTCTGTGGCTCTCTCCCTGCTCCATGGGAACCAGGAAGGATGAATCATGAAGCATGACAATCTTCTTGGTCCTGGGACTGTGAGATACCAGATGGCCCTGAATAAAGCGGTGTTCCAGGGAATCCCTGGCTATCCTCTGGAACAATACATCTAGCCTAACATCAGGCTCCAGAGACCTCTCTGTGGCAGGGACAGGGCATCCCACTGGTGCCAGCATGACTCCTAGTGCCCTTGGCCTTCACACAGATCATGGCTTTATATTCCCCCAAGTCTCTAGGTCTACCCTGGAGGACATGGGTAGAGGTGGAGCAGCAGCCTCTTGTTTCTAGTCTCACCAGAGACCAGTGGAGAGGTGGCCAAGAGGGACAGACGGCTGAACCCATGCAAGCCAGATAGCTCTGCCTGCTCCCAGTGGGAACTTGGAGAACATCAAGGAACAAGATCTCCCTGTGAGTTCTGTCCTATTTCTCCACTGTCCTATTTTTCCACAGGGGCTGACCTGGGCCCCTCACTCAGACTTACCAGCTCTACCTCATTTTTCTTTGTTTAGGTGAGTTGAGTCGCTCAGGAGTCCAAGTGTGTGGGATGCTCTTCCAGGGAGTTTCATAGGAAGGGAGCAGCAGTCCTGCCCTGAATATGAGAAGAGAACTTTATCATGGCTGGTGGTTACAAGGAGTGAGGAAATATGGCAGTAGGTCAGGAAAGGTCGGGTGAATATCCAGCAGAAAAGGGCAAACCCCACCCAGTTTGCATGGAACGACAGAGTTGTCTAGAGATTTGGAGTACAGGGAGCAGAAAGATGGGTGGAGGGCTTGGGGGAGATGAGCCTGGATGAGCTGCAGGGTGCCCCAGCAGGGAGCTGAGAAGAGCAGCTGAGAGATCTTATGGTAGAAAATCTTTCAAACAATGCAAAATCTTTAGAAACGATAAAACAGTCACTTTATATCAGGTTAAATTTCTGGTTTTTGCAGCCCTGGCATTTAGATCTGGCCCTAAAACTCAAATTACTGCTCTGTTTGATGATGATGTTTTTCAGTGTCTTGAAAATCTCATATATTCTCCAGTGTAATTGGTCTAAAACAAGTTTTCCTTGTTTTTCTGGTGCCAGTGTCAGTCAGAGCTCTTAGGTTTTGTAGCCTGCTTGTTTACACTGCTTCAAGCAAATCAGAGTCAGGCCCCTGGATGTTGTGGTGCCTTTCACCACATTCTTCCTTCTGCCTTTTTTTCCGTCTTTTCCACTCCATCCCTGACAGGGGAAGCACTGTTCTTTCCGTGCTCCTTGGTTCTGTTTGAGGCAGTCATAGAAAAAGTGACAATTAGGAAATAAAGGACCTACAGTATCTGCTTTGGCAGGCACAGCACATCCCACTGCTGTGCTGCTCCGAGTCAAACCAGCAGCTGCCTGCCTGGGTCAGATGGAGATATTGCTGCCTTATATTCTGGGATCTGCCTGAGATATCCTGGGGCACTGCCACGCTGCAGAGGGAGAGATAACCCAACGTTCAAGTCAAGCAATACACATTTGTAGCAGTCCTGCGAAAAGCAGGACTTGATGATCTTTATTATTATTTTTCACTGGGAGGGTGGTGAAACCCCAGCACAGGTCGCCCAGGGAAGCTGTGGATGCCCCATCCCTGGAAGTGCTCAAGGACATGTTGGATGGGGCTTGGAGCAACCTGGGCTAGTGGAAGGTGTCCCTGCCCATGGCAGAGAGGTTGGAACTGGATGATCTTTAAGGTCCCTTCCAACCCAAACCATTCTGTGATCCCTATGGGTCCCTTCCAACTTGAGATATTCTATGATTTCAGGATGCTCAATTCCAGTTCAGAAGAAAATGATGATTAGAAACAAATGACAAGGTTAGAAACTTATTATTTGGGAGATCAAGTAACTACCTGGGGCAGGGTAACACACATAAACTTCAGCCTTCCCAGACTATTGCGCTCCACCAAAATGATTGAAGGTTGCTAAGCAATGTCAGTGTATTCCCCCCAGACTGAAGGAACGTAGCAGAAGCAAATGAGTTCACTGCAGTTGAACTGAACTTATATCAAGTCTAAATATATATAATTATTGCTAATGATGAATTCTGATCCTTAAAGCATTCCAGGCAGATGAAAGATCTAAAGAAAGCCAAGATCGTTATTTCATGTCATTCATAGTGCAGAAGCCTTCTGGATCAGCCAAGGTGGAGGCAACCCCTTCTCTGGGTCTTGTCTAGCCCTGATTTGGTGTCCAGGACTGTTGCTAAATGCTGCCTGAAGCCCCCTTTTCCTTACTTTCCAAATCCAGGGAAAATGAAACTAAATCTCCACACTAAATGATAAAACAGAAAATCTTATCAAAGCACAATTTTATGAAAGGCAAGGCAGATGAAGAGAGAGGGAAGAAAGAGAAAAACATCCTCAACCATTAAACAAGTCTCATTTTCCCAAGGATCCCACACCATCACTTCTCCCTCCTTATTTTTATGAGGCAGCAACCAGCCCCTTCTTGTCAACACATCACCTTTGCCTTTTGTGGGACCCTCCATCCCCTTGCCCAGGGGAGGGTGCTGGGTCTGAGGGTTCCCCTGGAGCTCTCTGATAGTCCCTTCTGTCCCTGCTGGTCACCTCTCTCATCTCCACAAGATGCTCTCTGGTGCCTCCATAGCACCACAAGTCTAGAGAGGACCCAAAATCAGCATTTGCCATGAAAGGAGAATTTCCCAAAGAGATTTTTGGGACTATAGTAGAGTGCCCAAAGAAGTCTGGAACTGCACACGGAGGTGACATAACACGCAAGAAGAGCAGAAGTCAGAGAATAAGGGATGAGGAGCTGAAATTGTCCCCTGTCACATCTCACAGGGACACAAAAAGGAGACTGAGGTGCACAGCACAGCAGAAAACTACCAGTAGCACAGGAACCAGCAGCATTTGCTGGAGGTTCACCTGCCTCCTTCAGGGGAGGAGCAGCCAGCACTGGAGACATTGAATAACACGGGGCTTGTGCAGCCAGCTCTGTGCAGTTCATCCCTCCAGATTTCCTAGTATTTGTTCTCCTGCTCTGGGAAGAGTTGAGAGCTGCAAGAGGCCCAGCTCGCAGGGATGTTTAGAGAAAGGAAAGTCCATTGTGTGAAAGACTTTGGTATTTCAGGGTTTGTTTTCCTTCTGACACAGAACAAAACACCACCATGTCAAAACCCTCCGTAAAGCAAAACAGAACAAAACAAAAAAAACCCAAACACCCAAAACCAACCAACCAAACAAAAAAACCCCAACAAACAGTGGTGTTCAGTTTGCACATGGTCTGTGGAAGCATTTTCCCTTCACTTTTGGGCTTTTCAATCTCAAGTCTCAAGATACCTACTATTGTAGCTAATTCAGGAAAAGAAAAAAAGAAAAAAGAAAAAAGAAGCAAAATCCACACCAGAGCAGAAAGGGGGAGCCTTTCCCTGCGCCAGGATCTGACCCTGCTGCAGTGGGTTTTCTCTGCAGTGGCACCGGGATCAAAGCGGCTCCCCTCCTCCTACCCTAGGTGGGATGCGTAGCTGCAAAGGAGCCTCCAAGTTTTAAGTGGGAAAACCAGGGAAAGGGCAGCGCAGCAACCCTGTACGACACCAGCAGAGCTGCTTTGCACCATCTTTCCTCGAGCAGAGGGACTCGGGCAAAGCAGTCCAGAAATTTTAGAAAGGTTGGACGTAAGGGTTGGCTCCCAGCAACGAAACTGGGGGAAGGTCACTGCTCCGGGTGGTGTTTTGGGTCAGACCCTGCAAACCGCTTTCACATCGAGAGCTCCCAGCCCGGCTCTCCCTGGACGGGCTCGCGTCTCCCCTCAAGCTTTCAGCCCCTGGGAGCCTGGTGAGTGCTGGTGCTCGGACGAGACTCCCCCGCGGGGCAGTCCCGGGTGCCGATGCCTTCACCGGCGGCAGGGAGCAGCTCCACACCAGTTCTCTCTCCGTGAGCGCTGGCATCGAGCCCGGCCGCCTTTCACTGCTGCCTTTTCATTCGCCTTAATTCACTGCGTTTCCTTTCTTGCTGCTTGCGAGGAACAGAGGGAGAGCTTGTTCCAGCAGACGGGCCCCATCCGCTCCACCCGGCTCTTGCTGGAGCGAGGGCTGGAAAAGAGGGATGGAGGCGAAGGGGTATCTCCCACCCCTCCGGGGCCCCGCGTGCCGCCTGCGCGCCGCTTCCCAGCAAATACGGTAAGCGCTCGGCCTAAAAATGTAAGTCTGATCTCATGACACAGGGTGGCCCTGCATTCCTCACCTCTGACATAACCCGCTGGGAGTGTGCTCCGCGGAAAAACACAAACAAGATGTACTGGCGGGCTGGCGGCGGGGGCCGGGCAGCTGGCAGATGTTCCGCAAGAGCCCCCGCGCAGCCCCCCGGGTGCCACAGCGCTGCTCCGGCACAGCCTGTACCCTCCCGGGCAGGGAGGGCGAAGCCACAGCCCATGCTGGGAGGGCAGAGCCGTCCCTGGCCCCCAGCATGGGTGGGTGGGTGCCCCCGCCTCCCCCAGCCCTGTGTCCCGGGAAGGTGACGTGCTGTGGTTCAGTGTCACCCAGGGAGGCAGCTGGAGTTGTTCCAACATCTCTCCTGGGATTTTTGCTCGGCGAATGCCTGAGGGCGTTTTTAAGGACTTTGAGGGGCTTTCACAGGCGGTTGGTGGTTGTTATTATTATTTTTTTTTTTTACCTTGTTTTTTGTTTCTTTCTGCACCTGAGTCCTCCTGGGACGGGCTCTGCTCTGGGTCTGCCATGGCCACGGCTGGTGTGGCTGCTCCAGCACCAGCTCCCCATTCCCATTAGCCTCCCACTCCTAAGCAGCTCCACAGCGATCCCAAGGCCACGTTTGCTCAGGGTGCCTCATGCCCAGGTGCAAGCTGTGCCCCACAGAGCTTGGCACCCAAAGCCTTGGGTGTCACAGGGAGGTGATTCCTCCCTCCCAGAGCGCTGGGATTAAATGGTTTGTCAGGGATCACATGGAGAATCCGAGTCCCGCTGTCGTAAACACGAGGCTGACTTTCCTCCCAGCCAAGCCCTCCTGCAAGCACAGCCTTGTCTTTGAGCAGGGGCAGATCCTGCTCAGTGCAGAGCTGCTCTCCCATCTTGGCCAAGCTGAACCACTTGTTTACTTTCTTCTGCAAATGCCCTAAACCTTGACAACGACCTATTTTCCCTTCTGTTACGCAAAGCTCCTTTCCTAGAAAGAGGCTTTGTAACGCTCGGTCCAACCAGCCCAGCTCTCCTCCGTGTGTGTAAAAGCGAACTGTAAGTGCCTGGCAGGTTCAGTTTAGCTCCAGCACATCCAAAACCCACACGCAGATGAGTCAGGAGGCTCAGCAGACGCCACCTGAAACCATCCTGTGAGACAGCTGGCCCGGTTTGCAGAGGAATCAGATAAGCAATAAGTCAGTCTTAGAGTCCACTCCTCAAACTTTCTTTTCATCAGTGCTTTTCATCCGTCTCCTCCTTCTCCAGTATTCAACAAAGCTAGGAGACAGCTTTTCTCCAGACATTTCTCCTCTGTTTCTGTCCATACCTTTCCCTGGCAGTGAAAACATCTGATTTTTTTTTTTTAAATTATTTTCACATTTTGAAAAAGGAAATTTTAAGAAAATAATTCTCCTCTTTCCTCCACAATACTTCCAAGTTTTCAAGATTGCTACTCCTCTGGCAGAGGATGGTTGGCAAGAGGAAACAAGACAAACAATGCTAATGAGAAACAACAGTATCAAGAGGGGAGAAAAAATGTTTCAAATTTGCTTCTTCAGAGCACACAACGTTTGATCCCAGAGCAGAAGGAGAGAGCCTTTGCTCATGGGTCCAAGCCTCCTTTCAGCCACTCCTTCACCCTGGGGCTCTCTATCCTTTCCCTTTTCTCAAGGAGGTGCCCTGGGCCACGATCAAGCTGTTAGCAGCACAGAGTTATCTCCTCCCCCCCACACTGGTGGTCACACACAGCTCCTTCCACAATTTCCCCTCCATCTCTAATCCACAGCCCAGGTTTTTAAGACAACACAAAGTCAGCGATGGTTTATTTTAACATGCCAGGCTGTAACCTGAAGCTGGAGATACAAATTCAGCCTAACAAGTTTCCCTTGGCCAGCTAAGAGCACAGGTTAGAGATTAATCCAACAGCAGCAGATGGTCTGGGCTGGACCCTTGCTGCTTCCCACGGCTGCTCCTTCCCGTCCCCTGGGTACCTGCAGCCTGGTTTGGCATCTATCCGTGCTCTTGCCTGGACAGACAAGCTGCTCTACACAGAAACAAACACAGAATTTGAAGCCTGATGTGCTGGGGACAGGGTCTGTTTGTGAATGGCTCGTGCTCCCACCAACACCTACACATGTGCACACACACGCATTTTCCGTCAGTTGGAATTATCAGACTTCAAATCACTGCCAGTGGCTCCTTATGTCTCTGTTGTCTTGTCCACGCAGGACAAGGATGATGGTGAGGACTCATTTTATCCAGAGAGGTTCTTCACTGGGTTTTATCTCCAGTTTAAACCACTTTGAGATGATACAGTGAGTGCAGATACTGGGGCAGGTAACAGACCCCCTTGCTCTTTGGGAAGACATAAGAATGGTGTTTAGAAGAGTGAGTGATCCCATAAGTGACCTGGTCTTCCCTGGATGTAAGACTTCAGGTCGAACCCTTGGATGGGTTCTTGTGTCCCAAAAAGAGTAAATCTCCCTTCCTCTCTCTCTCTCTCCCTCCTCTCCCTACCTGGCTGCCTGTTTGCACAAACATTATAGGCTTCAGCACTTTGGGAATGCAAAGGTACCATCAAACGAGGCTGGAAATGATCACCCGGTTCACAAGCAGTGAACAGGAAGCAGACAGAGAAACAGTCTGGTCACATCTGCTTGTTTTCCTGCCAAAAATGCCAGAGACTGCTGGGATGGATGTTAAAAAGCCAGCACCCTCCCAAGGTGCTGATGAACACTTTGGGTATTCATACCTGGAACAGTCTACAGCAAACCTCAATTTTCCATGCTTTTGCATCAACATGGGCACTGTGGAGGCAGCTAGAAGGTCAGCAGGAATAAAAGGCATAATTTTAATTTACCTGAAGAGGTATAAATCTGGTGAGGAGGTGGTGGACATTTCTTCCTGCTGTAGACCTGGAAAAGGTTTAATATCCTCCTGCGTGGCTGAGCAGAGCTGTCCTGCTCCTTTTCCCCAACCCCTGACCAAGGCAGGGAGTCTCACACATGACTGGAGAAGGTTTAATATCCTTGGAGGAGGGAGCATCCTAGAAGATGGGTTTGTAGGAATCTTTTTATCTATTTCAGCTGACTCATTTGGGGTGAGATGGGCTGTGCCCCAAAAGGGCCATCCCTGGCTGTAAAGGGAGCACAGGGAGACTAACCCAGGCACTGCAGCTGTGAGCTGGTGAGGCATCAGAAGCACGTGGCAGCACCCCTGAGCATCAGCCACTTCTGCAGGCTCCAAAAACCTGACAGAGTCACCTCTTGACTGTCCCTGTGGTCAGGAAGATGCAATAAGATCCTGGTATTTTTGCATAGGGATCCAGATGTCCTGCCTGGGTCCTAGTGGCAGGACACAAAGCTGCTTTCAGCATCCACCACTTTTCCTCCCTGAAATTCTCTCCTGAAAAATAACATGATGCCTGCTTCAACTGTATATGCCCTGCCTGGAAAATCCTTGGAATAAAGGGCTCCTGACTGGAGCTGTTCTCTGAGCAGCAGTAGCCCTGCAAATAATTTTCCCAGGTTTTCAGGCAAGTTCTGAGTGTGGCATAAGGCTGAGATGATCTGAAATGCAAGTGGTCTTCAAGAGAGCGCTATGTAGTTATGGTATTGTATTTTTAGCCTGCTGCTAAATGCACACTGAATGCAAACAAGTAAGGAGCTGGCTGGTGGGCTGATGTCTGTGCTTGCTTATACAGGGATTATTGGGCACCTGGGATTTTCAGTGGCACTGCACTGTCAGGGCTAACAGATAGTGAGTGTCTTTGGGGATCTTGGCTGTGAACAGAATCAAGCCCCTGAGCCCCCAGGCATGGACTGCTTC
Organism: Pseudopipra pipra; assembly: GCF_036250125.1. Taxonomy (NCBI): domain Eukaryota; kingdom Metazoa; phylum Chordata; class Aves; order Passeriformes; family Pipridae; genus Pseudopipra; species Pseudopipra pipra. Next base: position 151,691,252 of record NC_087549.1, on the reverse strand, counting down.
AGTGTTCCCATCAAGTGCTGAAATAAAGCACCTCCACAGCCAGTCAGCTGTGCCTCAGCAGGGTCTGTTTTCTGTAGCTGATGTGCTGTATTTGGTACTTTGGCCCATAATGATGAACAGTTAGTCCCAGCATCCCCTCTTCTGCAGAGACAGAAGATAAAAGTTGGATGCTCTGAACAGAGCAAGGCTGGGATGTTGGCAGGTACCTTTACCACAGAGCCAGCACTAATATATTTCCAGTTTCATTAGTTTTCTCCATTTTAAAACTGACACCCTTGGAAGCAGCAAGTAGGGGGACTCCAACACCAGAATTAAAAATAATAATAAAAAAAAAAAAAAGACAAGAAAAAAGCTGCTTTAGAGCACCCAGAAGTCACAGCAACCACGGGGAAATAAACCGTGTCCTGGAGTTATTATCTGGCTGTAATTCCGTGCACAGCTACAGGATAAATAGCCTGTTCCTGGAAGTGCTCTTTCCATGGTTGCAACTATGGGCTTAGATTTAAGGTCAAATTACCTGACTTAGCAAATTGAAGAGTGTCAGCTGATCCACAGTAACTACCCAAGTTCATGCAGGAGTAGTGCTGTGCCTCCCAGCCTTCTCCTTCAGTGTCTGAAACCAATCTCCCCTAAACCAGTAATTCCCAAACCTCAGTGCCTGGGCTGTGATTCAGCAACATCAGGAGCATCCCAAAAGACAGCCCCTAAAATATTCAGGCACAAGCTAAAAGCTATGCTTAGTGTCCGTACATGAAAATTCCTTTTTCAAGGTTTTCAAAATTTCAGCACTTGAAATTTCCTTTCACCTTCACTTCTGACTAAAGGGTGGAAGGAAGAAAACACAGCCCTGTCTGCAGTCACCACTGGACAGAAAAGTCCCACTACTGTCTCCTTCATCGGACAGGAAGGACCTTCAGAGTGTTGTTGGAAGGTCACATATTTCATTGCTATCTTGTTTTCCATGGAACTGCAGGCTGCTGCTTCCCAAGGCAGAGGATCCAGCCCCTCTGGGCTCACTTAGGAAATGTCACTGACTTGCTACCATCCTCCAGTTGCTCTGATGAGGAAAAGTCAGTCGCCAAGATCCTGGTCCTCAATTCCACTGGTGTGTTTGGGAATCTGTTCAGCTTTCCTCTAGATCCAGCATGGCTTCATGAGCCCACGAGGAGAATACTGGCCCAGCAAAGTCTGCCATTTTTAATTCTTCACTCTGATTTCCTCTTTCTAAACCTAAATGTGCCCACAATTGAGTTTTCTTTTCCCTGTTTTTCTTCTCCCTGAGTTTCTCAGAGCAGTAGGCATACAGCAGTGACTGTGGGATTTAATGAGGTTTGTGCTGTTAGTTGATCCAGGAAATGACTGATGTGGATAGCAAGGCAATTTCCAAGATCTGCAGTGAGAATTGTATGGCCAGTATCATTGTGTTCAAGTAATAATTTGGTTTCTAATACCTTTACAGGGTGCTAGAACACTACCCCAGCCATTGGAAGATCAGCGGTTTGTGACACGGAGGAGGAAACCTGGAGCCAGTAACACTGAGATCATCAGCTGGATTGTGCCAGATGTGACAGAGGAGGCTGGAAAACCTCAGGTAACCACTTGGACCACATTCAACCAACTTCCTGTGGAATCTGATAAAGCCTTAAACACTGGTGGGGCTGGGAACTGCTGTGAGCAGTGTCATCCAGAACAGTGACAGACCCTAGGGTGCTCTGCAGCCAGTGGGGAGCTGCAGGACCCCCCTCAAACCACCCTTAGATGGTGCTTTTATTTCTTACCACTGACGAGGTACAGAGCTAGGGGCCTGGCAGCCCTGGAAATGCAAAATTCCTGATGTAACCGTGGTTTTCATGACAACAGTAGGTGCCAAATCTGTAACAAGCCCCATTGATGGCAGTTTGGGGAGAGCCCTTGGTTTTACAGTGCTGTGTCTGGTGGGCAAATTTCTCCCAGCCCTAGGTGGTTACCAGTTCTCCCTGATGTTTGCAGCTGGAAAACTGCAAAGAAAAAATTTGGGGCTATGGCACCTTCCCTTAACATCAGCTGGAGACACTCAGGGGAGCAGCCTGAGGGCAGCCAGATGCCTGTCAAAGGCCATTGGAGAGGCTACATGCAAGAAAGCTGCAAGTATTGCACTGAAAGGTGTACTGGATATAAGTGCACTGAGGGGCTGTACAGATCCCCCTTTCCATCTCTGCTGGAGTTGAAGGGACCAATAATTTTACTGTTAGTTCTGAAAAGCATCACACGGAGGTTTTCCCTACTAAGGGCAAAAGTTGGAGAGGGTTCCCAGGGCATTGTGACTTCCCTAATGCCTCCTGCCTGGCTGAGCAGAGCTGTCCTGCTCCTTTCCCCCAACCTCTGACCAAGGCAGGGGGTCTCACACATGACAGATTTCTCCCAGCCCTACATGGTGGCAAGTTCTCCCTGATGTTTGCAGCTGTAAAACTGCAAAAAAAAGAGTCCCATAGTGCAGCATCTTAACCCATTTACTACGAAATAAGACAATTAAGGACCGGAAACACTTCCTAACAAAGTGCTACAGAGACATGATGATGCTGTTTGTTCTCTCTGGACTTGAGCCCAGGGCCTGTGACCAGACCTGTCATACCCCCACACCTTCAAAGCCAGAATCTGGGCTGTGTTTTTGCTCTCCTATCACAGGGTGAGAGCTTTCCTGGAGCTGCCAGAAGAGCCCAAACACTTTCTTCTGTAATCTGTCATGCCTGTCAGGATGCCAAGAGACATGCCAGACCTGGACCCTGGGCCAGAACAGCTATGTAGACATGTCCAGAAAGGAGAGCTGGCACAAGGTGTTGTATAAAGTGAGATATGTGGAGCTGCAGGCAAATAGTTTGGTAATTGCATGGGTAGGTTAGGCTTGGCACAGGGCAGAGCATGTCTGCTCAATGAGAAAGGAAGAGGCAAAACAGCTTGGAAAAGGTGTGGAGCCTGTTTCAGTGGGAGCTCGGGAGAGCTTCAAGGGGTTAAGCAATAATAACTGCCTGAGAAGGGTTGAGGTGAAGCACTCAGTAATACCAACGAGGCCACAAACACCCTTTCAACAGGGTTTTCCCAGGGGAAAAAAAAAAAACCAACACACATTCCTGATAATTAATCCCATTTCATGATACGGTTCATGAGAGATGGGAGGGGGGAGTGTGCACCTTGCCCACTGTTTGTGCAGAGGGATATAGTCCCTAAGAGCTTGTTACTGGTGCTCAAGGCCATCCAGGCCCCTGATGAGCATCTTTGATCAAAGTCTTTCCAAGCCGATCTATTTTCAGCCCAACCCACTCAATACCTTGATTGCCACACAGCTCTTTTAGCTGCTCTTAGGTAAACATGCTGTCTTCTCCTTGGCATTTTGCCTTGCTAAGCCCAAAAATACAAGTGGCACAGAAAATGAGAGAAGCTGCTCTCCTTTGCCAGGAAAAATGATGCTATTTCTGAAATAAGCTGGTTTTAATACACCTCACTGGCCATGCATGGATATTTTTATTTATAAATATACTTGAACTGGAGGTCCAGCTGTTGGATGCCTATATGGAGACAGGATCAGAGAGAGAATTATGTACATATAAACCCTGACACACCTTCAGTCCAGTTGCTGTCTGCATGTAGAGTCTTGGTTATGCTGAGGTATCAGAGTCTGACTCCCATTAAGGAGGGTTCATGTGAACGGGTCCAAGCTCAAACCAGTGGGTTATGGTGTGTTCTGGAGAGCTGCCACTGCTGTGCTGGGCTTAGGGAGGGCAACAACCCAGATTCCCATGCTGGGAATTGCTTTGCACCCCCTGGTGGAGCTGGAAGTCAGACCAGACACTCTGGGGACCCCTTGGAGCTCAGCCCCACAGCTGGTGGCAGTGCACAGCAGGTTGGTGCTGTCTGTTTGCTCACATCCTTGGTTCTCTGTGGGCTGAGGTGGCCTCACATGAGATGCAGCACTGCACAGGACACATTTCACGAGTCCTCCCTCAGTCAGCATCCCTGGGACTGAGCCACAGCCTTGAGCAGATCCAAATCAGAGCTCAGTCCACGGCAGATCTTATTTTTGAGGAATGACAGTGACACTGGCCAGAGCTTGAAGTCATGTTTTCAGTTTTCCCCTTAGAAAGTAAACACGAAGAAGTCAACAGCAGATGGAGCATCACATGGAGTTACACAGGTCAGCACAGACTGCAGAGAAGCCCTGAGTCTGAAGAAGAAATAATTTGGAGGGGGGAGCAGCTGGGAGATTATTCTGAGGGATTGAGAAAGAAAGCAAAAAAATACTGGCGTGAGCCTCCCCTGTGTAGAGCAGCTTGGGTTTGTGGAAGAAGGCAAAGATGGGCAGATAACAGAGCACTGACAGGTCCTGGGTAGGACAGTTGTGGGGTTTTTTTGGAGACTAGAGAATGCAAGCAAAAAGGTGTTAAACTGATCATGGAACAGGCAGGAGTAAAGCAGGCAAATGCAAAACAAAACTGGATTTTTTGTAACAGGAGCAGGTCGAAGCAATGCGACAGAGAAGGAGAGATTTTCAGTAGTTCAGAGAGCACTGTGGGGAGTCTGGGGTGAGAAATGAGGGATTCAGGTGAGTGGAGTGCTGCAATAATGGGCTGCAGTGTGGAGGAAGATGGAAGGCAGGACAGGGAATAGAGAACACCTATTAATAAAAAAAAATCCACATTTCATTTAAGATTTATTGATACCTCAGAGCCAGAGAGCCTTCCATGCCTTTGCATCTTTGAGCTGACATTACCCAAGAGTGGGCAGTGTCAGGGATCTGTTATGAGCCCTTGGATTGAAGTGGAGAAGAGCTCTGGACGTTAATTTGCAGAAATTAAAAAATTTTGGTTAATAGAGATCTCAGCCTGAGAAGCCTGTGCTTCAATAGCAGAACAGCATTAGTGTTTCTGAAAACACAGCTGGTCATTGCTGAACATGCACTATCATGCATCAAAAATGCAATCACTCAGCTGGGGACCTCAGGATGGTGGCTGTGGATTAATTCAGCGCTGGACAAAAAATTGATGGTTGCTTTGGGACCAGTGTTTACTACCCAGTGACATTCAAAGAAAGGACAGTCCCATCTGGTCGTGGGGAGAGCAGTGACAGTGCAAAAAGATAAAGTGATCACAGTGGACAAAGAGCAGGCCATGAACTCCCCCCAAAGGAGGGTCAGGAGGGACTGGTTTTGTCGTGGAGGTGAAGGGCTGAGTCAATATGGGAAGGGATGTGAGGGTAAAGTTGCTTCCACGCAGGGTGTTAATGAAACAGGTACTGAGAAGTTCCCGTTAGAAACAATGCTGGGAAGCTGGGGACGGTGAGTCACCAAAATAATGTGATAATAAATGTCATAATAAATATTTAGCACAGGGAGAGGGCTAACAAACAAAAGCTAAAATTGGGAGTGGACTTCATTACAGCTGGGGATTGCTTCCGAGGGAGAGGATAAACGATGCAGGGCTGCCTGATCTGTGGGAGAAAAATAGCATAGAGTGGAGAGCAGGTCCAAGTGAATTTGTCTTCCAAAGGAGGCAGCTTTTTTAACATCGATGCCGACAAATTATCAGGATACACTTAAAGGGCAGCAGTATATATTCCCCCCACCAAACCTTGTGTGCAGCCAGCAGACACCCTGGCAGGCCATGATGGGAAAGAGGCACCTTGCAGGCACTGTAACTCGTTTGGTCCATTTTGGGTTTCTGCTGGAAAATGGGACAAGTTGTTCCTGGTCCCCATCAACTGCTCCATCAAGAATTCAACAGATTTAAGCAGATGAACAGAGCACCTGATACTTTCAAATCAATGCTGCTCACGTGACAAATGGAGCTTTAAGCCAGAAGATGGGCTCCTAGAGGGGGAACTGATGTCTTTAATAGCCTGTGAATGGTCAGAGGTTGGGATTTTCCCGTCTCTGCCCGTGCATCCCCACTCAGCGCCGAAGGTAATGGCAGGCAATTTACCTATCGGCAGCTTTTCATGCTGAGCAAATATTTGTCTTACCATGGCTTTAACGTGCCCATCTCGGTGACAGCTAAATGTCAGCCACAAAATAAAGCAGCGCCACGAGGGAGAGACCACACGCTGCTCGTGTGGCTCCGGGTTTTATCGGCGCATCGGGAGCGAAGTCTGGCTGTGAAGCAACATAAAGAAACCCTCTATTCCCAAAGGTGGCATTTGATGGGGACTTGGGGCATCTTGGCCTATTGAGGCTGTTTTTGAAGTCCGTGGAGCCTTAGCATTGGGTCTGCTGATGAACAAATGATCTCCGAGAGCAACCCCCCTCTCCCTCCCGTTCCCAGGGCTCGGTTGTTTCTGACACCGATTTGCTCTCGTGTGTTTGCAGCCAAGTTTCTCGGCCGGTGACAGCGTGTTCCCCCTCCGGAAGGGGCTGCGGGGAGCCACAGCTCCGCGGGCTCTGTGACATTTGGAGTGACCGGGAGGTCACTCGGACGGAAGAAAACAAAAGCAGCGGCGGCCACGGAGCGGCCCCGCAGAGGGGAAAGCACGACCAGGGTATTTAAGACCTGCATTTTGCTTCACGCCACATTCCTTCTACTTCCTATAAAATATATTTTTTTTAAACCACTTCTTTTAAACCACCAAATCTTTTTTCTCCTTTTCTCATTTCTCCTTTTCTCATTTCTTTTCCCCTTCCCTTCCCTTCCCTTCCCTTCCCTTCCCTTCCCTTCCCTTCCCTTCCCTTCCCTTCCCTTCCCTTCCCTTCCCTTCCCTTCCCTTCCCTTCCCTTCCCTTCCCGTTTCCCTTCCCTTCCCTTCCCTTCCCGTTTCCCTCTCCTTTCCTTTTCCCTCTCCTTTTCTCTCTCCTCTCCTTTCCTTTTCCCTCTCCCCTCCCCTCCCCTCCCCTCCCCTCCCCTCCCTTCCCCTTTTTCCTCTCTTTACTTTCCTCCTCCCCAGTCCTCTTTCTTCTCTCCTCTCCCAGGTGCAAGCTCAGGGCTGTGAGGGCTCTGGCTCCAGGGTCCTGGCCATGAGCCATGGATGGAGGAGCAGGACAGTAGGGAGGGCTGACCTTGCAGCATGGAGGGAAGTGTCTGCCAGCTCCAGTTTGGTGGCAGTCAGAGTTTGTGTTACAGCAAGGAGGGACAGAGGCAGCTCTGGGAAAGGGCTGAGGAGGGGTGGGCAGCAGAGAAAAATAAAATGACAAAGAGCTTGAGAGCGATGCAGCAGGGCTCAGATCTCTTGTGCACCTGCCTCTGTCTCAGCTGTGTTTAAAGTCCCCGTTTCTCAAGCAATTGTAACTCTCCAGGGAGAGGAAGGAAGGAGAATCCATGGAGGTGATCTGGGACATCCCCAGAATAAAGCCAGATTCTGCTGGAAAAGCCTGTAAAAAGCCAGCTCTGTAAAGGACACAGATCCTGCTGTAGCATCCTCAGGTTATATGTGTGCTGAGCTGAAGCATGTCCAGAGAAAGGAAACGGAGCTGGGAAAGGGTCTGGAGCACAGGTCGGATGAGGAGCAGCTGAGGGAGCTGGGGAGGCTCAGCCTGGAGAAAAGGAAGCTCAGAGGAGACCTTATCACTTTCTACAACTCCCTGAAAGGAGATTGTAGCCAGGTGGGGGTCAGTCTCTTCTCCCAGGTAACAAGCAATAGGACCAGAGGAAATAGGCTCAAGCAGTTCCAGAGGGGGTTTAGATTGGACATTAGGAACTATTGTTTCACAGAAAGGGTTTTCAAGCCCTGGAACAGGCTGCCCAGGGAAGTGGTGGAGTCACTATCCCTGAAGATATTTAAAAGACATGAATATGTGGCACTTGGGCACACAGTTTAATGGGGACACATTTAATATATGGGGACACAGTTTAATGGTAGACTTGGCAGTGATGGGTTAATGGCTGGACTCCATGGTCCTTTCTTACCTAAGTGGTTCTATGATATTCAAGTCTGGAGAAAGATATTCAGGATGGACTGAATTCATTCTGTTCTTCACTTGCCACATTCTCTTCATCATCCTTAATGCAATATGTATGAGGATCCTGGTGAGCTCATTGACTTGTGCTCATAGGACCAGGAATAAATGAGGTTGGAAGGGACCTCAGGAGGTCACCAAGCCAAATCTTCTGCCAAGAGCAGGAATCAGGAATAACTAGGCACTCGTTGTTAGGCTTCCCCTCTCAGCTGGCAAGAACCACTGCATAAATATTCCCTTTATTAACCATTTAAATCTTCTATTTCAAGCTGTAGCTAGAGCTGTACAGGCAGATTCTGGCCCTGACACCTTTCAGTCCAAGAAAGGACTGCATCATCACCCCTCTTGTATTAGTGATTTGCCACATCCCACACCAGCCTGCTCAATTTGGTGGCTTCCCCATCCTCACTGCCTCTGCTCCCACCCTCTTCATGCTGCCCTCAAGCTCCCTCTCAGGGCTGAGGATTGTTCACTCTCCCTGGACTCCTAATTCAAGTCTTTCTCCTCCTGCCATGGGCCAACTCCTCCTCAGCTTCTGCTTTGGTTTAAAAATGGTTTTAAAATATTTCCGAGTATATACAATGTGTTTGCAACATCCTTTGAGTCAGAATATTGTTTGTTCTTGCAGCCTTTGTCCACGTCACCTTCCTTTCCCTCCTCTTAGGCTTTCTTCCTGTGCCAAGCTTTACCTTGGAAAGGGCTCTTCTTTGCACCTGCTCAAAGTAAGAAGAGGGGAAAAGAGCTTTGGTAGGTTTTACTTTTGCTTTTTTCCCCAAAGTATTTGGAAATGTTGTTGTTGGTTGTTTTTTAAAACTTTAATGGCAAATTTCAATACTGAAGCTTTCCTTCCTGGTAATGGGGCTTTTGCCAGAAAACAAAAGAAAGGGGAGGGAAGCCTCAAGGAGCAGTTAAATTTAGTTTTCCAACTCCGTTGCATAAAGAAACCCAGACAGCTTTTACCAAGATTTGCTCTTGCAGAAAGACAATTTGTTTGTGATTTGCAGGGCCTGTTTTTACTTTAGATGAAGACTAATAAAAGCAAAGTTTTTGCTACACCACAGTGTGTTTATCTTTTCCACTCCAGGCCGGAGGACACACTCCAACCCAGAGGACAAGGAACCACACGCAGATCTGCTCCTTAGCAGTGAAGCAAGGTATTGCTTTAGCACCTGCAGTGCTCTGGATTCAAGTGCAGACTCCACATGTTCCTTTGCTGAGTCCAAGGAAGAGGACAGGCTGCCAGGAAGGGAACAGACCCACAATGGTAGAGAGAGAAAACAGAGTTCAGGGCTTGGAGCTCCAAACTCGTCAATCCAGCACCTCACTCCTGGTTCTTGGGCTTGTGTGAGGATATTCTTCACAATGCCTGATCCTTCCCTGTGCTGTACATCAAAAGACTCTGGATTAGCTCCATAGTACCCTGCAAAACAACCCAGGAGAGATGTGCTGTTGCTGAACCCCTGTCAGGAGCAGACGGATGACTATGGACATTGCCCTGAGGGACATGAAGTTCACCATGTCTCCAGCTCTTGAAATCTTGAATGTGCTCTTTCTGGGAGGTCACTTTAGCTGTGGTTTCACAGGAATCTCATGGAATCACAGAAGACAGGGTGCCTAAAGTGATACCAGAAGTAGCTGTACCCCCACCTCTCTCTGAGGGTGGTGAAACATCAGAGTGAGCAAAGGGAAGATGATGGATCTCCATCACTAGAGGTTTTGAAGGATAAGGAGGAGAAATGTCCATCAGGAGTGACACAGGCTGAGTCCATTCTGCACAAGGACAGAAACTGAGTCCTGCCCAGTCCTGCCTCTGCAGAATCTAAAGGGGTCCATGTGAGCTCCTTCCCATGATGGTCAGTGGGGATCTTGGCAGTACCCAGGGCCCCATGCATAGGCATTGAGGTCTGTTGGAGGTGACATCAGGGATCCTGCTCCTACTCTACAATGTACATCCCCCTCTGGCCTCAGGGGACACTTGTCTCAGCCCAACAGGGTGACCCAGTCAACACCTGGGTGCCAGGAGCTGTGGAGGAGCTTCCTGACCTGTGGCTCCCAGAGAGATAATCTGGACAAGATAACACAACCCAACATCTCCTGTCCAGAGGGAGATGGGAAACAGAAGGTGGCAGAAGAGCAGCCCAGGAGGAAAGCTCACCCAAGAACCACAGGCGAGGGCACCCATAATAAACATAATAAACCCATAATAAACAGGGGAGTAGCTGGAGAAGCAGCACCCTTGGATATGTCAGTCCAGCTGTGTGTCACCTCCAACAGCATCCTGCAACCCACACATGGCCTGACCCAAAGCCCTTTGGTGCAAATAAGGAAGAGCCTTGCTACCAGGAACAACTTGGATTGGGAGCAATTAGGGAGAAGGGCAAGGAGCATTGTGCAACCCCCTGCCAAGCATTTCTCTGGGAGAAAATAAATGCCAAGAGCCACTTGGCACTCCCCTGTTCCCATCCCCTCCTTCAGGGAAATATGCCCCAAGGGGAAAATCTGAACAGTTTTGTATTCTGGGGGGAGGCTGGACCCAGGGTCAAGGCTGTGTGATGGCTGTGCCGAGGACACAGCACGTGACAAGGTTCAATTAAAACATTTCACAGGCACAAGGCTGACCTATTCACAGACAAATTGGTCTTATAAATAAAATGAATGTGTGCAGGACAAACAGTGAGCCTGTCAACCCCGCAAGCCCTGCCTGGAGCGCTGGGAAATATTTTATTGGGATATAAAGTCTTAAATGCCATTCTCCATGCATGGATGGGGGCTGTGTGGCTCTTCATCAGCGAGCCCCACTCCCTGCTCCTGCGTTTTGATTCACGGCTGAGTGGGAACCTTCAATTCCCTCTGGTGGCTTTGCAGAGCGTGATTGACACCTCGCAGGTCAGAGTCTGACTTCAGCTCCCTGGTGCCCAGAAACGTGGAGAGCAGAGCTCAGGGCCACAGGGACATCATTGAGAGGAGCCCTGTTCTCTCCAGGCCAGGCTGGAAGTGCTCTGGTACTTCCCACACCCCCATCACACCATCTCCGTTCCACTGATGCCATTAGCATGGGGGCAGAGGGGACAAACCCTTCCCAGTCACGTTTTTCTCCAGCTCCATCCTTATAGCCTTCCCTCCTTGGCCAGAATCAGGAAAAAACAAACAAACAAACAAAAAAACCCAAAAAACAAACAGAACAACAAACTGAATTCCCATCTTTTCCCCATTGAGTCGATTCACCCTGCAAAGGGCCCTTTCTGAGGAGGTGGGAACTGGGGGTGTTCAGCAGAGTCAGCCCCAATCTCCTGAAACCCCAGCATAGACCACGTGGGTGTAAAAGCAGCTCTGCTGACGCCTCCAACCCCTGTAGACGTTTAATGGCACTTGTACCAGTGCTAATTACATCTTAACATTTTCCCTCTGTATTTTGGTATTTATTTTGGAAAAGCTCCTCCCTGGACTCATTTTCTTCCTCAGCTTTAAAACAATAACACTACCACGCTTGCTTTTCCCTTGGCTGTTTCCCTCATTATTTTAACTCTGCCATTCTGCTCCTGTACAGTCAGCAGAGGAGTTCAATCAGGCTGATGAGTAAAAGTGCATAATTTTATGGCTGCATATCAACTGCCTGTTATTAAACTAATCAATCAGCTTCAGTGCAGCTACCAGTACAGCACAGGAGAGGACAAGGCAGGGGAAATGCTATGCCGTTATTTTTCCAAAAGGAAAAAAAAAAATAATACAATCTGGCCAACCACATTCTTCAGCTTGTCCTTCTCTGCAGGGAGAAATGACTCCAGTGAGTTATGGAGTAGGTGACCTGCAGGAAGGTAGTGAGAAGTTTGCAGTGTCCTTCTGCTCGCCCTGCAGTGCCAAGCCAAAATGCTCAGCAATTCTCATGCTCCAAAAGACCAGGAAAGTCATCAGCTGCTCTCCCATCCCATCTTGCAGTGTCCCGCTGCAGGTGCCTCCCACCTCCTCCAGCAAAGCATTTAGGCATATATTAAGTAAATCCCATTGAAGACAGCAAGATCATTACCTGAACCCATTCTTTTGGCCTTAGGGTCAGCAGCCATGGAAGAAGTTAGAGAGCTGATTTCCAGTGGTCTTACTCCCAGTAGTTGTCTCCCCTGATGGTCCTAGTGAGACTTCTGGGTGGCAGAAGGAAGGAAAAGATGCATAAACCTCCTTTTCCGTAAATAATTAGACTCTTTCACACTTTCACTACCAGAAAATGTAGAAATTACTTCCCCATCGTGTTTGGGGCACAGCACACAGGCCAAGGTCTGCATCTGAAAGGCTGCTGAGGGCACCAAGGGACAGTCCATGTCCCTGAGGGGCAGGACAACTAAGGGACAAGCTACATTGCACCAAGAGAAATTTGGATAACATATCAGGCAAAGCTTCTTGCTGAAGCAGGGTGAGCAGGCACAGGGACACATTCCCAGGAGGTTGTGGAGATCTCCTAGACCAAGCCCTAGATGTTGCTACTTCTACAGCAAGGTCTGTTCGGGCTGGACCTGGTGAGGTTCTGCTTGAAGCCACAGATGGGAGTGATGGTCTTGGGGGGTCCCTTGCAGCTCTGAGTCCATGGGAAAGACCAACTCACCTTCCCTTGATCTCCAAGAGAAGGAGGAGATGATGTAACAGGGCTTTGAACCTCAGAGCAAGTCAATGGGATCTTCTGTGTTGATAAACAGGAGTGAAGAGAGAGGGAGAGAAGGAGGAAAGGGAGGAAGGGAGGGAAGGAGGGAGGAAAGGGAAGGAAGAAAGGAAGGGAAGGAGGGAGGGAGGACCAAGACATGGAGATCACTTGCCAGTTAGTCCCTCTTCCAACTTGCAGCTGTGCTTCCCTCTCTCTCCCTTGTGCTTCCCTCTCTCAGCCACGTTCCCTCCATCTCCTATACATAAAGAGTCAAGTTGCACAAAACAGAGCAGGCAAAGCTATCTGTGCTGTACCCTCTAAATTCTGTGAGTCTTTAGCCTGCACGTGCATCCCCAGACCCACAGAGGAAAAGGAAAGGGAAAGGGAAAGGGAAAGGGAAAGGGAAAGGGAAAGGGAAAGGGAAAGGGAAAGGGAAAGGGAAAGGGAAAGGGAAAGGGAAAGGGAAAGAAAGGAAAGATGTCCTCAGTCAGCCTGAGCATCCTTCCCCAGTTAATTGTATTCACTTATACAGATTAAATTGCACTGTCTCCTTCTTGGGTCGTTATTTATCACCGGTTTTACTGTCGCATCCACAGGTGCAGCCGCTCTGCGCCGGGCACTGCGGAGCACACAAATAAACACGGTCCCTGTGCTGGAACTCGCCGCCCCGGCTGACCGGGAGTAACTCGGCGTGGACCCGACCCAAAGGCTCTTCCCGGGCAGGGAAAGCAGCCCTGCGAGCCCCCGCGCCGTCCCGCTGGCCGGGGCTTGGCAGCGGGGGCTGCGGGCTGACGGCTGACGTCCTCCCCAGCCCGTTTCCTCCCGCCGCTGCCAAGCCACTCGCAGAGCACTTCTCGAAATGAATTTTCTGGAAAACAAATTAAAAGGAGGGGTTACATCACGCAGCAGACAGCCCAGCCGGCACCGGGCTGCGCTGACAGACCCTGCCTGTGTTTTTTGGGCTGCGCCACATTGCTCGCAGCTGCTGCTGGAATCTGCAGCTCGCCATCTAAATCTGCTGTAACCATGAAGTGATCAAAGCGGCCCGATGTTATTGTCTGCTCTCTGATGGACGGCGCGGGGCAGGGTCTCCCGGAAACCTCCGCTTACTTCGGGTTTTTTTTTTTCCCTGTGCAAAAACCACAGACAAACAAAATCGGGGAGGGGTGCAGGGAGCGGGAAGCAAAGGACACTCCAGCGGGTGTTACGGCAGCACAGTCGAGGTCTCGGGAGTCGGGAAATTCCAGTCCCTGCAGCCTGCTGGTCGGAGTGCATGGAGGGCAGGGGTAAGCGGGGGGGGGGGGGGGGGAGAGAATATGCTGCCTGCTGGGAAATCATCCTGAGCTAGGCTGGGATCTCAGTGACCTGGGCTCCCTCCCCAGCACCGCCACATCCTCCTCGCGCAGCCGCGGGCGTATCACTTTGGGTCGTTTCGGCAGGGATCGTCACTCTCCATCAGGCGTGCCCATCCATCAAGAGCTTCCTTGGGAAACCCAGCGTGCCCCCAAACCCTTCCTCTATGTGATACTTGTAAATAAAGCAAGCGGGGATGAGTTCCCTGTGCCAGAGCCGCAGCACAGCCGTGTGAGGGCACCACAGGGGCCAGACCAGCGCCAGGATGGGGATGGGGTCTCCGGTCTAGCAGGGTCCACCAAGTTCCCAATGCAGAGGGGACCATGCCAGCCCACACCTTTGCTTGTGCAAAAACCTTCAGCCATCAATTCTCCCCCGTAAATCTTTATTCAGGTGAGCTCATCGGCGCTGCCGTGGAAAACAAGCCCTGCTGCAAATGAGGAGTCATGAATAATCATGCTGGCTATTTTGAAAGGCTTTTTACGCTTTGCATAAGAGATCCAAAGAAGATCTGCTTTTAAATAGAAGAATAGTCCTCTGAAATGTTTGGTTCGGTCTGCAGCCGAGAGATGATCTGCAGCACCTCACCCCAGTGACAGCGAGTCCCCTGCCACGCACTGCTGCAGGGTCAGGCAGGGAAGGAGGGAGGATGGGGCAGCAGTGACAGCACCAGCTTCTGATCATCCCTCTCCTTGCCGTCGGCTGTCTGTGGGATGTGGGGCTGAACCTGCCCTGCCTCAGCTCTGCAACTGCAAAATGGGGAAAAGTGCCATGTGCACGGTCATTAGCGTTTTACAACCATTAAAAGACTTCTATACTAGGCAGGCTGAGAAAGTTGGGGTTGTTCAGCCTGGAGAAGAGAAGGCTCCAGGGAGACCTTAGAGCCCCTTCCAGTGCCTAAAGGAGGCTTGCAAGAGGGCTGGAGAGGGACTGCTCACAAGGGCATGTAGTTAGGGGACAAGGGGGAATGGCCTTAAGCTGAAGAAAGGCAGGTTTATATTAGACATTAGGAAGAAATTCATTACTGTAAGAGTGGTGAGGCCCTGGCACACATTTCCCGGAGAAGCTGTGGCTGCCCCATCCCTGGAAGTGTCCAGGGCCAGGTTGGACCAGGCTTGGAGCAACCTGGGCTAGTGGAAGGTGTCCCCACCTATGGCAGGGCGTTGAAATGAGATGATCTTTAAGGTCTTTTCCAACCCAAACCATTCTATGATTCCATGATTCTATCCTCTGTAGAGGAAGCTCTCTAAATGGCTGAAATTAAGGGATACAAATAACTTTTGCCTAAGAAAGTCCTAATCCCAGGCCTCTGGTCATGCATTTATTGTGGCTCCAGTGAGAGGCTTCTTGTTACCTGTTTCCATTTAAGCTGGGCACATACCACCCATTCTTTACAGAGATAATTTAATTCCTTCCCTCTCCACCAGTTCTTTCTCTCGCTGCCTAATACACTCCAACCAGGAATTAAGGATACAAATGCAAAATCTCCACTTGTTCTTTAATTTCTTTCCTGTGAGCCCTCAGTCCAGCTCTCCAGCCTGCCCTGTCCAACCTGGGAAAGCCCCCCCAAAAAAGGAGAGAAAAATGACAATGGAGAAAGTGCTTGCCTTGCTTTAGTTAAGCCTGTAGCAAAATATTTCTTTTGCTACCTATTTATTAGTATTCTGGTACAGCAGGGAAAGGGTTATCAAAACAGTTACTGGACCATGGGAAACCTCTTTTTTGCTGAGAATAAGAGATTTTTGGAGAGCCACCTCTGGTAGCTTTATGCACTTCTGCTTCCCTGATGAATATTTTCATATTCTCAGTTTCAATGCAGGATGACTGTTGTGTTGGGCCACACAGTGCACATCTGGTCTGTGCAGAGCAGAGACAGAGAGGGCATGTTCTCAGTGTGATCCTCTTTCATTACACCTCCCCTTGAACCCAAACATCTGCCATCGTGTCCAGTGACTTGAGCCAAACAAACCACCTTCAGAAAATAAAAGCAGACCCAACTGATGTTAGCAAAAAGGACTAAAAGCATGGGAGGGGAAATGTAAGCCAAGAGAAAGTGGGAGGAAGAAAATTGCAAGGAGCAAATATCTGGAGAATGATCCGATAACCACAGAGCAGCAGCCCCTTAGTTGTCAATGGAAAAAAAACCAAAAAACAACCAACCCAGAGAGCTGGTAAAATTTGCAGGCAGCATGAAAACAAGATTGGTGGCAAATAGCCACGGGCACAGGCTGGTTGTGCAGGTAGATGCTGATGGCTGAAGTGGGAACCCCGAAACAACTCATTTCAATGTGGCCACAGGAAGAGGCAGATGTTTTTGGAGCAAGGGATGTGGGTCACACCTAGGACACTGGGGGATGCATCCTGGAAATCAGTGACTCAGAACCAAATTGAATGGTCCTGGTAGACAATTTCTTGTGTATGAACTCCCAGCAATGTCTTAGCCAAGAAGGTTGGAGTAATCCTTGGCTGCGCAGCCGGCAAATATGAAGTGGGAGTGCTGAAGTGATATTATCTCTGTAAACAGCATTAGTGAGGCCATTTCTGAAAAGTTATGTCTAGTCCTGATGTTCACATGTCCAAAAAAAAATCTTAGGGAAGCAGCAAAGATTCCTGCCAGAGAGATTTCAGGCATTGAAAACCTACTCTAGAGAGAAAACCATATCCAAGAGGAGAAAACGAAGTGACTTTACTCCCGTTTACCAGCACAGGTGTAAATGCTGGAAATAACACCAAGAAAAGTTGTAATGAGATGGAAACTGAGAAATTTGGATTAAATCCAAGTGAGAGATCTGAACCAGTTGTGCAGAGGTCAGGTTTCCCCCACCCAGTCCAGTTGACCACCCACTATCCAACATGGCTAAAGGTTGGCAGGTTTTTCGTGCCAACTGCTCATCAAAGTGGCCAAGATCATGTCTAATTGCCTTTAGCTTGTTAGTTTTCTGACCTCTTGTTTGGAGGAGGAAATAGAATCAGCTTTTGGTGCAGAACTTGAGGCTACACTACTGCTACAATCCAGGAATTTGGATGGACCTACTGCTATTGCTGTAGGTCATCGTTTTGGGGAAATGTGGTGGGACTGGGCGAATCTCTGCACACAAAGTCACTTTGTGTGTTGAACAGAAGGCTGGCTCAGGGAGATTTTTCTTAGATTACTTAGCCAAAAAGGTAGCAACCAAGGTAATTGGGCACGAAAGCCCTTTTTTTGCTAACTGTTAAAAAACATGGAGTAAAACAGATGGATCAAAAGCTTGTTGACATTGATGGGGATCTTTCCAAGCGACTTCAGTGGGGTTTTGGCTTAGGTACATATGGTCTTGGATATCAGTAGGCTGATCTCAACAGCAAATGAAATGGCCCCTGGATGTCACTGCTGTGCTGCAGTAGAGCAGCAGAAGAGTCTCATTCTATGGGATGTAAAGAAGATGGAGCTAAGATCCAGAGGAGAGGCCTGGATAACTGGAAGCATTGGCTCAGGCCTTTGGTCTTCCTCCAGCACAGATTGCAAATGACTGCAAGTTATCATCTGACAGATGCTCTGTTGTGGCTCCAGTCCATTTCCTACTGCACAAGTCTATACATCACCACCAGCGCTGTCGTCAAGCCTGCATGGTCAAACCAGCATTGGCTGCTGGGTTTTTCTGCAGGTTCTCCTCTTTCCTTTTTCAACCTCCTCCCTTCTCCAGGAAAAATTAAAAAAAAAAAAAAAAAAAAAAAGAAAAACACACAAAAAACCCCCCCAACAAAACCCAATGCACCATCCACCATAAATTTAATTTATTTCAATATAAAGTCCGAGCCTTACGGTCTCATAGAAGATGTAGGGAACCAATTCATTGATGTCTCCTTCAGTCTGCAAATCTTATTGTGAGAGATGCTGCTATTCTCAGCAGGTTGATAACAATGAAACCTAATGATGACATTTAAACCTATTATTTCTATCAACAGCTTGCCTGGGGTTTAATTTGATGACATTTAAACATATCGTTTTATCAACGATTTGCCTGGGGTTCAGTTTCATGGAAGACCTTCAGATGAGTTGTTTGCTCCTGGGAAGGCACAGGACTGGATTGTTTGGGGTAGTAGAGAGATAAGAACCCAAATTCCTCCCATTACCCCCACAATAATTGTCATGAGGGAAATACGTGTAATCAGCACAAAAACTTGTAGGAAGTGCAAACTGTCGGGGTGGAATACAATTGTTTGAATTTAATCTGAGAATAAGCAATACTGGGAAGAGTGGGCCGATTGCATCACTCATTTCCCAGTTGGCTGCACTAAAAACCTTTAATTCAGCTCTGAAATTTCTGCTGAATTCCTGTCCACTGCACTGAAGTAAAGCAGCCTTGCTTCAAAATTGACTTTGACTTTGCAAACAAGTCTGCAGGAATTCCTACCCAGCTGACTGCTGTCATTTATTTAAGCAGCTCAATACAGGATTAAGTAGCCCTGGAGCCTGGGACAGCCTTTTATCTTGAGAAGTGACTGTTCCAGGTAAGAAAAAGAGATGAAGCAGTGGGAGATGTGGGATTTCTCTCACCTGACTTCATATATCCACAATGCAGACATTTCCAGCAGAGCTGGTCACCCCAGGCTCCCTTTGTAGTCAGCAGAAACAGGCACTTTTAGGGCATGATTCATCTGCCCTATTTTCAACATCTGTGTCGAGGTTGTGATAAATTACAACCAGGACTCCAGAGCCTGCACAATTAAGGGCCTCATCCAACTGTCCCCAAATATACTGTGCTTGGGGATGTCTTGCGTCCCCCCTCTCCACCAGACTCTGCTCCCATGTGGCTCATCCCCAGACCCACTGGAGGGACATCTCTGGCTCCCTGTGTGGTCTGAGAGGGCACAAGACGCCTGAGAGCCTGCATGGCTTCTCTCTTTTGCCTTATTAAAGCTCTGACCCCTAAAATCTCAGAGATTTATCGTCTAATACTGGATATGAATTCTCCAAGGTTGTAAAGATTCAGCTCAGGATTGATAGAGGAGGGTATTCAGCTGTTTGGGACCCTCTTTAGGTCAAGGGGAGGCTGGTGCTTGAGTGCCTTGGGGCTTTGTTCTGTGTTGAGACCCCAGGAAAAGTTTAGGAATATGAGGGAGACTTTCAGGTTGACACTCAGCTCATTTGGCAGAAAGAGAGGAACGTGCATTGTTGCATTACTTTGTGGGAGAATCCATACGTGATTATTTGGCTCTAGATGGGCCATGGAGCCAAACTCATCCATAGGAAGTTCTGTGGGAATTAATAATTACAAATCCATTTCAGTCTAGTTAATGAGTCTTGCTGAGCAGGTACCATTGTTTTTTCAGGCTTGAATGCCTATTCCATAAGGAATCTGAAGTGTGCCCTGGCCCATCTCTGATGGGTTTTCAGTCACCTCCACACATATTTTCTCTGAGCAACATGACCTTGTTGAAGATGTCCCTGCTTATGGCAGGGGGGTTGGACTAGATGGCCTTTAAGGGTCCCTTCCAACTCAAACTGTCTTATGATTCCATTATATTCCTGTCCTAATTCTTTAGTTTTCCAGCCACACTGAAACTCAATGAAAAAGAGAAACCACACACACAGACACACACTGTTTCTGAGCATTTTTGCCCTAAATATGGACTGCCTGCCTCATCACACTCCCTGGACCTTCACCACTGGCTGGAACAGTTGGTGTGGGGTCTGACCTACACTGGGACACCTTCATCTACTGCTTTTTCCAACTCTCTCTTGGGAGACCTTCCATGACTCAGGACTGCTTCTCCAGCAGTGGGTTCATGGGTGCTTCCAGCATCACTGGTGCAGCCTCCTGGTACACCTCAGGTGCTTCCGAAAACCCCATCGTGCACCCTACACCCTGAGGTGGGTTTGTCCATCCAGTTGCTCATTTCACCTTCCCCTGCTCCTCCACCTGGGAATGCACACTGGAGAAGACCCAGAGATTGGACAGGAGCCCTCAAAACAGCCACCTTGGTCTGCGGCAGAGCTGTGATTGCAGCGCAGTTCTGTTGCAGTTGCTATGCAAACAGCCGCTCGTTTTGCTTTTCAGTGTGTAATTATCACTAAATCATCGAGGTGGAGGTTTAACTACCTAATTCATTTACTTTCTCTGCCCCTTGGCGCTCTCACTGCATCAGCTGTGGGGACCTGACCATCCACAGGAGGCTGCTTGCAGGGTGCAGCCATGTGAGTGAATATCCAGTCTGTGAATATCCAGGAGATAACCACAGCCAAATGTTGATTGCACCAACTCAGAACCATCAGGGCTCAAAATTAAAATTGCTGCTGTTCAAAACCCACCCTGTTTTTTTCCCCTTTCCCCCTCAGTCCTCCTGCTAACAAAGCAGGGAGGCAGCATTTCATCCTGAGGAGGGGCTGAGCAGCGGTCAGTGACCCACAGCAGCCACAGGATGGACAATGGAAGGTCAGATTCTCCCAGGGCTGCATTTGCTGTAGGAAAATGCTCCTCCAGAGGAGACAGGGTCATCCATCACCTGCACGTAACTGCTCCCATCTGGGCTCTCCATGGGGCTTGGACCTGCAACCCCCACAGGCTGTGCACATTAATGGCAATGTCCCCTACCCTGAGGGCAAGGCAGAGGAGATAAATAATTAACTTTGCTGTGAGCTGGGTGGTGGACAACGACAAAGATCCCCTTTTAGCCTGAATCTTCTCAGTCCAGAAAGGCTTCAGGTTTGCCTGAGTATAAACCATGCACAAGGACATCCAGGCATCCAGGCATCCAGGCAGCATTCCTCTGCTCCACAGGGTTGGGAAGCCATCACCTCATGCCCTGCACGTGTCCTCTGCCCTTTAGCAGGGTGTCTACCACGACAGTTATTTTTGTGGCACAGGCACATGTTGAGCTGGCATCAAACCACCAACTCGGAGCTGAACGAGCTCCAGAGCCATTAACAACCTCTGGAATCATGCAGCCTCCCTGCTGGCTGCCTTTTACGATCCCTTAAATTGTCAGCTAACAAGATGGTGGGGACGTTGGTTTAATGATCATTAGCAAGACCCAATTAGCAGGGAAGCGTAATGAATCCTCAAATGCAAGCTTGCTAATTTAAATACAGATAATTCATGGCACCGGTTGAGTGCTTAAACAAAGATTTTCAAAGGCCTCTCTGTGTGTCAATAATATGGACACAAGCCTGATCGATCTTCATGAATGACAATGGGCTGGACTCTTTGGCATGTTTGTGAGAAATTTAACACAATTCATCTGCAGCAGCAAATGCTTCAATAAAGCTCCAGTTAAGAAACAGTCAAGCTTCCACAACCATTTATCAGATTATCACACAAGAGAAAGGGGGAGAAAGGAGAAAGAGAGAAGGATCTGAGTACAGCTGCAAAATTTATTATCTTTTTTTTACCCTGAAACTGTATTTCTTCCTATTATGCATGTGACTGGGTCGTTTTACCAACTAATTCCTGCATCTCAGAAGCACTCAGTATCACAAGGCAATGGGACTTGGAGTCCAGGCTGTCAGCTGAACTCGGGAAGTTAATGGGCCAGGCAGCCGGCGTTGGCGGGAAGCGTTCCCGGAGAAAACATCTTGATAAAAGAAAAAAACATCCAAAGAGTGACAAATGGCCATATGAGGCCAGAGAGGGAGCAAAAACAACACAGTGGAAAGAAAATAGCACTGGGAGGAAAATAAGAGGCACATAAAAATATATATTTATATATACATATATATGTGTCTAATAGAAAGCGCTCAATAAAAAGCGCTCAGTAAAAACAGGCAAACCCTGGGCATGAGGGAGGCAGAAGCAGCTGTGGTTTTAGGCAGATTTATCACAGAGTGGGGTTGGGTAGTTTGAAACTTGCAGGGGAAAACAGAAAGGAGAAGAGGTTGATTTGATGAAATAATTATGAGCGGGAAAATGTGATGGAGAAGGGAAGAGAAGGCTTTATAGGGCAGGAAAATGAAAAGGCTGAGCAGAATCTCACAAAAAGGATGGAGGGTTTAGCTCCCTTTTGTCAGCTCTTCACATCTCTCTCATGGCCTGAGTGCTGCAAGGGGCTTTGCCCCCACAATCAGAGTTCTCCAAACCTGGGGAGAGCAGCAGCTGTGTCAGACACGCATGTTGGGTAAGTCAGAGCTCATTTCTCTCCATGCTCAGCCCCATCTGCTTTCCAGCGCTGCCCTGGGTGCCATGTGCTCCCTCCCCTTCAAGCTGCACTCCTGGCTGAGGCTGCACATGTACTGAAGACCTCCCCAAATTCCCCCTGGAGAGCACAGGAGGGTAAGGATGCAGCTCTTGATGTGTGGGATGACAGCACTTGGGATGAAATTCCCATTGTCCATGGGAGACCACCACCATTTGGCTCACAGGACCCCACCGAAGCCAGTGCTGAGCTCTTCATTTCCCTTCTCACCTCTGACCATCGAGGAAAGCCAGGAATGTCCTTCATTGCTCACAAGCAGTGAATTATGGATCAAGGAGGAAAGATGCAGAGGTTCATTAGTTGTTCATGCTCAGTCTTGGGAGGCTGGATGGGCACAGCAAGACACAGGACAGAGGATTGTCCCTGATAGCTGCAGGCAGCACATGAAGAACAGGTTGACCTGGCACAGGAATATGATTCAGTGCTTAACATAAACAATGCTTTAGAGAAGCTCCGGATTACTCAGGACAGGGGGCTGACAAGTCTGGCATAGGACTTGCAGAAGACCTGAGCCATTCTGGCCCAGTTGGAGGCCAGGTGGGACACCAGGTGGGACACCCTGGGCCAGCTGAAATGGCACCAGAAAGATAGGGGGGTGTTGTGACCCTGTCTCACACACAAGCGTTTTTATCCCAGACATACAGCTACACAATAATTGAACCACTTCACATCTCCTGACTACCAGAGCACTCCACAGGGAGGTTAAAAATTAACTTCCCTGGGCAGCTTTGCTGACCTTGAGCAGACAAAATTCAAGGCCCAGTCCCCAGCAAGGGCCAGTTTTCAGTCTGAGATATTAAATTAGTAATTGTGACTTCTTCTTTGTATCTATGCTTGCATGTCTAAAAGTCACATTTAGAGGCTTTTCTCTGAAAATGGAAACCTGTGATTCTCCCATCCTTATAGGACTCTCATTACTGGAGTTTTGTAACAACATAAAAAGAAAAAATGAGATCTTCGTGAAAGTCAATGGTAAAATTTCCATTGCCTTCCAGGGTTCTTTTGTTGTCTTCCCACCCGCAGAAGCCTGAGACTCTAGTCAAAATTATGAAAAATGCAATAGTTAAGTTGCAGCATCTTACCTAGCCTTGACCCTGAGCTGAGCCCCAAAGCTCTCCCTTTAGGAGTCTTGGAGATGAAGAAATTTCCTTATTTTCTCCTTCCAGATAAGGTCACCCCGGCTTAGTTTTCATTGACTTTCTTAGAATCATAATATCATTACTATTGGAAAAGACCTCTAAGATCATTGAGTCCAACTGTGTTGGCACTTTTTTGGTCCTGTTGGCAGATCAAGGGTTCTCTGGGTTGGATTTATTTTGTGCAGTAGCAGAAGCCTGTAAAAAGTGTTTTCAGACTTTTGGAGGATCGGCTGAGTTGCTCCCAGAAGCCAAGGTCTCTCGTTTTCTCTGGAGACATGTGTATTCCTGCCCATTTGAAAAGCTTTTAGTTGGTCAGAGGAGCAGTAAATAAGGTTTTACTGACAACACCAGTCCTGTGAGCAATGATGGATTGTCACCACAAGAGCATAACTTCTCAGTGAAATAAACTACTATTTAGTGAAAAAAATGCTTCAAGGAGTGACAATCCACGGCTGATCCCAAGCCATGGGTTATCTCTTTAGAAAGGTTGGTTAAGTGACAGAGCTGAACATGTATCTTTATGTATATGAGATTTCGAAAACACTTGATAATCTAATCAAAATTAAACTCTCTGTTTTTGAGTAATCATTCAGTCTTGTTGGTCTGAAAGCAGAAAGCAGAAATTTCATATCCTGGCATGTGATTTATTGCTAAAGGTGCTCAAATATGGAAACCGGGACTTTGATCTTTTCATGAGAAATAGTTTTCCCATCTGTAATCCAGGACCATTTCTATCAGCTACTTTATAACTACGTAATAGCTGTAAAATATGAAATGAGTCTGAATAACTATTAAGGAGGTGGGATTTTCCTCTAATCAATTCACTTCTGAAAGCACTCATCCTCCAGCAGCTCTTTTAGCACCAGTCCACAAATGGGATTGCTCATGCAAAAAAAAAAAAAAAAAGAATACATGAGATTTTTCCACAAGCCTTGATGTTGTGATGGATCTTTCTTTTCAATTAATTTAAAAAAAAAAAATCCCATGTATTTATGTGTATGTGGTTGGCATCACCAAGGCTAAGGACGTTCCATTATTTTTCCTTCTCATGTGCTGTGTTAATAACATCAAGACAAACCTACTCTTAGGGGAAAGTGCCCAATGCAAGTGAAAGCGAAGCCTTTGATCCAGGAATCTTCTGCCCCACAGGAATAGCCCCCCAAGCTTGCTTAGTCTACCAAAATGGGAGCCAGGATGGGATACAGCTGTTGTCTGCACATTTATCTCGGGGGTAAACATGAAAGATCAGGAAGAGCAAAATTAAGGGCAAATGGCCTGAGTCAATGAAACCAAGTGGTTACAAGAAGGTTTCTGACTACCATGGCAGTGCTGTTATGGGACAGCCTCTGGGCAAAGGAGAAAGGGGCCAAAATACCTTTGCTGATTTAACAGGGAGCCTGGATGTCTCTGCAAGTCCCTTCCAGCTCCCCCCAGCCCTTTGTTTTTCCCTTGCTGGCTCATCTGGAGGTTGGTGAGTTCAGTGCTGCTTTGCTGTCCCTCCTGGTGTCCTTGGGCCCTTGCAGAGGGAGCCATGTCCCACAGTGGCACTTGGGACTGGGTTTGTGTCCGTGGCTGTCCAGGTGCTGAGCTGTGTGGGGAGCAGGAGGGAGGAGGAGTTCTTGCCAACACTTTGTCCTGCCAGCTGGCCCTGCCTCCTCCTCTCCTGTCCTTACTGCTTCCTCTACTGAGTAATGGAAGAGGGAGAAAACCCCAGAGGAATTGAGGAGAGCAGGCTGCAGAGGTTAAAAAGGACAGCACAAGCCATTGAGAGCTTCAGCATCCCCTGGGGAGGGGATTTCTGCACAGTGCTGGGGGTTGCAGGGGTGGATGGATGGATGGATGGAGGGATGGATGGATGGATGGGGAAGGGATGGGTGTCACAGTGCAGCTGGACAGGGAAGAACCTATTCGGGTGTAACACCCCAAAATGACCATCCCCCAGAAGCCACAATGCCCTGTCCCATTGGCACCTCACAGCTGCATATTTGCCCCCTCCCAACAGCCTCTCCCCCCGTGTCCAGCACTGCCCCTCCATTCCCAGGGTGGTCCTGCAGCTTTCGGAGCCGAAGCCCCTCACGTCAGCAGCGTGTCTTTGAAAGCTGAATGTGCCTGTGAAAGTGATCAGAGATGCTCTTTGAAGAGTCGGCAGATTTCTCATTACAGATCCCCAGCTGCATTTTCCTGCTAACCTTGCATTCCTGAGGATGCAAAGTGAGACGGGGACGTATGTATGGAGAACATGTTACCCATCGCACAGGCTACTCCCACAGCCAGGAAAATATGTCCTGAGAGTTTCCTCCCTTAGGAAGGCCAAAAATCAATTCAGTTTTTCCCCCTGAATTTTCCAAATGCTCTCTGGGCTGTTCCTGACTGTGTAGGAAGCTCACATTTCATCCCACAGCCCACAAAGGGTCCAGCATGAATATCTATCACAATAACATCGCCATCATCTTCCCTGCTGAAGCTACCATTATTTAATTCTTATTTATGGGCTTCAGCTCAGAGAGGAGCAGCTTGCATTAGCACACACACAGAGCTATAAGTGACTGGTGACAACCAGCAAATTAAAAGTCTCTGGCAAGACTCACCACTCCTGAATTTGGGAGAAGAGACTGGCATCTTTTTCTGTTATTGCAGTGCCCGACTCAAGGTCCACAACAATGGATAAGGGTGGTTTTCCAGCGCTTGTTTCTCTAACCAGCACAGGAGATGTGGTTTTGGGGAGGGTGGGGATGGAGCAAAGGGAGTCAGCCCCCAGGACAAGGTACAGGAAACCTGGAATATTCCAGTCCCCATTGCTCCTAAGCTGTGATACCACCTCCTGCTCCCAACACGTGCTCTGCCCAAACCAGAGCCCTCACAAGTCCACAGTCCTTGAAGGTGATGCCAAGGCAGGGAAGGCAAAGAAAGGCTGGATGTGGTGTAAGGAAGGTTTCCCTGGGAAGATGCCCCAACCCTCCTCAGGGACAGCCAGGACTGATCAGTGCCTGTGACCATTCCCAGAGCATATTCCGAATCTCAGTGGTGCCAGCACTGTTCCTGCCTCTCCAAATGCAACCCATTGTTAATTATTGTTCATTAGCAGTAGTATTATCATGACTACAATTGTATGGACATATATAATTAATTATTCACTTCCTTAATTAAATACTTAACGATGTTAATGGTTTAAATCAGGTCATCAAAGCACTTACAGCTTATATGAAACTCTGCCAGCACTGAAAGTCATCCTCATTCCCACCAAGGCCTGTCCATTTGCTTCTGGCCTGATCCTGCCTCTTGACTTGTACCAGTCCAGGCATTTATGTGGCCACACCAGGAACAGAATCAGAGAAACTATTTGGGCTAAAACCAGTGTGTTAGACTCACCACAACATCATCACATCACTCTATCTTGATGTGTGAAGCCATGCAAATTGAAAAAAAAAAAAAGGAAAAAAGGTGAGATAGACAAATATGTTGAGACAGATGTTCAGGGTGCACAGCTGGAGGTAGTGCAGCATCCCCCCAGCCTGTGTGCATCCAGTGGGGAGTGGGCATGCTCAGGATACTGCACAGACAGTGCTTCCACAAGGTTATGGTGAACAAAGGAATTCACTCCATCGTCAAACTGACCGAGTGGCCTGGAACAGGCTCCTTTTGCCTCCTACCTGGGTAAGTGAGGACATGCCCTAAGTTAGGCAGAAGATCCAAAGCAACCAGCAGTCACCAAAGATGTGAGATCAAATCCTGCTGACTTTGCCTTCAGCTCCTGCTGAAGAAAATCCTCTCCCCAGATTTGAGGGCTTGAATTTGCTGCTTACGCTCAGTGGTGCAGTTGAGATGCCACCAGGTATCTGCAGTATCCATGTCAGCACAATGCAAGAGCTACAGGACATCTCCAACATCCTGGAATTGTGGTGGGAGGGCAGGAGAGATACTCCAGGGCATCACAGCAATAAGAGATCTGTGTGGTTTTGTGTACAAACCACTGTCTCCCATGCACGATCCCAACTCTAGAGCTTGAAACCTGACTTGAACCCATTGTAACTAACATGCAAAAGGGACTAGAAGCAGGTGGGAATGTATCCAGCCACCCTGTCACAGAGTCATAGAGTCATGGAATGGTTTGGATTGGAATGGAACTTAAAAGGTCATCTTGTAACAACCCCTGTGCAAGGGCAGGGACACCTTCCTCTAGACCAGGTTGCTCAGAGCCCCATCCAGCCTGGCCTTGAGCACTTCCAGGGATGTGGTGTCAACAGTTTCTCTGTGAAATCTGTTCCAGTGCTCACCAGGTTGCTGTCTTCTTCACATTATGTGGGAACTTGGTTCACTCAGGACAGAAGTGAATCATCCAGCTCCTGCTGAAAAATGAGAACTGACTCCCTGGCCCTCTTTGTACCTCTTCAGCACTGGATTTCCCCACTGCCAGCATAAATCTGGGGTCACACCATATAAATTCTTGAGTGTTTGTGCTGTCTCCTGGGTGCCTGCCTTCCTGAGCTGCTCGGTGTTGGTTTCTGTACTCAGTGATCTCTGTAGCAGTTTCTGTTCAGCGTTTTTCAGTGAAATGGAATGACCTGCTTGCTACCCTGTGCTGACAGACGTAACTCTCCAGCCTACACTGACCTCAGCTCCCACATATGCACATTCAATAAAATGCCTCAATATCTCTTGCCCTGCCACTCCTGCTGCCTCTGTCAGATGGCAGCACATTTTTATCACGGAGGGAATGCAAAAAGTTTACAGGGGTTGAAAACAATGCTCAGCTAATTCGTGGCAGAGAAATTCCTGAAGGGCTATTTAATGTTGAGAACAGCACTTCTGGAATTCTGAGAGCCATAAAATGAGACTGGTGTTCAAGGCAATACCACTGAATGCTTGCCCTGCTCTCAAACTCTTCTCCAAGCTCTTGATCCTTTGATCTTGATTCCTTGGCTTTTGGTGCCTTGGTGGACACAGGACCAGAGTGAGATGGGCCATGAGCCCAACATGTGGATGTTCTTCACTCTCCATTGACTTCAACAGGTGTCCTTTGGTGAGGTATCTCAGCTTGCACCAACCCATCCCGTCCCTTTGAAGTCAATGTGACTGCGGGGTGCAAGAAGCAGCCTCAAGGCAGGACTGATCTTCTCTTTAATGTATCTGTGCTATCTGGGCTGCACAGACCACAGTGTGGTAGAGACTGGGAAATGCACCAAGACAGAGAGTGCCATTGTGTATGGGTTGGTGTCAATTAACTCTAGGAACGGTCTGAATAAATTAAATTACGCTGCAATCTGAAACTAAACTGATTCTTAATTAAAAGATAAGATTTTTTTTTTTTTTAATCCTCAGATGATTTAAACAAAAAAAAATAAAATAAAGTGTGGGAATCACAGTCACCCTTCTTAGTGTCTGAGCAGTTTCACAGTTGAGGGCCTGAGCAATGCACTGTAATTTCTGAGTTGTCCACTGCTACATCCCTGGTTTGAGCAGTGGGTTGGACAAGGTGACCCTCAGAGATGTCCTCCAGCCCAAATCAAGGGCACGTAGTGATAGGACAACAGGGAATGGCTTGAAACTGAGGGAGGGGGGGTTTAGATCAGATATTAGGAAGAAACTCTTCACTGTGAGGGTGGTGAGACACTGGCACAGGTTGCCCAGAGAAGCTGTGGCTGCCCCATCCCTGGAAGTGTCCAAGGCCAGTTCCAAGGTTGGATGTAGCTCTGAGCAACCTGGTCTAGTGGAAAGTTTCCCTGCCCATGGAAGGGGAGTTGGAACAAGATGGTAAATGATTTTTAAGGTCTCTTCCACCCCAAACCATTCTCTGATTCTATGATTCTGCACTACTCCTTGTATTGTGAACTCAGCTGTTTGTGCTGAAGGATCAGGATCTGGTTTGGAGACCCCGGTGATGAACAAGTGCAACAATCAAGTGTGAAGAAGCAGGGTGCGATGTGCCAATAAAAAAACAGAATATTTCATTTTTTTTTGCTAAGCTTCATTCTGGAAAACAGTAAGTAGGTTACTCTAGTGCCTGGAGAGTGGCCTCCGTGTACAGAGGAGTCCTTGTTCCCAGGACCAGGAGTTTCTGTTCCTGTTTCCAGCTGAGCATGAGGACTTGGAAATCTGCCTTTTACTAGCCCCCAGTAAATTCTGGGAAATACAGAAAAAAACCTTATTCCAGTCACTACAGACAAAACAGGTTTCCACACCTCTCAAGTTCCTGCTTTGTCTCGTTGCTTACCAGGGGATGTGCTGTGGCACAAAGGTATAACTTATGGCTAAATAATGCACTGCAAGGGAACATAAATCACCACAAAAAGCCAAGAAGGAAAGCCTTATACAGGCAAAATCTGGCCCATGGGAAGCAGTGGGTTTTGAGGCTGGGAGGAATGAAATCTCAGGCCTGATACTTTCTTACAATGATTTAGTCCCACTATCACCTGAGCAACTCCCCCTTTATTTCAGTTGTGCGGGTGAAGAGTAAGTCTGAATAGTCATTTTTCCTTGACAGCCCCAGTACAGCCTGTCTCTTTCTTGACTCAAACTCGGATCTTTTTTCCCCATTATTAAAATGATTCTCTTCATTCAAGGCCTTTTATAGGATGTTCTGCTGCAGTACAATAAAGCACGTATTTTAAAATGTTCCCATAGAGCCGAGAGCACCACCACGGTCTGTGGCTGGGTCTGATCCTTTGCTTCTGGAGGAAGCTTTAACATCTTGGACATAACAGAGCTGCTCCTGATTTATGTTGGTGTGAACAAAGAAAGAAGCCTGCCTTCCCTGTTTATGGCTCATCACCTTGAGCACCAGCAGGTTTTGTTCCCTCCACATGAGAATTTTAGGCTTCTGCGGGATGTTGACTTGGACTTTTGCCTCAGCTAAGGTCCTAAAACAGTCTGTCTCCATAAAAATGCTATGACAAACTGCCCCATCATGTTTCACATCTCCCTCTTTGCTGGAAGTGGCTGCCTCTGCTCCTACAAGAGCTACATCGTATTTCACAGGGATGAGTTCCCATCTCAGAAAACCTGAGGATAGCAATTTTAAGGCAGCTTCCCTTGTAAACAGCAAACTTTTATGTTTTTCATAATGACTGTCCTGTTATATCTTAAAGCCATAATTATTTCTCAATTTTTTTCCCTCTCAAATCCATAATCTGTTCTGATAAACAAAATTCAGTGATTAAAGAGGCTGTACTCTTTCCTTCACTAAGAAATTTTTTCAGCATTTTTATTTAAAGGCCTATCCTTCCCCAGCTGTAAGAATTTTATGGGTGTACTCAGAGAGAGAATCAGGATAGATATGCAAAGTTAAAGCTTTATCAGCTCACATGGAAGTTTTTATTTTCCCACTTCTACTCTGGAAATTGAAAGTCATACCATCTTCTCGCAGATATAGTTTAAAAATTCCTTTTTCCTTTAAGTGTGTCAGAAATTCCAAAAGGAAAATTACAAAGCTCGCCCAGAAAGTCGTAAGGAACCTATTTTATATACAGCTTTCCTCTAAAGAATGCTGTAGATTTAGGGTAATTACTTGTTCTTGCAGTTCTGTGGGTTAAAATAAACGATCACTGTAGTTTGTTTGTCTTATAGCCCAATGTTAAGATCTTTGCATATTTGATTTTAACTGGAGCTGGGCCTTAGAAAGGGCTGAAGGATTAAGAGTTTAACATAATTTAATCTCCTCAAATCTTTTAGTAGGAGACTGTGTGGTTTGCAGATGTTTTTAGTTGGTGTTTTTTATTTTTGATTTCATGGTGGAAGCTGGAGCTGGGAGCCCAAATTGCAGTGCTATGTATTTCCTGGGTGGTCTTGAAGAAAACTGTCTTGAATTTCTTGTCTTGGTGACTGGATGCTCCCTTCCTGAACATTCCCATCCAACAGGGCACTGAGCAGAGCAGCTACAGGGGTGGGAGCAGCCTGTGGGACTGGGGAGCTCCGAGTCTGGAGTCACAGAATCAGAGAATCAGAAAATCGTAGAACCATAGAATAGTTTGGGTTGGAAGGGACCTTTAAAGTTCATCTAGTCCAACCCCTCTGCAATGAGCACGGACATCTTCTACTAGATCAGGTTGCTCAGAGCCCAGTCCAACCTGAATTTGAATGTTTCCAGGGATGGGGCATCCACCACCTCTCTGGGGAGCCTGTGCCAGTGGCTCACCACCCTCATTCTAAAAAACTTCTTCAGTATATATAATCTAAATTGAAACTCCTTCAGTTTAAAACCCCTACCCCTTGTCCTATGGAATGTTGTATGGAGAGGCCCTGGCACAGGTTGCCCAGAGAAGCTGTGGCTGCCCCACCCCTGGAGGTGTTCAAGGCCAGGTTGGACGAGGCTTGGAGCAATCTGGTACAGTGAAAGGTATCCCTGCCCATGGCAGTGGGTTGGAATTAAATGATCTCTAAGACCCCTTCCAACACGAACCATTCCATGATTCTGTGATTTTGTGGCCTACTCAGATGCATGGTGTGGGCTAATTGGGAGGGTAAAGCTGGCACCTCCATCTGGGAAGGAGTTTGTTACCAACTAATAATGGGCTGGATGATGCAGACACAAGACTGAGTGTCTGTCACTGTTTAATTATGAGCATGCCCACTGCCTCAGCATCTGCCTAGTGGAGGAGGACTGATCTTAGAAAGAGTATTTAAGAGGCCACTTGCATAATGTGGTCTTTCTCCTGCCTGGAAGAGTCATCAAAAAACCCCAGGTAGGACTACACCGAGCTGTGTGACACCCAGAGCCTCCCATCTTGGTGTTGCCTGGAGAAATGACCTCACCCTTGTGCAATTACAGCAAAACCCAGTGTTTTTTCCTCTCCTGGGAAAGCTCTAATGGACTGTGGAAAAACTGAATGGGGATGTGGTCCCTGCCGCAGAGAGAAAGACTTGTACGAGAAGAGACAGGCAGGACTAAACTTGACCTTAAATAGAAAAAATAGGGCTAGATTCCTCATTCCTGGACATCAGGGCAGTCTCAGGAGAAGACAAAGGGGCCAGTGGCACAACCACCATGTGCATGGCCTGGCTGACTCAGGAGGAAAGAGCTGCAAAACCCATCCTTCCCATCCCATGGCAGCCGTGTCCTCTGCCCTCTGCTCACAGCCACAGCCTGGGAGGGCGCTAATTAATGCATCCTCATAATGAGTGATTTGCCAGCACATGCAGATGTACAAATCCCACCAAGCTGATGATTTATTATTCACAGATTCATCATAGAATCACCAAGTAGTTTGGGTTGGACCTCAAAGATCACATAGTTTCAACCTGCCTGCCATGGGCAGGGACATCTTCCATAGACCAGGTTGCTCCAAGCCCCCTCCAACCTGGTCTTGGACACTTCCAGGGATGGGGCAGCCACAGCTTCTCTGGGCAACCTGTGCCAGGGCCTCACTACTGTCATTCAGTTTGACATTGGGCAATGTCACTACTTTGCTGGCTGTGGCACTGCCAAAATTATGTCCATTGCTGACTGGCTCCAATTGCTTTTGCAGAGGTGCAAAACCCCCTCTGAGCACAGTGCACCCCACTTGGGTACCCCAGGGGTGACCTTGCAGGTTGTTGTAGCCATCCCATGTTATGGAGGATGGTCCCTGGCAATGGCAACACCATCCCTGGGGAATGCTGGGATTATGTCTGCAGGAGCCAGGGAACTGGGAGAGTCTGGGAGAGCCTTGCAAGCCTGTCATGATGCCT
Organism: Pseudopipra pipra; assembly: GCF_036250125.1. Taxonomy (NCBI): domain Eukaryota; kingdom Metazoa; phylum Chordata; class Aves; order Passeriformes; family Pipridae; genus Pseudopipra; species Pseudopipra pipra. The sequence goes on along the minus strand of NC_087549.1, from coordinate 151,658,381 downwards.
TCCCTTCCCCCTCACCTCCCCAAGCATTTATATCCCTCAAGCCCTTCCTCCTCTAAGATAATTAAGGGCAAAGGAGAAATTAAGCTAATTCCGTTGGGGCTGCTGCATCTCTCTTATCATCAGTTCTTACTCCCCTCCTTACTACATATGTGTAATTAAAGCAGGTTTTTCTGCAGTAAGATAAAACACCTTGTTCTTCCAGACCAGTTTCGATTACGCTGGTGCTTGGCCTGAACTTTCAGTCCCTCTCACGGAAACTCCTCCCAATCTCAGCCAAAATGCTGGGCTCCCTGTGGATGCAGGCACAGGTGAATCCCCCTTCCCTGTCACCCCCCAGGGGGATCCTGCTGTAAAGGGCTATCAATCTGTGAGGGGTCACACTGGGTCGCTGACCGACCTCCCCTTCAATCCCTGCCCAGCTGGCATTAAATAACAGCCCGTGCCATTTTTAAATGCTGCCATGACAGTCACCACAGCAACCTTGAAACAGACCCCGGTGCCAAGCCCCAGAGCTGTCACAGCCACCCTGAGCCCTGGGGACAGATTTAGCAGGGGCACAAAGCAAAACAGCACCAGAGGGCACAGGGACAGCACAGGGTCATTCCTTCCTCTGCAAGAGAGGGATGAGCCTTGTGAGATCCCTTGTGTGTCTGTGCAAGAGCTTGATACTGTAGGAAAAGGGAAAGGAGGGGGAGGGAAAGCTCCCTCCCTCCTCTGCCTGCAGGAAGCCTGAAAACAAGAGACAGATCTGGCAGGGAGCAGGGAAATGGGCTGGCCACCAACAGTCACAGCCAGTGCTCTGGGAAGCAAAAATGTTGGGTCACCAGCCTGAAGAGAAGGAGGGATCTTGTCTGGGTGAAGGTTTGCTGCAGGTCACAGAATTGCACTTGCCAACTCATCCACCAGGCCCTGCCCTCCAGAAGGGCATCGAGCACTGATGTCCACCCTGCAAGTGACAGGAACCCATCCAAGAGCTGTGATTGTCTGCTCCACCTCTCAGAATCATAGAATCATGGAATGGTTTGGGTTGGAAGGGACCATAAAGATTCAGTTCCAAACCCCCTCCCATGGGCAGGTACACCTTCCACTAAACCAGGCTGTTCCAAGCTCCATCCAGCCTGTCCTTGAACACTTCCAGGGATGGGGCAGCCACAGCTTCTCTGGGCAACCCATTCCAGTGCCCTCTGGAAGAATTTCTTTCTAACATCTAAACTAAACCTGCCTTCTCTCAGTTTGAAGAAATTCCCCCTTGTCTTGTCCCCCCAGGCCCTTGTCCAAAGTCCCTCTCCAGCTCTCTTGGAGCCCCTTTAGGCACTGGAAGGGGCTGAGGTCTCCCCAGAGCCTTCTCTTCTCCAGGCTGAACACCCCCATCTCTCCCAGCCTGTTTCCAAAGCAGAGGTGCTTCAGCCTTTCCATGGCTTCCTCTGGATTTGTTGGTCCTTGTGGGTCCCTTCCAACTCATCGTATTCTGTGATCCAACAGCCCCATATCCTTGTTGTGCTGGGGGCCCCAGAGCTGGACACAGCACTGCAGGTGGGGTCTGTCAAGGGCAGAGTAGAGGAGGACAATCACCTCACACTGAATCCTTGCTGGATTTACAAGACTCCAAACAGGCAGTGCTCTATGAAATCCAGGTTTGGATCAGTGCCACTCTCCCTTCCATTTCACAGCTGTTGTCTCAGGTTCAAGGATACAATTAGCACAGTGTAAAGCGCTACAGAGTGCCAGCTGAGCCATGGTTACTATCTTTTCCAGTGCTAAATGTTCCTCACAAATGCAAGGTAACATGTTCACCTAATTTTTCTTCATTACAGCTACGGATGCCCATCCTTTATCTCTTTCAGGCCAAGGATGAAGACCAAGGCTAAGGGTCATATGAAAGGGGATCTGCCAGCATAAGGTGCTGCTGGACTAGAGCCCAGAGAAATAAAAATTGGAATGATGCCATGGATACTGAATCCCAAACTTGTGCTAAACCCAGGATTGCCCAATTGCCCCATAAGTCAGCAGTTTGGAGGGGGAAAAGTGTTCTCCTAAGTGGGTTTTTATTACCTGAGAATTCAGGTGCCTCTCTCAAAGACAGTGTGTCAGGTTGGGCCAGGTCTGAATCTGTTCCTGCAGCTGGCTTTTGTGACCACGCTGCCATAAATATCAGCTGAGCAACAATTGCAAGGAATATTGTGGTTGCCTCTGCCAGCACATTGGGGTTTTACTACAAGGTGGTTATTGATCCCAGTAGATAACATCCTTAGGAACATCCTGAAGAAACCAAGAGTATCTTCCACACTTGATTAGGCTGTAAATTAATGGTGATTATTTTCATAACTTTGGACTTGGCTCTAGTTTGTTGTCTTTTTTTTTTTTTTTTTAGGAGAGAAATATTCACGGTTCATTTTCATAAGAATGCTCTTAAGGCTTATTGATGGGAGTGAATTTCAGGGCTCATTTGAATGAAACACGTCCTCAAAGCCTTCGCTGAGTCAAAGCTTAGATCTCTCCCAGCAAATCGTGCTTTTTCTTTTTTTCTCTTTTTTTTTTTTTTTTCCCCTTCACCTTTTAGTTAGGAGATCCTGAGGGCAGAGATGGCCTGATAGGAGTTTCAGCTGTGAGGCTGGGGGTGTTGTGGTGCCAACAGGATACACCTTGTGATAAGGCACAGCTCCCTGTGATGCGATAGGTGCTGCCGGTGTTCGGTGCATTTGATCCTGAACCATGGAAAACAAGAGGAACATTGCATTCCTTTGCCTTCCATTCATGGATTTCACCACAAGGGCTGTTCTGTGGCCACTCTGCAGTGGGTGTGAAAGATTAACATCTGCAACAGCAGAGCCAAATCCTGACTGGAGATAATTATGCAGGAGGTATCTCATCCTCCCTGGGGTCACTCTTGTACCAAGTGCTTTTACTCGACCTGCCAGTTTTTTTGGAGGGGAGATAAACTCGCTTGAACATGTCTCCTGAGTTGCAGAGCTGTTAAGATTGGATAGAGCTGGCTGCTCATTTCCTCTTCTACCTGTTCTCTTTTGTACTTTTGACAATGAAGAGAATGCTTTGTGCTTCTGAAACTGCAGTGAGGATGTTCCCATTGATTCATAACCTGAAAACACCAGTGCAAAGAGAAGCTCAGCCATTAAAGCGTGGTCTGGATTGCAAAGATATGCCCAATACAGCTTCTCCAGTCTCCAGTATTTGTCAAATCAAGGGAGCTATGATTATAGAATCCTAGACTCGTTTGGGTTGGAAGGGAGCTTACAGAGCATCTAGTTCCAAACACCCTTCCAGGGCAGGGACACCTTCCACTATCCCAGGTTGCTCCAAGCCCTATCCAACCTGGCCTTGGACGCTTCCAGGGATGGGGCAGCCACAACTTCTCTGGGCAACCTGTGCCAGGGCCTCACCACAGGAAAGAATTTCTTCCTAATTTGTGATCTAAACCCACCCTCTCTCAGTTTGAAGCCATTGTCCCTTGTCCTATCACTTCATGCTCTTGTCAAAAATCTCTCTCCCCCTTGTAGCCTCCTTTAATGATGAAGCCTAATGGCCTCTTCTTTGGGCTTTTCCCCTTCACACAGTCCACAGAGGGAACTAAAGGGCAAATTCAGATCCCTCCAACTAAGGGGTGAGATTCATCTCACCCAGTGTTTTCACAGTAGTTGTCTTCATCTATGCCCAGCTCCCTTTAGAGCCAGTGGTGAGAAAATGGCAGTCCCTGAGGGGAATTTGTCTGACCTATTTTAAATGTCAGTCTTAAGAGCAAGTTAATCATGTTCCAGCAGTTTTCCCGCTGCTCTCCACTTTTGTAAAGCAGAGTTTTGAGCATCCCAGAGGCAGAACCCCCCCCCCCCCCAGGGATTCCTTTGGGTGTTGTGGTCCCCTCTCTCAGTGAGATGTAGGCCGTGTTCACGTGGAGGCTTCTGGCATGTGAAGTGCAGCAGGTGATGGGATTAGGCTGGGAAAAAGAAGGGATATTTTCTTTTTCCCTCACTGCTACCGAAGAACAAGGAAGGCAGCTGAGATTACCTGTTCCTGTGAGGATTTCTGACTTTGTCTTTTAACTGCTGTGTTTATTAATTGATCAAATAGTCTTGGGATGTGTGGCTCTGATATCCCAGCTGGTGAGATGAGCAGACTCAAAGCAGAAAATTAGTCCTGCTCCTGCAAAGGACCCTCTTAAGACTGTCTAAAGCTGCATGGACCAACCATTTTGTGTTAAGATGATTGGGCACAATTTGCTCTGTTGCCTCTTTTGTGGAGAAGAGCAGCCTTCCTTCACTGTCTGGGCTGAAAACCACCAGCATTTTCTAGAAGTGGGCAATGAAAAAAGAACATGGAAGTAAAAAACCAACCATTCTAAAGCGAGGTGTATTTTTTTTTTTTAAATAGCAGATGAAAGATGTATCACCCAGCTCTTGGGGAACTCACATAAACCTTGACATGCTCCAGTCACCAGAGGTGAAAATGGAAATGCAGAAGCCGTGGTGTGAAATGGTAGGACCCTCTTCACTCTGCAGCCCTCGCCTGGAAAGCGTCTCAGTGAGTATCTGAAGAGCCGATTTAGCACAGAATCCTGGGAGAGCACATTTCAGTTACTGCATTTCATTCATTTTTATGCCTTTCTGATGCAGATGCAGCTGAACTATACCATTGATTCATGCACACACCTCTTTTCCATATAGATGATGACTGCATCAAAGCAGCCAGCACTCTGAAATAGCACACAGTGAAATACCACAGCAATTCTCATTTGAAGTCTATAGTGGGAGAGCAATTTCCAAAAATGAAGGGCAAGGTTCCTAATCCATAGCAGCTTTTTTGCCAGAGATATGTGGGAGAGAAGAAACAGGATGCATCCTGCATGACTCATCACTGTAACTACCCTGGATTTATTAACTGAAATTATGAGAAACACCAAAAATGATTAAAACCTCAAATGTCTGGTGAAAGGCGTCGCCTCAAGCACTGGGTATTGTGAGATAGTGTCGTAGTCTTCCTGTTGATTTTAAAGAATTGAGGGCTAAAAGGTCAAGCTTTCAAGACCAAATTATTCATTTGTAAAAATTATGGAACAGCCACATCACCACCCATCACAGAGAGGGGTAAAGATACCCTCAGGTCCTGGGAAGCTTGTCTCTCTCCAAAACAGGGTGACTACAATCACCCCTCTTCCTTTACACTCACCCACTGTGTATTTGCACAATTGCTGCCTCCCACTCCCACTTTGGAGGCCCCAAATCCACCTCACGTTTCCATCACAACCCCCAACCTGTAGATTCACCCTCTCAGGGTGTTGAACCACATCCTTTGTATAACATGGAGAATGTCCAGGTTTGGGGACCAGGTCTTGGGACAGCAGTGACAATATCTCCCTGGGGTTCTTCCTCCACATGCTGCTTTCTGAACCCATTCCCAAATGCCTGGCCAGAGGGAAAGGGGCACAAGCCACCCCCATGCTGGAAGTGGCTCTGCTGTGCCCCACACCGAGCCCAGTCCTACATGTAGCCATCTGCTGAGCTGGTGCCTTTGACCTTCTCCCAGAAACAATCTCTGAGATCTCAGAATCTGGGAACTCTGCAGACTGGAAGAGTGTGAGGGACCCATGTTTTTGGGGGGTGATCGGTGGAAGGAGCAGGACTTTTCTTGCCCTTCAAGGCACATCACTTCCAGTGTGCTCACTTTGTATTTTACAGACTTATTTGTACATTCAAATTCTGCTCAGTTGTGTCCTGGCTCTCATGGATTCCAAATCAAAATTCCTGCTCTAGCCAGTCCCAGTTCTGCAGAGCTGTCCTTGGCAGTGGGCTCTTGCAGCTCCTGGAGGAAAGCTCTCCTTGGCTGATGCTTTCCTTTGCTGATTATCTACTGCAGACCCCCTGCTCCTCCAGTTCCCTGCTCAGGATTCCCCTTTCCCTGTCCTTGGACATCTTCAGTGTCCGTGGTTCAGGCCTATGATCTCCCTTTGGGGATAACAGTGTGCAGGAATTGTATTGCCCTCCCTTTGCCATGTCCTGGCCTGAGTTCCTGCCCACTCTCAGCCTTGTTCAAATCTCCCAGGAGGGAGAGATTTGAGCTTTATGGTCCTCAACATAGAAGGCATCACTGTGGTGCCCCTGGGTGAGAAATCCTGGGGAATGAGAGTCCAGAGCATCTCTTGAGTGCAGGAAACTGCCCTGGAACAAGCTGGAAGAAAAGCTTCACGAGGTAACATCAAGGACATGCATCGAGGGCTCGCTGTGAAGATGAGGTGTAACTTTGGGGTATACAGCCCATACCTCTCTCTGTGTGCACTCAACAGCTGAGTCTTTTCCTGCAGCATTCTTTGCCCACTGTCCTTGCTGATGGAGAAGTGAGGACAGGAGCAGAGATGAAAATATTCCTCCCAGGGGGGTCTGTTTCTTCTTGGGCAGCCGTCGGTATCTGGAGATAACAATATGTTTCCTCCACGTTTTTAGAGAGGCCAAGAGAGGCTCAGGCAGGGAAGCTCAAGGCTAAATTACCAGCCAGGTCATTTCCACTTCACGCTGTCAGAGCTCAAGCAGAGGGAGGAGAAGGACTGTTTGTTGGTTTTTCCTTTCCCAGCTCAACAGGCACACTGACACCACGGCATCCTGGAAAACACGGCAGATGCACGTTGTTCCATCTGGGAGCAAAACAGCCTGAATTGTAGGACTTATTCAAAGACAGAGACACCCTCTCAACAGGTTTGTTTCTGCATAAGCCAGCCAAGGGATGCAAAGTCTGGAAGTGATGGGCATGAATTTACCACGGAGAAGAAAATAGATTGGTGCAGGAGGTCCTGGAAACAAGGACTGGAAAGGATGTTGAGAGACCAGGTGTCCTCTCCACCATCTGCATGGTTCAGCTCTGGGCTTTGCTCCATTGCAGGCTCTCCCCATATTCAGGGATGTTCGTCTGGGGAGGCTGGATACCCACTCCTTGCTATTTTTAAAGATGAATGTTAATATGTTTAATTGCCAGAACTCCAGGAAGGGAGCCAGGGCTAAAAAGTATCTACTAAGAAACTGCCAAGAAACACTGTTAAACAGGATCTAGGAAAGAAGCCAGGCACAAAAATTTATGATCTTTATCTCTGCAATAATAATTTCTCAGTGGTCAACCGAGGAGCAGAACAAAGGTCATCGGTTTCGTATCAGCTGGAGTTTGTGAAATCCTTTGTTTCCTCCACTGTGAGCTTGCCCTGCAGATCTCATTGCAGGAGACCCTACAAAGGAGCACAAAAACCCAGCAGTCCAGACTGATACATTTGCCCCCATTCTTTGCTCAAGACCCAAGAACTGTGCAATCCCAAGTCAGAGACCTCCCCAGCACTGGACAAAGCCCAGCCTGGATCTCCATCCAGGGAAAAAGCATGTTTCCCCTCGTTTATTAAATAAGTTATCCGCAGGAATGGGCCAGTGAACTTCTGTGTTACTGAAGACACCTCACATCAGCAGTCCTGTTGATTCTACCTCAAAATTTCTCATTTGCACAGATGCAAGAGCCAAACTCATCTTGGGTTTCCTTCCTTCCAGCATGATGGGGGACAAGCAAGGGACCCGTGAAGACCTCTGAAAATAAATCAAAGGAGAAGAGGCTCCTTTTTTATTATTATTTCCTGGTTATATAGTAGAAACAATTCTAGGAAAAATATACACAGTTTGCTTCTTGACATGGCTGCCAAGATTCCCAGCTTTACAAAGAGGATCAGGTTTCAGAATATTTCCAAACCAGCCCCCACAAAATTAATTGACTATCCAAGAAACCCTTGGCTTTGGGTGTTATTTATTTTTAAGGTAAAGTTCTGATCCCAGTGACTGCAGAGAAAAACCTGGAAAACATGATCTCTCTGAGCCCTAATGACTCAGGGAGTGGGACTCAGATGCCTACACACAGGAGCCTGGTGCCATCTGAGATGCCCTTGTACATCTGAGACATCCCACGGTGTTGGCAAAGTGACACGGAGCCGAGGGAAGACAAGCAGCCCTCAGAAGCAAGAGCTGGAGTCTGGGGCTGGATACCCTGGAGATTCCAACTTGGCTCTAGGAAGCGATGTTTAGACAGCCAAGTCCAGCCCTAACGCACACACAGAAAATATATATAATCAAATCAATCAGTCACTCAATCAATCACAGGAGATACTTCCAAATCTTCAGATTTCATGTCGGTTCTGGAGGCAATTTAAGCAGTATTTCAACACTCAGGACTGTGTTAGAAACACACTATTTGCTTCAGTGACACTTCCAAGCATACTGAAGCGTTCAGCTGGCCCAGGCTCTCTGCTCCCACCCTTGCTGCAAACGTCCTCTCCTCCATCCTCTGTTCCTTCTGCATCTACCATGGCAGATGTAACTCTCTGCCTGATCTCCAGATTGCAGGAGAAAGAGCAGAGGAATTTTTTTTTCTTTTTTTTTTTTTTTTCCCCAGTGGAGTGGTATGCAAAATGCAGGAGGCAAAGACTTTCCACAGGGCGAGAGGGAAAGAGCTGTGACAAGGTTTATGGAGCCCTGAGGGGTAAGAGAAGGGGCTGGCACATGAACCACCAGCAGCTCTGGGGCAGCATTACCTCAGAAAGTCAGCACCCTCACAGAAAAGCAGGATATTTTTAGTTTACCCAGTGTATTTAAATCATCATGGAGCACATTAAAATTACAGTAATTATCCCACCTTCTCACGTGGCATTCTGGGAGGTGACGGATTGGTGGACTGTGTGCTTAGTGGAATCATCTTCGGTGAAGTCCTCCTGCAAAACAGAATTGTTTTGTTTTCCCCACTTTCCAGCTGCAGCATTCCTGGCCCATTAATACTTGTCAGTTTGAATGCTGGGATCTGTTCACAAACCACCCTTCCCTCTCCGGCACCCCAGAGCTGAGACAACCCCTGTGACACCAACTCCTGCAGAACAAAAATGCATTTACACACTCCTGGAGTTGTGAGCTTCCACGTGCAGGTGAGGCTGATGTTTTCTTCACGGCAAGATTTATCCTCTGAATCATTCCTGCTTTCCCTTGTTGTGGGAAATGCAGAGAAACCCAACAACCCCCAGCCCTTGCCCTTGTCTTGCTGCCCCACCAGTGCAGGCAGGAGAAGAGGCTTTATTTCACTGCTGCAGCAGCTTTGAAAGGGAGCTGTTAAAAATGCAACTTTTTGCACAGAAAAAAAAAAAAAAAGAAAAAAGAAAAAAAAAAAGACACATTCTTTTCCAGATCAGAAGCTTTATGTTTCTGATTGCAAAATAAAAACAGAGGGAAGTTGAACAGAACAATCTTGACAATGAAATCATTTCCCTTATAAATTGTCATCACCAAATTCTGGATTATCTCCATTTTAAACCTCCATTTTGAAAGATAGTGCTGCTGATATCAAGATAAAGTCTCTTCTCTTCTTTTTGTTTCTTTTCAGGAAAATAAGAATTCTATCAACATCTTGAAAAATGGTCCATGATTCTTCTTGATGTATCAAAGGTAGGGGGAAGTCCCCAGCATCTCTCCTGGTGGAGTGACATGTTTCTGCCAAGCCTTCAGCTGTTCCCCAGCCTAGAGTGGCCTTGGAGGTTCCCCCAACCCTCTGTGACTTTGGGGGTTCTTTGGAGCCCTGAGGGGTGTGATCCCTCCACAAGAAGCCAAATGCTTGTAAGGAGAAACCAATAGGGATCCTTTGATGGAGGGAAGCGATTCCCATCCTGACTGTCTGTGCTTGGAGCATCACAGCAATCCCCTGGGAGGGGATCTGGGCTATAACCTTGTCCCAGGACGGGATCCACACACAGATAGGCTGCAAACTCCACCCCCTCCTCTCCTCTATCACCCTCCTCTGCACATGGAAAAGCTTGCCAGACCCTGGCCATTCCCCTGCCTCACACCCATGTTCTCTGGCCCCTTCCCATCTCTTCCAGCAGCATGTTCCTGATTATTTACTCTCTCTAAATGCTGCAGAGAAATACTGCTTCTCCTGAATACTAAGTAATGAAGGAAAAAAGGAAAAAAAAAGCCCATTCCCTTGCTGGACTGTGTTTGTTCTCTGGTTTGAAGTTCGCTGTTATTGCTGAAAGCTTTTTTGACCCTTGTAGGTATTTGATCCAAGTGACCTCTGATGTTTGGGGTGCTGATACAGTCCCACACCGAGCCTGTTCTGGCACAGATCTTAAATATCTCTCCATCCATCTATCCATACATATAACTATCCTCCTCTCTCTCTCTCTCTCTCATTCCACTGCTATCTGATCAGATCTTGGCTTTCCTTACACTTCTTTCATCGAATTAATATCTTTTCCCCGAGGATGTTTTCTCCCTCTCCCGGATTCTCTCTCTTTGCACCCTGTCATTTCCCTCTCCCATCTTCCCTTCTCCCGACCCACTCCTCTCCTCTCCGCGCTGCCAGTTTGCAGTTGCGTTATGGATTCAGCATAACATATATATTTAAATGGGACGATTTCCACTAACATAAACAGTCTGGCCCATTAATTTCAATAGTGGAGCTGACAGCCCAGGCCTGGAGTCTCATTGCCTGGTGACACATGAGTACAGCTGCTTGGACTTGACGGGTAACTGTTTCCAGTGCTCAGCTGCACATCTGCAGCAGGAAGGAAATTCTTTCTGTAGCGCTGGAAAAAAAATAAAGCCACCTAGATTTCCCTCCCCACCACCCCCAGATGATGATATTCATCATTCAAGCGTTTCGGCTGAGTGGGTGTTTAATTCAGAGTTTGGAGGGGGGACGTTGATGGTGTGTAACGAGCTCTCTGTTGATCCTTTGTTCCAGCCGCTGTGGTGTTGCTTTTACCGAGGGCTTCTCCTGAACCACTCAGAGCACTGACATATATCCAGCCACACTGGGTACCCTGATGTCTCCAGAAACAGTTCCTGAATTAAAACAGAGAATGTGCCTCTCCTCAGAGAGGTTGTTATGTTGATAAATTAGAGCAGAGGGGATCAAGCAGTGCAATTTCTTTGAGGTGGCTCCAGCAGGACCTTGAACAGATGATGCCGAGCGTGGGTCAAGTCGTGGTCTGAGACATCATTAAGGGCTTAAGGGCTTCAAAGATGGTGAAAGGCCTAGAGGGGAAGGCAGATGAGGAGCAGCTGAGGTTACTTGGTTTGTTCACCCTGGAGAAGAGGAGACTGAGATCAGACCTCATTGTGGTCATCAACACCTTCATGAGGGGCAGGCACTGATCTCTTCACTATGGTGACCAGTGACAGGTCCTGAGGCCATGGCATGAAGCTGAGTCAGGGGAGATTTAGGTTGGACATTAGGAAAGGGTTCCTCACCCAGAGGGTGGTTGGGCACTGAACAGGTTCCCCAGGGCAGTGGTCATGGCACCAAACCTGCCAGAGCTCAAGGAGTGTTTGGACAATGCTTTCAGGCACATGGTGTGACTCTTGGGCTGTTCTGTGCAGGGCAAGAAGTTGGGCTTGATGATCCTTGTGGGTCCCTTCCAACTCAGGAGATTCTCTGATCCTGCGACTGCTTGTCTCTATGACCAGCTTTGGTGATGGGACCCAAAGGACCAAGTCAGCAAAGCTTCAGGAATTAACTCAAACTTTTCAGGCTTTCCCTTCCAGCTGCACCAGAAAAACATGTCATTAACACCATGAACCTCTCCAGCTTTGCTTTCTCAAAGCAAGTCAAGTATTCTCACCCACCACATCAGTAGCCACCCAGAAGGACAGAGGTCCCTGTAGGATGTGTAACTCCTCTGGACAACAGGGGCTGTTACTTCCAGTAGGACAGCAAGAGAAACCAAGTCTATTGGATGGACGCTTCTGTCCCCCAGAGTGTAAACCAATGTTTCCAATTTCTAAGGTTGTTTTTTCCTCTTTCTGATCAAAAATCAGGTGCTGAGAATATCGACCCATCACTATTTATGTAATTCTTGCCACAGCATGCACCAGCTTTGTCTGGAAATGGGGAATGAACACAGGTCTGAACATGTCACAAAGTGTCAGAAAGTGCATTAACTTTGAGCAAGTTGAGGTGAATACTGAGAGCTTTGGGCTGGTTTTGGAGGGGAATCAGCTATTTTAACACCGATATAAAGGAAATAGCTACCACTGAAGCCAGAGTTGTGGGGCTGGAATTCAGATGATGCTTAGAGTACTAGTAAGGAAATATATAGGAAAAGTCACCCAGTCTGCTGTACTGCCAAGATCTCCCTAGAAAAGGTCTTGGAAAGCAGAATTTTTGCACAGTTCCTGCTAAAGGAGAGCAGACTCACTCACAGACCTTATTTCAGAACACAGGCTGAAGAAGTGTAAAGATATGAGCAACTGTTGAAGTTGGCCCTGCTTCGAGCAGGGGGATGGGTTGGATTATGTCCAGAGGTCCCTTCCAACCAAGTTTTTTCTATGATTCTGTGGTTCTGTGATATAATCTGCTGTATCTAGGTGGTAGCTGAGTTCTGGAGTTGAAAAAAGACAGTGGGCTGCAGAGTTTTGACCTTTGGATCAGAAATCTTGTGAGATACCTCATCAATCCTCTGTCCTGCCAGACTCTGGTCCCCTCTCCTCGATGAAGGAGAGAATTCATACAAAATAGGTTTGGCAATGCCATATACCATAGATACTATGGGCCTTTTTTTCCTAAAAAAGAGACAAATACAGTCTAAATTAAAAGTCAAGATCTTCTTTCTGAAGTCTATTGAAAAGGCAACAGCAAGTAATATTGCTCTGTAATTGAATGACCAAACTCAAAGAGCCAGTCAACTGATCCAGAGCACATATTTGCATTCAATAATATGGTCGTTTATTGCACCTTGTGACCTACTGAAACATGAACAAGGCTTTTCCCTTCCCTGTATTTCACTGAGGTTCCTTTCAACACTACAGTTGTCTCCTAGCCCAGAAGTTTGACATGATGAGACTGGATTTTCTAGAGAAAACTCCTACCTAATTTGTGACTTTCATTCTGTATCCTTTCTGAGCAGAAAATATCCTAGTCCAGGTGATAAGTCAGGTGGGAAGACAATAGAGTTGTTTTCCTTAATATAGTCAAGAAAAGCTTAGGTTTTGTGATGTTGAGACACCCTGGGAAGGTGATGGGCAATTTTTTTATAGATATCAAGGCCCAGCCAAACTCTGCATTAACAGCTTGAAGGGTGTGTGTCCAAGCATCCCTTTCTTCTTGATTTGGTTCAGACCAGGTAATTAGGTGTTTCTTGTATGTCATCATGTCTCCTGATTGGTTTGGGACTGAAATGATGTGACACCAGGTTGTAGTAGTGATGAACTCACTTTGGGAACTCTGTTGACTAATCTAGATGGAGATCACAGCATGCAGCTGACTGAATCCCAGTCTAATCCTGGGAGAAGGACACCAAATGATCCTACAAAAGTCTTCTCAGCCATGTTTTCAGGTTGTGTCTCCATTTCCACAACCTTTAAAAGCGTCTTTGGAGACCCTGCTTTCTCCAGTTGGCTTCTAGCACAAATTTAGCACTACCTGGATGTGCTGAAATATAAAGCCCTTAAATTTGCAGTTCCCAGGAACCCACTTCTGTGACTCTGGAGCCATCTGACAACAAGCAGAAGCCTGTCCTCTCCTCTGAACCTCTTGTCTCAGCCCACAAGCACTGCCAGTCCACGTCCCTGTTGCAGCTTCTCCCAGAAGACAGAGGATGATGCTTATCTGACTGTCTCAGTTCAGACAAGATCAAATGACTCATGGTGTAGAAATGTCCCATCCTCTCCACAAAGGAAGCCTTCCATGATCAGTCCTTCAGGACACATCCATGCTGTGGACATCTAAAGGCTGGTGAAATGAACCCTAGTCCAAGAAACACAGAGAGATTCCTCCAAGGACCTAGGAGAAGAGAATGGCCACATTCTTTCCCATCCTTGCTTTCAGCTAATTTGAGCTTGTTTTCTTGTTGCAGAGCAATAAAATAAATGCTCCCTTGCCTGTCTCTGACTTTGAATAGGGCTCTGAAAGACACAGCAGGAATGGATTTGGGCTGCCTTAAAACATGGATCACATGGTAAATTATTTATTTGCCTGTTTATACCCTGTAATAAAAAAAATACACAAACAAAACCTTCCTTCTTCCCCTCTTAAATGTCTCAATTTATGTGTGTAGATAGTTTATACAACCCCCAGTTAAGTTTGTTTGGATCATACTCAGCATCTGAACAATTTCCAAGCACTTGGAGAGCTTCAGGGGCACAGACAAGTGCTGGTGCCCCTGATCCTGCAGAGATGGAGCTGAGGCATGTTTGGATCCAACTCCTTGCTGAGGTCACAGGCAGAACAGGATTTCAGGTTCAGAGGAGAAAACGTGGGAAGATCTTCAGAGGATCTGAAGTTTGCAGAACCAAAGTCCAGAGGCCATGTCCTGCCTTGCATCTTGTTTTTTCACTCTGGCTTGTTTTTTACTCCTTTTCTCCAAACAGAGAGTTTTTTGGGTCAGGAGAAGTTTCTTTACAAATTTGCACCCAACACAGGATAAGGGGATCCTTCTCTTGGGTAATAGTCCTCTTACAACTCCCTTCCTAACCTAAATGCTGAAGAAAATGTGATCACAGCTTCCCTGATTTTAGCACTAATGAGAAATGTGAAATGAGACCTCCCAGGATGCAACCAGTGAGTGACAGATTTTACAGTGATGTGTAGGGTGAGATAATCCCACCAGGCCAGACAGGGTATTGAAAATGGGAATTGCCCACGAGTCTCACAGGGCAGAATTTGTCCCAGAATTCATAGAGCTCATAGGCACCACTTTGACATATAAAAGCAGGCTGGAAGTTTGATGGGCCATCCCTGGCCTGCTGTCCAGCTGGCAGATGGGTCAGTGCATCCAATGTGTCCATGACATGGAGAAATGTCACAGCAGGACTTGTCTGTTAATCCCCTAAAATGAGTGCTCAGGATATCCAGCTGAGACTGGGAGCTGAGCTTCACGTGAGGAAGGACAGAATCAGCTTTCCAAGCTGAAAGGAAGACAAAGCAGTGTTTTGGTGAGAGATCACATTAAAAAGCAGGTCAGAGAGAACAGTCAGCCTGTTGATAGTCAATCAGCTCATCCTGCTCTGAGTGCTTTCCAGAGCACCTGACAGTACGTGATGTGTTTGCCCTCACAACTCACTGAGGGGTTGTCTCAGGCAAGGAGAAAGGCACAGTGACTGTCTTCCTCAGGCCTGCCCTTACTTGTGTATCCCCAGCTCAAACCCGACCTTTTCTCCCCTTTATGTCAGTGATCTCTGAGTGATGGGGGGACAGGATGCTGATTTGGGCAGTGCTGGTCCAGAATTACCAACTCCAGCATTTAAAATGCTGATTCTGGTCCCTCTGTACCCTCAAGAAAGCTAGGTTTTCACACTGATAAAAGATGATGCTTCTAAATCTTCAATGTTGACCCTTTTTGTTCTTCATCACAAGAGTGTGAAACATATTTTCCCCAAAAAAATGAAAGCTTAAAAGGTCTGGTAATTGCCTCACTCCAGGGAAATGGAAAAAGAGCAACAAACTTGGTGGGTGTACCAAGGAGATCTGGGAGGTGTGTTTTCTTTTGTTTATGGTCAATTCATACCTGAAATGCCACATCTACTAGAGACATGCAACTCTTGATGAAACCTGAAGGAGAACTGACCTGAGGGTTGACTGTGCTGACCTTTCCTCATTCTGTTTAACTGTACTTCTGTCTGAGTAAAAAGAACTCACCGATGATTTTCAGCAATGCATTTCTTCTGCTTCCCAAATACTGCTCTTGTAAAGGCTTTTGTATGTTGACTTTAGTCACTACAAACACAAGAACATGATTACTACCTTGATATTTGAGCTTCTGTGTCCTTGCTCTGCATTGATGTCCAGCACGTTGGGATTTAGCTCTCAGACACTGAGTCCTTTAAAATTACGTTAACATTAAGAGTCACATTGTGTTGATGTCTGCTGTTAAAACTTTGCCAAGCTCCAAAAACAAGCATAACAATAAACTCAGATCAAAACACGTGTTTTTTGTCTTGACTGTCATTCAACAGGTCATTCCAGGAGGGAGGTGTTCATGGACAGACTGACAGGAAGGCACAAGTAACCAGTGTGGCTGCACCCGGGAGCAGAGCTCACACCTTTGCCATGGGACACTGAAGTTATTCCAAAACACCTTCCAGGGACTGAGAGGAGCCACCAAGAGCAGGGCAGTGGGTTCTTTCTGAGGAGCATCGTGGCTTTGCCTAAGCCCTCACCGGGATGGTGACCTGGGCTGAAATTCAGTCTGTGTACTCTGTGGCACAAGGGAGCAATTTGGTTGCCTAAATATAGATGGTTTGTGCCATTTGGGATGTTCCAGGGTATCCAATTCATGCCCATGGACCCAGAAGGGGAGAACTCATAACCATCCTCAGCTTCTTCATGAGAAGAAGTGGAAGAGCAGGCACCAATCTCTTCACTCTGGTGACCAGTGACAGGATCAGAGGGAATGGCCTGAAGCTGTGCCAGGGGAGGTTTAGGTTGGATATCAGGAAAAGGTTCTTCCCCCAGAGGGTGTTTGGGCACTGAACAGGCTCCCAAGGGCAGTGGGCACAGCACCAAGGCTGCCAGAGCTCAAGGAGCATTTGGACAATGCTCTCAGGCACGTGGTGGGATTCTTAGAGCTGTCCTGTGCAGGGCCAGGAGTTGGACTTTGATGATCCTTGTGGGTCCCTTCCAACTCAGAATATTCTGTGGAAGACACCAGACCTGGATGACACTGGGTTTACAGGTGACCCTTTCTGGTTCTGTAGCAAGAGGCCAAGTGTGGCATCTTATCACAAAGGCAGGCTGGACGGGGCTTGGAACAACCTGGTCTAGTGGGAGGTGTCCCTGCCCATGGCTGGGGGGTCAGTACTGGTAGATCTTTGAGGTCCCTTCCAACCCAAACCTTTCTGTGCTCTGTGATAACATCAACAATGCCATTAACTTTCATGTTAGGCAACCCAGTCACATGTTCGTGGCTCGTCACCTGCATCACACCCAACCTGCAAACTCTCAGCTTCATCTCCACTGACTGTCACAGCTGCTGAGACACCCTGCTCACATGGAGGAATCCACACACAGGCACCTAAATTCAGGTGTTTATTTCTGTCACTGCACTGCAGTCGTGGGGCTCCACGTGTAGTTATCTCTCGATCTGCAGAGAGGGTGACTGTACCCAGGGAAGTGTGGGGCTTGCTGTTAATATTATTCATGGGAATCTCTGCTGAGAAGAGTCAAGTCCTCTGGTCCAAAGCAGCCCTTGCCAATCTCCAGCTGCAGAAAACATTTTCACACGCCTGTGCTAGAAAGCATCTCATTTGCTTTATCTTCCTTGCAGATGTTTACCTCTAAGCTTTTCAACTTGAACCTTTTTATGTTTTTTTTTACAATCCAGGTCTGTCTAACCAGTCTGGGGGATTGAGACTAGCACACAATTCATCCTGGAGTTGGCATCTAAACCAGAGCAGATGAATCATGTCTTAGAAGTGCTTGTTTCAGTCCACTGACTGAAGGAGGGACCTGTGGCAATGAGTTCAGAGACAGACATCAGAGCTGGAGCCATCTCAAGAGAGGTGAGCAGGATGCAGCCTCTGATTTCTGAACCATCTCCACCCTTACCCATGCAAATGAATAAGGCAGACTGCAAGCACAGCTTGGGAGGGAATCCCTCCATGGTCACACTGGTGGGCACTGGAGCCCAGAGGACCACTGTGGGTGGGAGCAAACCCATCTGAACAGCTTGCTGCCACCTGGAAGCCAAGCTGAGAATAAGAACCAGATGGTAGGATGTGAGACCTTGATTAATAATAATTTGAATGCCTGCTCTGTGCTGAAGGCTTCTCATCAGCAGATCTCATGTGGCCATCAGTGTCTGAGAAGTTAACTGTGATCAACTTCGCAGCCAAACAAGTCCCTGGAGACCCAAAGCCCAAATTGGCACCTGAGTGCCAAAAGTGTGTCTCCTGAGTAGATCAGACTCCAACCAGCCCTCAAATGCATAATTTTGGAGTCAGATCTGGAGGTTGTCTGGATGCAAATTCAAAGGCAGGTCTGGGATCAGACTGGGACACGGCTGTTCACATAGGGATGGCCCAAGGCACAAGAGACACAACAGGGACAGCTTCATGTAGGGTTTCTCTCCCATGCCAAGCTCCTGGCCTTTTCTCTGCCTCCTGTGTCAGGACTTCCCATCTCTCCAGCTGTTCTCCATTCCCCTGTCACTGAAGTGCTTGTTGCATGACTGGGGACTCGGGTTGGAGAGAAGACATTTCTCTCAGCAGTTTCTGAACTTCTTCACCTTCTCAGTGAGAGGCATAAAATTTTAGCACATCAGATGAAAAGCCTCATTTAAAACAAGCACGACCTGGGGGGCTCCATGTATTCCAAAGCCCCATCTACCTTGACACACACGTGTTTCCCTGGTAGCCCAGCATTCCAGACACGTTTCCCACATGGAAACAGCCGTGACTTCATCGGCAGATCTAAAGTGTGTTGCACAACTGCTGCAGCTGCAGGGGCTTCCGTGGCCAACTGCACGTGCACAGGTCCTGTTGCACACCCAAGAGTGCAGCTGTGGGAAGCACAGGAGCCCAGTGACGCAGCCCAGTGAGCCATCCAAGCTCGTGGAAAACCTGGCAAGGTGGATGCCATACGGCAAAACGCCTTTCTTCGTCTGCCCCTTCTTGCTTATCGACTGGAATATTAATAAAAACTTGTTCAAAGCTCCGAGATTACTTGGGAATAGTCCAAGCTTCAGCCCCAGCCATGCTTGTAATGAGGGGGCTTGGGGATCAAAAGCATTTTAAAATGGCCTTGCTAATCAATCATCAACAATTGGGTAAATTAAGCCCTGCAGTCTTTCCTTTGCGACCGAGGGATCTGCCGGACGTGTCTTTAATGAGCAGATTCCTATCCCTTTAATATTCCCTAATACCTTTCTAGAGGAAATGAACCACAGGGAGACTTTGTTGGTGGAATGAGAGGAATGCAGATAACTGTGGGCCTCTGCTTTCTCACACGTAGGGGCTGAGAAACCCCGGCTGCACAAGGGATGTTGGGCACGGCAGGGCAGTTTCCTTCCAAAGATCCTGATAACGCTCCTCATAACTCCTTTGGCCAGTGCCACTGCCAAAAGCAAGTGTTCGCTTTCCTCCTTATTGCCAAGCTAAGCCCTGTCCTTACTCATCTCCTCCAAGGATCATGTCCATCTGTGGTGAAGGTTTATTTCCTAAACCCATCAGAAAGGTAATGGCCCTAGAAGCAGATTCCTGTTAATTAGTAACATGCAAGAGGCAGTGTAAGTATCACGAAGGCAGAGAAGCTTGGCTCATCTTGGTGCTTTACTGGCATTGCTGGCATTTGTCACATTTTTTCCATGGTATGAGGCCTTTAACGAGTCCCTTTGGGACCCAAACTGTGCCAAGGGAGGTTTGGTTTAGACATGAGGAAAAATTTCTTCCCTGAAAGGGTGGTCAGGCATTGGAACAGGCTGCCAGGGGAAGTTGCAGAATCACCATCACCAGAAGTGTTCCAAAGGCATGTGCATGTGGCACTTGGGGCCGTGGTTTAGTAGTGAACATGGTGTTGGTGGACTAATGGTTGGATCCAATGATCTTGGAGGTCTTTTCCAACCTTAGTGATTCTGTGATTCTGTGACCTGGGACACAGGTCCCCTGTCTCTTCCTCTCTTTCTGTCACAGCTGTACTTGTGGTCTTTTATTGCTGGTCTTCACCGTGTTAAGAGGGGATTAGGAACAGTTTTGTGGCCCGTGGTAAGTCTTGGCTGTGGGAAAATGGGTTCTGTAAGCCTTCTGTGCTCACAGACATCTATTACGACACTGAACCCCACCCTAAAAATCAAAACACCGGCACTTCTTGTCAGGTTTCTGAGTATGGGGAACTTCTAAGCGTGGAAATTGTACAAATGGTACCTGTCTGGAGAGGGATGGGGCTCACGGGAAGGCGTGACTGCAGCTTGGATAAATTCAGGTGGCTGCAGACATGAATAATTTGTCTTAATTGGGCACTCATTAGAGGATCACCAAATTATGTGTAGGAAAACTGTGTTGTTCCAACACATTAGGATTACACTGGTCTAAACACAGGGAGAAAACTCGGACACGGTGGTGCATTACAGAGACGTTTTCCAGCCGGATGGTGCACACAGTGTAGGCAGAGGATTCCAAAGGGATTTAATTTCTCCAAAGGGAGCCCAGCTTGACAGCGCTTTACCTCTTAAGTGCGATGGCACAGCAATTAGCACATCCAGCATTTAGCACCCTGCTTTGCCCCTGGGAGCGGGGGCGGGAAGGAGGAGCAAATCCGAGCCGAAATGCAGAGTCCGGGCACTGCTGGGACCACAACGGCGGCGTGGGGACCCTCTCCACTCGGCTTCCTTGGAGCATCCACGGCACACGCTCCTCCTGCACAGACACTTTAAATAAAAGGGATTTATGAGATCTTGTCCACAGGCAGTGAAAGCCGCTATCGATTACTGTAAGGCTCTTAAACGAGAGTAATTCACAGCCCTCTTCAGTTTGGAAGGCAAGATCTAATTTAATATCATTATGTCTTCATGCCCCCACACATTCCACTGTCTCATTCACTGAGCTTTTATTGGGCTCTGGATAAATTATGGCTGGATATGCTGCCTTTTATCTGACCTATTTTTAGCTATTCTAGCTTTTTACATATTTTTTTCCCCCTGCCATCACAACTGGCAATTAAAGTAAAAAGATTTAAAAAAAAAATACGATAAAGTTCCACCCGGCTTTAACCTTTATTTCTTCTCTTTTTTGTGCTGGAGGATGCCTTTGTTATTGCTACAGCATTTCGAAGACAGGAGTTAACAATGAAAACTGTTCCCTCAGATTTTATTTCTTTCCTTTCCATTTCAACAAAGTGCAAAGTGACTTCGACCCAGCTGCTGAGTACTCCCAGCTCATTCCATTTTCCCCTCAGTAATTGTGGTCCAGAAACTTTCAGAGACTTTTCCTACAGGAATTCAAGCATCCTCAGTCCTCAAGAGCTTCAAAGGAGGTTGGTGGTGGACACTCCTAAGGCTGGACCCCAAAGTTTTCAAAGCTCTTTGGTGCAAAAAGAAAAACATGCACAGCTTGTACCTGGGGAGGGGGGTGGTGATGTTTTGGTGTTTTGGTTTTTTTAATAAAGAATGTTTGTTTTCTGATAATATAAATATAAAAATATTTTGGTTTTATAACTTAATTCTGTAGTAATAGAATATATACTGTACATAGTTTTATTTATAATTGAAGTGTTATTATTTAAATTTTGGATCTTCTAATGCTTCAGACATTGGAATTATTTATCTGAAACAGCTGGAGAAATTAAAGATTTCAGACCTTGAAGGCTGAAGATGTCCTTGTGCCCCTGAACCTTTGTTCACTTTTTCCAGTAATAACAGTTTGATCTGCCTTCAAAAAAAAACCCTCCAAACTACTCCAGATATCTATTTTTCATGCTGTTTGGATTAGGAGTAAGGCCACATGATGGTGTAAATCACTCCCACTGACTTCAAAGCGCTTTCTTCCTAAACTTTTTCCACCAAAAATGTTGGTCCACGAAATCTCTCCCAAGGGAAAGGGTTTGGCCTTTTGCTCCTCAACTGCAGAGCTTGGGCTCTGCATCCCATGAGTTCTCCTCTGCTCTCCAGGAACAAACCAGGGCTTTCCTGGGCTGGGATGTCCAGCCAGCAGCTGGCAGGGCTGGGAAATGGAGAGG
The DNA here is from genome assembly GCF_036250125.1 of Pseudopipra pipra. NCBI lineage: Eukaryota > Metazoa > Chordata > Aves > Passeriformes > Pipridae > Pseudopipra > Pseudopipra pipra. The sequence continues at coordinate 151,636,703 of NC_087549.1, read as the reverse complement.
AGGGTGGTGGCATTGCTGTGGCTTTGGGGGGACAGGCTCCACTGGTGCCCTGGGGAGCCCAAGGGATCTCCCAAGGGTGGATACACAGAGATCAGTTTGGTGTCAGCTCAGGGCACCATCTGACCACGGCAGTGAGAGACTTCCACACCATCCATCCACTGGAGATGGATGTTGTCTGCAAACACAAAATTTACCATAGGTCAGGGAGATTTTGCTGGGATCCAAGTCACCTTGGCAATTTTAGCAGAACTCATCCGTGAGAAACTTTCCACCCTCTTGCCTGGATGCAGCTCTGGGCACTCAGAAACATTGCCTTTGGTTGAGGAATTCAAGACAGGTTCTTCACTGCTCCCTTCTTCAGTTTTTCTGTTCACTCCCCACCTCTGAAAACCGAGGCAATGCCCCCAATTTTGAAAAGTCTCACTTCAGGCCTCCCACATTTACTTGCAAATAGTTCTGATGTTTTTCTGCTATTTTTAAGAAAAATGTCATTATGCTGATATTTCCTCCATACAACAATTCCAGTTCCTGGATGTATTTTTAGGCATATTTTGTTCATAACTATTAGATCACTGTCATGTTTGGTTTTTTCCCCTCTGCATTTCTGGTGGATTAAGAATTACCTTGTTCTATTTATAAAAGCATACATAGCATGGTGTAACACTATAAATATTGCTTGTAATTAACTCTGATATTGATATAATTATCATAGATGAATAGAAGAGTGTTAATTAGACACATTGAACAGCTTCCCAAGTGCCAAAAATCCATCGTTTAACTATCCCCAAACTTCTGGTTTGACTCTGCCAGAGGCGTCCGCCCCGTGCCATGGCTTGATCCCCCCGGATGTGCCAAGTGTCCCGTGGGGATTCCTGGATCATCTCAGCCCTGTGGAGGAAGAGGATGGATGCTGGACTGGTGTCTTGTGTGAGAGCTGCACAGATTCCCCCCAAGGAGCCACATTCCCACACGTAACAATCGTGACAGTTCCGCTAACGAGAACCGAGGATCACGAGGCAGATTTCCCTCTCTCCACGGCCAACACAAAAAATCATGAGACTGGATTTGGAAAAAAAACACGGGGCTTTAAAAACCATGCCTGTTAGTTGTTTTCACAGATGAGCTTCTTTCAAGCAGCTTTCTCCGGTCACGAGGGAGAGGAGTTTTTTCCCTACCCCCCCCCCCCGCCCTTAATTTAAGAAGGAAAAAAGTTCTTAAACTGATAAATAATCACCAGGTTCCAGGAGCTGGGGGTTTTGAGTAGACCCTGCACGAGGACATGGGTAGAAGGTAAGTTTTGAAGGATATAGTATGTGATTGCAGCTTTCTAATCACTATACACAAAGAGGAAAATAACAAAAGACAGATCTAACATAAACACTCTAATCCCACAACACTGAAATATGAAGAGGAAAATATGTGGCAAGGGTTTGCTCTTGTGTGTATCTGCTTATTGTGTTTGCCTGGTTGTGAGACACTGTGCAGAGTATTGTATTGACCCTCAGGCAAAATCTTTCCTAGCTGGAATACAAAGCAAAAACACTATAAATAAATAATGTGTTGTGTTGTGTTTTTTTTTTTAAATAAGACCTTAAACCATCTGATACCATCTGATTAGAACATCCAAGTGCTGTATTTAAAAAAAAGGGGGAAAAAAAATTAAAAGTAATTTGTCACTGAAGTAATGTGGAGTTAATTTGGAAATCTCTTTCGGAGAGAGAAGCTCCCCAACAGCAGCAGTTGCTGTGACCTGAGCTCTGCAGAAAACTCATGGACATAGAAAAGGGAGTGGAAAAGTGGTGTGTGCCTTAGGTCATCAGAAGGGTTATGCTTTCCTGCTAGGTTATATGGGGGTTTTTTTTAGGATATATGGTGCCCTTCTGCTGGGATATACAGGGGTTTTTAGGATATATGGTCCTGTCCTGCTAGGTTATAAAGGCTCTTTTAGGATACAAGGTTCTTGGCCACAAGGTTATATGGGCTTTTTAAGGATATATGGTGCTTGCCTGATAGGTTGTAAGGAGGTGCAGGGGTGAGCAGAGCTCTTGCACTCCAGTATGACCCAGATATGGGGGTACCCAGAGCAGTAACATTGCAGCCACACCAGGTCCATGCTTCCCAACTGTCCCAAAAGCAGACATTTGGGTGCTGCAGTTGCAGGGCAGGCTGGTGGCAGGTGCTGGAGGGAGGGGTGGGGAAATGGAGTGTTTTGGATTCAAAGAGTCATGGAATGATCTAGGTTGGAAAAGACCTCTGAGGTCATCGAGTCCAACCATTAACCCAGCGCTGCCAAGCCCACCATGGAACCACGGCCCCAAGCACCACATCTACATGTTTTTTGAGCACTTTCAGGAATGGTGACTCCACCACTTCCCTGGGCAGCCTGTTCCAATGCCTGACCACCCTTTTGGTGAAGAAATTTTCCCTAATATCCAATCTAAACCTCCCCTGGCACAACTTGAGGCCATTTCCTCTTGTCTTATCGTTTGTGACTTGGGAGAAGAGACCAATCCCTACCTGGCTACAACCTCCTCTCAGGTAGTTATAGAGACAGATAAGGTCCTCCCCAGCCTTCTTTTCTCCAGGCTGAGCTTCTCCCCCCAGTTCATTCCACATGCAAGATTCAGGCTCTCCTGCCACACACAGCCAGGCTGGGAGACACATGAGCAGTTTTTCCTGGAAATCAGACCAGGCCAGGCAACATCAGGGGCAGGAGGAGGGTTAGCCTGTGCTCACCACTGTGATAACTGCACATGTGCTCTGCAGGCAGAGGAAATCTCCTCCTTGCACCCCGTGCCAGCCTCTCGCAGTGGGGTTCGCCCGTAAATTAACCGGATCTTTTTATCACTTTTTAATTAACAATGCACTTGTATACAATGTACTTGGATACCTCTGAAACAGTATAAATAATACATGCAAACAGCAGCAGTTCCTCGGTGCAGCAGGGTTTGGCTGGATCAGTATCGATCCCTCTCTACGGCTACATTTTCTTACAGGCAAAGGATAATACATTTCTTACTCACGGAGTGGTTAATTACTGCCCGAAATAAATCGATATTAACTGGCTGAGCAATGTAACCCATTAGTTGTGTTTAAAATGAACCAGTCAATGTGGTTTTCTCAGAAACTGATTTTGGGAGGGGGGTTATTTACATTTCCAGGTGTTAGGAATTTGCGTCAAAGAAATCTCTGGCACTGATAACAAGCGCTTCGTTAACTAATTAAGCTGATAAAGCAGCTCAGTGACTGGTATAGTTCACTGAGAGTTCAGATTTAAGCTGACCAGAAATGCAATTCTCTGAAAAATTTGAAGAGAATCAATCAATTAATAAGGGGAAAAAAACTTGCTGAAGAAAGCATTTGTTCTAGCTGGGAACTTAGGAAGGATTTTTTTGAATTTGAGAAATTTTGAACAATTGTAAAAGGTAAAACTAAGAAAGCATCAAAACTAAGAAGCTAATTGTAACTGAAATATTTTTCTTGATTTTACAATCTTGAAACAAAACCCTCAGATTTTATTGAACATAATTCCCACGTGTTTTTTTTTTTTAATATGTTATTATTATTTTGGGCAATTCAGCAAAATGTGACTCAAACCTGCACAGCGTCTGTGGATATCTGGATGCCTTTTATTCCTAAAAAAGGTTTGGTGCAAAAAACTAGCACTGCAATTTAGATGTGTTTGAATAAGAGAGAGGAGAACCTCGTGTTCCTTCCTCCTGAAGTCTCCCTGTGCTTTGTACTGAGGATATTATTAGGACATTGCTATCGTACAGGAAAAATCCCAAAGTGAGCTCAGGGCCTTGCTGAGCGTCTTTGCGATGGAAAACTTCTTTCAAAGAACCTATAGAGCTCAGAGAAAGGATTGAATTGAGGGGGTGGAGGGGACAAAACCCATGTTGTGGCAGAGCCACGTGCTTCTGGCACAGAAAAGATGCACCTCACTTAACGTCAGGTACCCCCCAAGTTACGTGTGCCTGGGATCCGTTCCCCCCAGACTCCCTTTATGATTGGTGAAGAAAAAAAGACACTCTCAGGATGAGGTTTTTCTGCCCTAAATTGGCTGATAGATTTACAAGGAACCCATGCTGGGCTCGTGGACTGTGGAGGCAGCCCAGGGTGACCAGTTTTGATGGAGACACCAGCACTTGTAACACTAATTATAGAATCATAGAATGTCCTGAGTTGGAGGGGACCCCACAAGGATCACCAGATTCCAACTCTTGGCCCTGCATAGGACACCCCAATAATCCCACCACATGCCTGAGAGTGTTGTCCAAACACTCCTTGAGCTCTATCAGGGTTGGTGCCATGACCACTGCCCTGGGGAGCCTGTTCAGTGCCCAGCCACCCTCTGGGTGAGGAACCCTTTCCTAATATTCAACCTAAACCTCCCCTGAGGGGAGGCCCTGTCCAAGTTTGCTGCTGAATAGAAATGCCCATGCTTGGCTCTACCAGAGCAACTCCTCATACTCAGTTCAGTGGGGATCACACCTGGGAATGACTTATACAACTTGGGATGTCCATGGGAGTGAGACATGGTGCTCAACACCTTCAGTGCCACCACTTCTGCAGGTCAGGCAGTGCAGGCAGGCAGCACTCTGCTTAATCTTGTTGAGTTCCCTGGAAATTTATGCTGCTGCAGTGTAAGAGTGTAAGTCCCTCGAGATGGAAGGGATGACTGCATAGAAAAAACACAAACCAGGCCCTGCTCTTCCAGAAATATTTGGTTATTTCACTCAGGTGACACACAGAACACTGGGTAGGAGGAAAGGGATGGCCATCCATCGTCTCTTGTCAGTACCAGGGAGGAATTTGGGGACAGAAGAGGAAGAACACAGGCAAACTGCAAGTGAGGTTACAGTGTCCAGTCTGCTCTTCTCCATGTTTGAGACCAGGAGCAGCAGACAGAGCTGCTGCTTGAATCCCATCACTTCTGCCTGCTCAAGGCTTTCATCTGGGAATGCCTTCAAGAGGCTCATCACCTCTGGATGAGTTACAGTCTATCAGCTAGAAAAACACCCAGACATGATTTAAAGGCTTCGCGCGCCAGTCGTAAGGAAGCACTTCCAGTGGTAAAAATTGTACCTTATTTCTGCTTCCAATTTTTCTGGCACTACATTTAACCCTCTGGTCACTGCCCAGCAAGGTTACAGGGCTACCTGTTCTCAAAAATCTGTTCCCTACACAAGTTCCTGGCAGACAAAGAAATATTGAGATATTCAATGCCTTTTAATTTTCTGTTGGATAAGCCAAATGGACCAAACTACTTAATTCCTTACTCTTAATATGCAGCAGATGGCTGCTCCCAAACAGCCTCAGAGGCTTGGGTTTGGTCCTCTCCCAGGGGCTAGAGGCACATTCAGCACTCTCACAGCCAAATGGCCAGAGTCCTTGGGTACTTTGCATCAATAAAAATCTTGAACCTCGAGTAAGATGAGGGACATATGCCTTTGTTTTCATAACCAACCAGAAGCTTAAGGTTTTTCATTTGTAAGATAAGCAAATGGAGCAGAAGATCCCAGGTTAGGAGCCATTTTCCAGCTTGTCTATCTTAACTGGAAAATCCCAAATTCAGCAGCCTTTGAGACCTGCTGTGATTTATGTTCTTCTTCAGGTTTCACCGTGCAACCTCAGGACCAGACCATCCAGAAACCTCTTCTGTGGCACCAAGACAATCTGCTGATCCAGCACTGCCTTGGTGATATATCCCAGGAAGCCCCAAAAATGTGAGACAGTCTTTTCCATGAAAAGGGAATGCAAGATGGGTGGTTTGCAACCACAGACAACGCTCACCATGCGACTTGAAGGCAAGGACTGACTTGTGAAAGCCAGCACGGAGTGAAACATATTGAAAATCCTGGTTTATTCCAACCCACCACAGAGGCAGCTGCAGTTCTGTGCTGCACTGCACTGAACTCTGTAGCAGATGGTTGGGAAGGCACTGTCTGGGTGCCCTTGCTTTGAACAACCTCCCAAAGTGTTTTCCTCTGTCATAACCTGAACGGCTGCACAATCAGTGCTGCCCTAGCAGGTGGTGGGGTGGTAAACAGAGCACTTGGACATTACCTAGTGATGCCCTGGCACATGCTCCAGAGTCCCGCTCTTTGTACAAATACCTTGTTTTTCTCTTATTTCTAAAGAGCAAAGAAATACTTCAGTCTCTGTTTTGCAACAGTGACCAAAGGGACACTCAGACCCTTCAGTCTGTTGTTGCTTCTCTGGGTTTTGTGCCCCTGCACAGTCACTGGTAGTGTCAAGACAACAAATTTCAATGTTCTGGTAAATAATTCTTGAAGGATGTGAGATAATGAGTGTCTTTGTTAACAGAAATCCCAGACATTCCTCAAACATTTGTTCTAGGACACAAAGGTTGATGTGGAGCCCAGGTGGGAGGGAATCTCCCCTCCGCACCGGAGAAGGGAAACCGAGGGAAGGAATAGGAACAAAGCAGTGGTGAGGATCCACCTGAACATCCCTTCCTGCAGAGGTGGTCTGAAGGGGTGACCCCACACGCCTGGTGGCATTTGAGAAGCAGCATCTCTGACCCGGCCTAAAAGGGATCAAATGAATGAATAAGAGACCGGCCCCATCTGCATAGTCCTGGGACAGGCTCACATCCAAACTCATCTCTTCCCAGCCTGGGGTGCGGACTGAGGTGCAGGATTCTGGTTTGAGCTGCTCTCAAGCAAAGACGTCAGGCACGCTGGCTAAAGGCTTTCATTTTTTACTGCAATGCCGCCGCCTGCCAAATCAGCTGAGCTGGGAAAACAATCCATAATTGACTACAGAGGCATGAGGTTATAATGATTTACTCCTTTTCTGAAGCATGCACGTAACCTTTGCCAATTTAGCCAAAAGTTAGAAAGATTTTTTTTTAATGACAAAACACCCAGAGGAGGAGGAGGCACCTTGGGTGGGGTGGGGGGAATTGTGACTGCGAATTACCAGAGTCTGAGTTGCAAGTCATGGGAGGTTGAGGACTAATGATGAAAAGAGAAGGTGCAACGCATAGACTTGCTCACAGATAAGGATGAAGCACACAGCTTCCCAGTTGGAAATGGGAGGCAGCCTGGCACAGACTGGAGGTGGTAAGTGGGGTTTTCCTGCTGGGTTGGAGTTGTGGTGCTGCATCTCTCATTCCTTACCATCACCTGGCACCTGCACAGCACACTGTGGGTCATGGCAGGCAGAAGCAGAGTTAGTAATGGTCATCTGCCTTCTCCCATGGGAAATCTGGTGGCTGAGACTTGGGACAGTGTCAGGACGAGCTCTGCACTGGGACAAGACCAGCTGGCCCCAAGGAGCAGTGCCAGCATGGCAGCAGCCATATGGAGCTTCTCATTAATGGGACAAGTGAATAACTCTTCTCCACACAGCCTGAAGAGGTGAAGCAGCCTGGAGTGAGTATTCCCATACTGAACACAGGAAATTACTTGCAAGTGCTAATAACCCACGTGCCATTACCTGTGACCTGGGGAGGATGCAAAGGTCTTGCCTGTCCTTCCAGCCCTCCTGCTCTCCTCTCCCTCACTCCCAGTTCTGCTGTCCTACCTCTTCCCTTGTGGCTGCCGAACCCCACTGTGAGCAGCTTCAGAGAGAAAACAAACTTTGGCAGGAAAAAACACAAGATCAGTTTTTTTCCAATTTCATGAGTTGAACTGGCTCAGCCAAACCTCGAAGAGTGGCTGGGCCATGAAGAGAATCGGAGCTGCCTGGTGTGAGAAGTGGCAGATGATCAAATGCCCATAATACCTCATGGAGATTTGCTGTTGGCATCATTTCAGGGCAGGGAGGGAAGAAGCCAGGTGTATGTCAAAGAGCCTTTGGGTCCGTCTTGTGGGAGTCTGGTTTATACTTCTTCATAGAATCACCGAATTGTTTGGGTTAGAAGGGACCTCAAAGATCATCTAGTTCCAACCCCCTGCCATGCTCCCTCGGATGCTATTCCTAAAGAAGACTGAAAAAAAAAGCATTTGGGAACCTTTGCTGTAAAGATCCAAACAGATCCCTGAGCCACTTCGTGCAGTAAGTGCGAGAGAGAACCCGCCAACTCCAGCGCCACTCAGATCCCACTCTGCTGAACAGCCACGAAATCAATGGTCTTAGCTGGGTATTGATTGGGCCCAATGGGTGTAAATCTGACCTTGACCCTCTTTAATCTTGATGGATTATCCACAACTTCATGAGCATGGAGCACAGAACACAGGCTCCGAGGGTAGACTTTGGGAGCCTGGGTTTTTGGATCCAGCTGCACTGAAAACATAAATCACAGCTTTGCACTTTTAATGTCCACATGCTGCATCTATATATGTGTACGTAATAAGTGAAATATATAACGAATATTGCCATATTTTCAGACTGGGGTGCATAAAAAAGTAGTGGTTACAGCTTTCTGGCCCTCCCACATTAAAAAAGCCACAGAAGAGGGATCGATTAAATACAGGTGCGGGATCCTGACAGCGTGCAAAGTTGTGAGGGGAGTTTTGTGTCTTTGTTGAATGCACCACACTCTCCACTTGGTCACGGCAGCCATTGCTGCCTCTGGCAGAGCTGGTGGAGACTTACAGAGCTGAAGAACCGTTCAGAGGAAGGGGAAATGTCTGGTGACTTGTTCAGCTCGTGTAGTCAGTCCAAGCTTAAAAAAAAAGAGAAACCAAGCCAGCTTCTCTGCTCAACAGAGGGAGCCCCCTGTTTCAGCTCTCTTGGCTCTGCATGCATTTCACTCCACCTCTCGTGTTTACTATCATGTTGGGCATAAACATATTTGTTGCTAGGAGGAGTCCTGGGCAAGATTAGCTATCTAAAGAGCCAGAGCACAGCAGGCTCCATGCAGAGATTGTTTCAACTAGAAATTTAGGGCTGATGGGAGTGAGGACTCAGCACCAGATCCACGTGGAGGAGTCAGTAACCCCAGAAGCGCAGTGTCAGTGAAGTCTGCAGCCCATGTTCCTGCAGATCCCATGTGAACCACAGGGAGACTTGGCCCCCTGATGCCAATCACTGCAGAAGTCAGATAGGCAGTGAGGAGAATTCCAAATTAGCCATGAGGGAACAGTCATGCAACAGCCTTGGGGAACTTTTCAAAGGCCACTTCTACAGAGCAGAGAAATGTCTAGTCCATGTTGAACAGCCTTGCTCCATGGATGGCAAGGCTGGTGCCCCTTGGGTCTCCACACATCGAGCTCAGTTCTCTCTCTTGGTGCTGTCCTCCAGGCTCTCTCAGGGGTCTCTGTATGGTGTGATGCCATCAGTCCTGCCATGTGTCAGGCACATCTGGCTGTACAGGCAGCCTGCCAGGGAACTGGGACTGCATAGCTCTGGCTTTCATGGGAGCATAGGGGGGGCCTCTTTGACCATTGGGCAAATGCTCTAGGGGCAATGTCTGTGTAATGCCATCCTAAACCTCTCCGTGCTGATGTGGGAAGGATTTAGGTCTCAGCTGGACGGAAATAATACCCGTGACAGTAGGTTCAAGGGGAAAGCATGGGGAAGGGAAAGTAGGCAGCATGTTGCCTCTTCATTATTTCATGAATCAAAATTTATATCATACCCCAGAGGGGGCTAAAGCCATTATGGAACACATTTGCTCGAGTCTGCATGGGCTTCTGACTACACACTGAGCAATCTGGGCCCACGGGGAGTCTAACTCAGCTCTGGCACAACAGCTTGGCCTTGGCCCTCACAGGTGCCTGGCCGAACAGTGTGAGATGGTCCTCGCCTGGTGTTGTGCTCCCCAGCTGCAAAAACTCTTCTGAATTTCAAAGGCTACAGAAATTCCAGTCTCTGTTCCAGCCGTGTTTGTTTTCTTTGGGTCCCTCTCCCTAACTAATTAGCTGTTGTGTTTATTGGAAATAGGAGACACATTCTTGACGAAGGTGGAAGCGCTGTGTTTAATGGAGCCCTTCGAGAAGGTTGGAGCAGGAGCACTTCTTGAACAAACAAGGCTCACACTGCACCATAATCTCCAGACTGAAATGCTCTGCGGGCTCTGGATAGCGGTGGGGACTGTGACATGTGCAATTTGCATCAGACCCTCACTAAACAATCGTTCAGAGCCCGATGAATATGAAAGAGGCTCGGCTCTTATCGAGTTTGATCACAGAAGCGCTCACAGGAAAAAATTATTAAGCATCTACATGAGCAAAACTCTTTGTCTTCTTCCGTTCAATTGCTACTTTCATTTGTCTTTAATAACATGGTATTTGCTCACTCTTAGACAGCCGTTTGCAAGGTTGTTCACATCCAAGGCTAATTTGCTCAGGCGCTTGGCTCTCCCAAAGCGATCGCTGAACTCCTGGTACACACAGTACTTTTCTTGAATGTTAAAGCATTTAAAGCTTTTTTTTTTTTCTTCCCCTTGTCCATGCCTTGAGTAAGTATTTACACCTAGTCAGAGACAGCATATAAACAAGTTAATGTTTCGACTGGGGAATGTTTTACACCTCGTTACGCAGGTGGAAATGGGACGTGGGTAGTGCAGGGCCAGGTTATTTCCAGTAGGTTATTTTCTTGTTCTGGTCAGCCCTTATTTTAGGCCAGCCCTGCCCCACAGAGGTATGTGCAACCACACCACTGGTTCTTGCCTATTTCTGGGGGCTGCTTCGGAGTTTGCATCACACAAAGCCCAGAGCTATTTTTACCCCAGCTTTGGCCACAGAGCAAAAGCAAGGGCTCTCCATGCACAGCCTCTCACAGGGGCACCAGCTTGGAAGTCCCATCAGAGAAAAATGTCACAGGTGGGTCAAGGGCCTGCCTGACCCGAGATCACCCATGGTACAACCAAGACTCATCTGATATTCACAGTGTCTCACCACACAAAGGAGAAAACCTTCCAGTGTCACGTCCCACCACATTTAACTCCCTGGGCATCAGCCCTTTGAGCATCAGGGGATGCTCTGCAGCTGCAGATTAGACCTTGGGTTGGTTTTTTTTGGCCAGAGGATACAAGCCTGCTTCTGAGTGGTAAATCTGTGGTGTGGGTTGTGGCTACTCTAACAACAGGTCTCCTTCTTCCTGACTTGTTGTGAATGACAAGAAAGCCTCAAGCCAGAAGGGGTCATTGCATTTTCTCCTCTAAGCTCCAGGATGCAGCAGATCACGTCTGTTTGAGGTACAGCACCCGGGAACTGATGGCATCATCAGAAAATGCTCGGCCTCAATCCCTGGAAATGGAACACTGTCCCCTTCCTGGAGTGGTTTATTACCTCCGTGGTTAGGGAAAAAACACAAATCCTTTTTCCTGGCTGGAGTTTGTCAGGCCTTGCCCTCCAGCACCAGTTCTTGCTGTGCCTTCTCCAGTAGATTAAAAACACATTTAATACCTGGGGCTTTTTTGTTTTTGTTCAAGGGAAGGTACTTATGAGCCTCAACATCCTCTCAATCTTCTTTCCGATAAGCCAAACAGCTCGAGCTGTGTAAGTCTCTCATAAGCCATTTCTTCCAGCCCCCTGTATCATTTTCTGTGGCTGTTTTTGGCACTTTCCTCAATTTTTCAACTTCCCTCTGAAAACGTGGGCATCAGAACAGTACTCAGTGTTCCAGCAGCGGGCTCGGCAGCTCAGACGCTGTCTAATCAGCAGGACCATTTCCAGTGTCAGTGCCTGGGAGGAGGGAGAGGGGGAGGGAGGAGGAATCCTTGGCAGCAAACTGCGCTTCATCGAGGGCCCTCTGCTTTGGGATTCACACTCTTTTCCCAGCTACAGAAACCAGCCTCTGTCAGAGCACATCTGCTTTCACAAGCTGTTTCCTCAAAGTGCAAGAAGACCTGGTCTTGTACCCTCTAGGCCTCCTAGTTGGGCTGCCCTGGGCTTCAGCTGGTCTTCTGTTTGCTTCTTCATCATGCCCTTATGTATACGGAAGGCCTGACAGCCACATTTCACAAGCCTTAAAAATCAACATTCTGGCCTAATCCAGCTCTCCTCTCCCTCCTGGCTCTGTAAGAGGTAAGCCTGAACAACCCTGAGTCTCAGCACTCCAGCCCCAGGCAAATTTCTGCCCATCTGCACGGAGGCTGCACAGCTCACAAACCAACACAAAGTTATTTATAGCAATTCCCATGTCCTCAGCAGCTCTTTCTTTCGAGGATGGTGTCACCGTTGCTTTTCTGCCCCTGTAACCACGCCAGGGCTGAGCTCTCACACCAGTTTCAAGCAACGCAGGCAGCACAGGAACAGATGACTGTGTGGTTGTTGGCATCCTGGTGCCCATCAGGGAGGCAGGGAGTGCAAAGGTGCCATTGCAAGCCATCTGCAGCGACAGCCTCTGCATTCCTTGCTGCTCAAGCAGGGTTTCTCATTGCAGATGGACAAAATCACAAGGTCCTGTGCTTTGCTTTTGGCCTCACTGCACTTCTCCTAACTCCCATATTCACACTCGGAAGCTAATCCCTCCACCGGGACTCCAGGTAAAATAGGTGTCGTCGATAAATGCTCTTCTTATTCCCTGGACCTAAGACTTCCAGGCTGCCACGCAGAAAATCAGGCTCTCCACAGTGCTACATATTTAATCAGTGCATGAAAAGGCAACTCATCCAGAAGGGCAAGCAGAGAAGTTCCTCCCAACACTGTGCTGCTTGTGGCTGCATCCACAGGCAAGACTGTACAGCTCTGCGAAGCAATGGATCACACCAGCAGAGCATGTGAAGTAATGTCTTATTACAAGAGCCAGGCTTTTCCAGTGCTTTCCTAGAATGGAAAACACTTTCAAGTTTAGTTTCCTGAACACCACCCTATTCATTAGTAAAGTCATGGATCACCTTCTGCTGCCCACCATCAGGCGGCCACTTTTCCGTAAAAGCTTTTTCTTTTTTCACAATGGTCTTATTCTCTCAGTGTAGAAATAAGGCCTAAAATAGCATGTTTTGGAATAAGTTCCCTTCCCAGTTATGTGAATGTAAACTTCAGGTTTCTCCCCCTTGAAACCTTTGCTGTTCAGTCTGTGTTTCCAAACCGAGGGGGACTCTCAGTCCCACTCCTGGGTGAAATGAAAGCTGTTGCTGAGACCTGTCAGGAGAGCCACAGGCTTCAGAGATTGCTAATCACGGAACAAGTGAGGGAATACATCAGATCCAGCCAGCTACTAACATGGTCACCAAAGGAAACGTTGAAGAAATAGACCAAAAATGGAAAAATCTTTGGGAATTAATCCAGATTTTAGTGCAGGACTGATATACGTATTTTTGAGCGGAGGCTCTGCCCAACAGAGCAATGTGAGATTTTCTTTTTTCCTCCCATTTTCTCCGTCTTTATGCAGCTGAGAAACGTGTCCCCGATGCTCAGTACCCACAGGTGCTCTGGGAACAATAGCAGCCTGGGCTGGATTCAAGATATGCCCAGAAAAGACATCACTCATCTCTGCTAGACATTTTTATGGACCTCCTCAACTTATCCCTTGAGTGTCTTGCAAATATTAGCATACGAATCTTCACGCTTCCTTCCTCTAAGAGGCTTGTTATTGCCTAGACTTTATAAGTAAGGAAGCCAAGGCCGAGAGGTGAATAGACTGGCCAAGATCACATAGGAAATGTGTGATCTTTGTGGTCTGGACACTCCTGACCAACAAAACCTTAACCTGGCTTCTTGCCCACACAGCAAGAAAGCGGAAAGGTTTGAGTCACGCTTTTAAGGGAGAGTTTCCACCCTCTCATGGAGGAGCAGCCTTACTGGCCCATGCATGGAGCAGCACAGGGCTGGTGTGCCTCCAGCCCTGTAGGGGGTGGTGGGACATGGGCCCCATAGGCACGTGACAGGTTGAGAGTTCTCCCCATGCAGAGCAGTTTCCTTGGGAGTCTGGTGGAGAATTCTGCACCTCTATTTTATTTTTATTAGAACTATTATAAGGGCAGGTGCCTGTGTCCCTTCCTATCCAGCTGGATAAAGTTCAAGGGCAACCCAATAAACCTCTCTACAACGGCTTTGCTTTGTTTAAAACTGGCACTGGTTTAAAGTTCAATATTTCAGGCTCAGCTCCGGCTTCTTCCCTCAGATGACAGTGAAAATGGCAGCACTTGGAGGAATTCCTGTCTGGAGCACAAGCTTGGGCTGTATGATTTTCATTAGCACTAACGAGCGTTAAGGAGCTGAAATCCTTCTTAGGAAAATGGCTGGATCTCCCAGTGTTCATCCCAAATCGAGGTACTAGGGGAACAAGGGGCTCTGCAGCCCTGGCTTTCTCAGCTCTGCAAAGGGACTTAACTCTTCCCAGGGTTTTCCTTCTCTTTGTCTCTTTTAGTGATGGTGACATTTGATAACAAGCCCCTGTACAACTTGGAATCTGCTTTCCCAGTTTTCCCAGTCATGTCAGAAATTTGTTTAGGTTTTTTATTTAAGTAAGCCCAGGCATTCTGAAGCTGTAAACCATGTGCAACATATCACTTTGGGTTTTAAGATGATTTTATGAATCTCCCATCCCCTGAGAAACACTGAAAAAGTGAAAAGAGCCACACAGCTCAGCCCTATGTAGTGCAGCCAGCCAGGCAAAGCGCTCCACATATCCTGGTTTCTAAAAAAACCTTCATGGAGATGTTTTTCCCCCAGTTAATCTCAAGATGCTGTGGAGCCTTACAATTTTGCTGTGGTTCAAAACTTCTGGGAGAAGGAAGGAAGGCAGGAAGAGGCCTGCAAATTGGCTTCTGGTGAAGTCTGGGAGATGACACCCAGCACCAGGCAGGTCCCCACTGCAGAAAAAGGGGCTGGTGCTCTGCCCTTGGCCTTGCCCATGTCTGCTCCTTCTACCTGCAGAGGAAGGGCTGGGTACTGCCCCTGCCCCAAAGCTGAGACAAGGATGCTCTGCTGACCCTGCAGCTCTCAGGCATCTGCCACCTCCTCCTGCAGTGAAAAGCCTGGAGCAAAGTCCTTGGGGAGTAGTCACTGCCTGCAGCTTGGCTGACATTTCCCCCATTGCAGGTGGAGGTACTTTGGATACAATTGGATCAAGCAGGAGAGAAAGGGAGGTGGGTTCATCTTCTGACCACCATACTTGGTCCACAATTCTTGCACATGCAGTCAGGGAGTCCCAGAAATTTATTGATTGAGCTGAACTGAGTGAATTTATTGCTGCACACCAGTGAAAATCAAAGAACTGCTGAACAGACACCTGCTTTTTCAGAAATTCCCTCTGGTGCTGCTGCCCATCCTGCCATCACCACCAGCCCTTGCCTCACCCTCAGGGTGAGGGGTGATTCATGGTCTCCACCAGGCTCCATCTCCTCTAGATCTCCAGAGAAAACCTCCTGATCTCTGTGGGTCTGGTGTGGTTCTGGTTTGCAGCTTGCCTCTGCCGTGGGTGTTCCCTGGCAGCCGCAGCTTGTGCTGGAGCCCCAAGGAATGAGGCCACTGCACCTTTCAGAGCAGCGTGGTAACTGCTGGGATGGTTTTATTCTCCTTGTAGCCAAGCAAGCAAGAGGCAATAAATAACATCTCTGTCCAGGGAAAAGGCAGACGTTATGTGTGACAGGGGAATCCAGGCACAGCAGTGAGTAGGACCGGCTTCTGAGGAGAAACTGGAGAGATGAATAATAACACATAGATCTTTGCTAAATGGCAGCCAAGAGAGGCAGGACTTGAATCTATATGTTTTTCAAGAGCATAGCCCAAGATGAATATTTAGTGACAGGCCAAGGGGGCAGCAGTCAAGAAACTGATGGTTTTTCAGTCTGTCTTAGCATGAGAAATAAAGTCCTTGTAGATATAATGGAAGTGATAAGTGCCAAGTGAGGAAATGCCTGAAGAGTCTGAACTCAGGCAAAGCTGCCAGGGTGGAAACAGCAAGTTTGCCTTTGTGGTGAGTGGCAGGGCATGGCTTATCACAGGGCTTTAATCAGTCATGTTAAAGCAATACCACAGAAACAATCAAAGACCAGAGTACCAGGATCTAAACTTCCTACAAGATCTTCCCTGCAAGAAAAACTGGTAGTTTAAGGTGTTGAATGGAGATGAGTGATGGAGACAGGCAGACACCAGGGAAGGAGCAGGCAGTGGGCTTTGCTGTCAAAGTATCCCAATTTCCAGCTGTGCTGCCAACTTTTACATGCTCTCGGACTACTCACTCCTTCACCCTGTTTTCGACATGTCTAATGAGGGTGAGGATGCCACCTCCCCAAAGCTCTGTAGAAACAGAATCTCTGCTGTGTAGAACACACACTGTGTGGGGCAGAGCAAGCAGAAATGTTGCTCTGTCCTCCATACATACTGAAAACTCATTTGGAGAAGGCAAAATCATGAAGCAGCAAGCATGAAAGAGAGAGAAATCTGATATAACACATTTTTATGACAAGCATTCGACTTCTAGAAGCCATCAAAGGATGTTTAATGACAGACTGAACACGTCCTCTGTCCCATGCTGATCAAAAAACCCGAAAAATCTCTAATCAACTGCTTGTGAGCACTTTTTTCCTACTATAAAAATGAAATTTAATTAAAAATGGAGAGACAGAGGCTCATCTGACTCAGTGGGACTTCGGCCCCTGCCTCGCAGAGCACTTGAGGACATGTTTAAAGTCTCAGCTGATGGCTCTGGAGAATCAGTTGCTGGCTGGCTCCAGAATGGATTCCCCACTATGTTTAAAGGTTGTGCTGTTGGGGAATGGATTTATGCACATGCTTAATATTAAGCATGTGCCAAGCATCTCGCTAATTGAGGGTTTTTCTGAGAAGGTGCTGGTGTTATTGTTCCTCCTTGGAGCCTGTCCCTGTGCACGTGTGAGCAGACACATCACAACAGTCTGGAAAAGCCAAGCATTTTGAAACGCTTTTCCAGACAGTAAATTCAGGACAAACTTATTTGGATTTAACATTTTGGCACTCGCGAGTGTAAAACTCTCCCGTTTCCATTTTCCTCTGCTTTTCACTTCGAGCAGTATCAATATCAAGCTGCTTGTGGCCCAGTACATCTTCCCACACCTGTAGCTGTTCCCAAGTATCTCAAAGCACCAGCCTTGGAATGACACTGACTGATGGTAGAGGGTCCCGTGTTCATTCTGATGCTGGAAAACCCCTTTCTGGATGTTCAGTGGCTCATGCCTGTCAGAGAGGACATCCAACTGCTAAGGAGGAGATAAATGGAATTAATAACTTGGGCTCAACCTCATGAGCAAAGGACAAGCTGTTGTGGCAGAGAGGACCACTGGGAACCTACAGCAGGAGAGACAACCTGTGCGAGACATGGCAAAGGCTGCCAACAGCCTGCAAGGATTTCTCCCCAGGGTGGTGGTACTCATGCCCTGAAGGATGTTTTAGTCCAGTCTCTTGTCCTTGGGATGATTTCAATGCAGTCCTTGTCTGTGTGCCAAAGATGTGTTTAAATCCTACTTATTCTGCAGGTAGCCAGTGGCTCTGGGACCCAGGGTGGGATACCAGCCTGCATTTAAGGGATCTAACTAGAAAATCAGACCACTTGTCCCATACTTTCTCCCTTCCCAGCCTGGTACTGTTCCCCTTAGGACCTATGCTGCTGCTGAGCCCGACACTCAGACCCAAAACCCATCACCACTGCCTGTTCATTGAGGGACACTGAAATGACCTGCTTGATGGGGAGTGTTATAATTAACGCTGTCTGTGCACTGCTGAAATGTTAACGCTTCTATTAACACACTTTTTGACTCGCTTTTAACACCACGGGTGGCTTTTCAAGAGCTCAAGCTTGATTTAAATCACATCCACTGCTTATTGCTTTAATTATGGAAATGGACAGAGCATGGGAGCACGTTTCTGGACACAGACTCCCAGGAAAAGCATGGGGGAAGCAGAGTGGCATGATTTTATTTTCTGAGTGGATATATGGAGATCAGGAAAAGGACTGGACATGGATGACTCTCCACAGCCTGGCTCGGATCTTCCCCAAAGATTTACCATGGTCGTAAAAGGAATCCACAACTCAGCATTTTCCAGCAGTGTTAAATTGTACCTGTGGTGGAGCTGGGAGGAGAAACACAGAAACACAGAAATAACCTCATCCTTCAGCTCAGAGCACGGGGCTGTGACCCAGCTCTGGCCCCACTGTTGCTGACAAAACCTGCGTCCCACCAGGCTGGAAAGCTGAAGAGGTGCAGGACCTCAGCTCCAGCCTCCAGACACGAGCAGAAGCCTCCTCTGGGTCTGCCTACAGGAAGATAACTGGTCCCAAACCCCAGCCAGGAGGAAACATGTCCTCTGCCAGGTCAACAGTCCCTCATCTTCCCTCTCGTCCAAAAATAGTGCTGGAATTGCAGGGAAGGCAGTTCAGCGTGGAAGAACAGAGCGGGGCCCTCAGAGTTCCCTGTCCCTGCTACCCCCACCAAAGGATGAGGGAAAAGGGCATGTTTTCCCTCTGTACTTCTGACCTGCTGCCATGGAGGAAGGTGTAGGGGTGCCTCCTTGCCCTCTCATGCACAGCGTTCAGCTCTCCTGCAGGGTCTCTTCACTTTCCAGGGGCTGAGGCTGGAGCAAGCAAGGCCATGCAAGCCCAGAGCAAACCCCTGGGATCCAGGAGGGGAGCAGGAGCCCTGTGCACACCCACAGACATGCCCGGGCTCAGCTTGGGCATCCAGGCACTGCACGGAGAGGCCAGAAGATGGGATACCCCTGTGTGGCCACCACCACTTCTGACCCCATCATTCCAGTGCCACAGGACGTGATTTTCCTACCCTTCAGTGCCCGTGGGGTTTCATCCAACCCTTGCTTTCCACCCCTGACTTTGCCCTGTGTATCTCCCACCCGCTGCTCCAGAGGCATTTCACAGCTTCTCCAGAGCCTCCCCCAGCACATTCCCCTCCATTCCCCCTCCCCTTCACCCTTCCAGGAGCGGTGGCCTTTGAGGGAAAGCCTTTCCCCCCTGTTTTTATCTGCATACCATTCGTGGCACTCAGCCCTTGTGCTGTCATGCAAAACTGTGAGGAATGAACAGGGTGATAAAGCAGTCGGAGCCAAAGCCTGGAGGCCACAAACCCCCTGGTTATATTTCGGAGCCATAAATTACACCCTTCAGCCATGGGTTAAGTAGGTCATTAAAAAGCAAAAACATGGGGAAAAAAGTGTTCAAAAAAGCAGCACCCCTTCAGCTCCCTCCTCCCTCACTGCAAGGGACCTCAATCACAGCCCCCTTACCTGTGTGCTGGGATGTGGTTGTTCACACCAGGTATTTTTGGCGTTGCCTCCAGCTATGGCTGTAAATCTTTATTACTCTCTGGCTGAGCTGACACCCTGCCAGAAAAGTTTGTTATGGGATAAACTGAGTGACCCCAGAGTGGGAATGTGGGGTGGGAGGCTGGTGCATGGCAGGGGGGGATGGCAGGGGCTGCATGTGGCGCATTGGCTGGAAAACATCTGTGTGGTCTCCAGGTCCATTTCCATCGTTGCTTCCAAGGTAAGGCACTGCCAGACTCAGGAAAGTACCGTCCCCTGAGCATAGGGGTGGGAGGAAGAGGTGATCAGCAGACCTTCAGAGTTAACACAGGTAAGGACCAGAAAAGGCTGGTCTGTGGGTACAGCCTGGTGCTTTCCAGTAAGTTAGAGCCTATAAATCATTTTGACAAAATAATTAAAGCATGTATATGCTGTGATTTATAATGCTGCCTCTCCCTGTAATACCCTAGATCATAGTGCCACTGGATACAGGGATGTATAAAACCAGGAGAAAACCAGTTTGAGGTGCTGCTGAAAAGGCTGTTCTTGCCCTCACAGTGGGAAGCCCTGAATCCAGAAAGACTCCAGATCAAAGGTGCTACTCAGAATCAACACTGCTGCAGGCTGAGTGACTCTGCTTCAGCTGAGGTCTGCTGAGATCAGTCTCCACCACAAGTAAAAAAGTGGGTCTTGGTTGCCTGACTGCATCCTCCATGCTCCTTGAGTAGGAATCATGAGGAAGACAGAATTAAAACTGAAGGCACAAAGAGCCACCTTTTTAAAACCATATGGTATTAAACCAGAGAGAAATCCTGTGTCAGAGGCAATTACACAAATGCACATATGGATTGAGAGCTGAGCCTGACCTACAGCTCTCAGTGATGGACAGACATTGTTATTAGAGCTCATCAGCCCAGACCCTGTGCTGTGGAGGCCAGCTGAAAACAGCAGAAAGATATTTACTGTCTGACTTTGCTCCATACAGTCAAAAACAGGAGAAAAAAACTCAGCATCAGGCCAGTCCTTTGGGTGGAGGAAGAACATTGGCACTGGGAGTCTAACAGGGAGGTGACCCAGAGAGCTTGGACAGAAAGGAGTGGCTCTTGCTCATGTGAAATAATGAAGCACATGGTCTTCATGAGGTTTTATTTTTATCGTGGCTAGTCCAAAAAGTAATAATCCAAAATTATTGTAGGGGACTATTTTACTAGGGAAGAAAGAGACACAGGGTGATTTAGGCAAAATCTTCTCTAGACAAGATCTTCTGTAAGAGAAAAACATGGAATTGCTCAACAGCTTCATCTGGGTCTCCCTCTGAGGACACACCACATGTACTTTGAGATTTTAGCCCTCTGAGCAGCCAAGGAAAGGATGGAAGTGATGCATTAGTGATCCCACCTGGGCTGTGCCCCTGCTTTCCTTTCCAAGGGAGGAAGAGGGGAGCAGGAGGAGAGGGGAAGGGGAACTCAGGACACAGCCAGGAGATGACCACCACGTGCCAAATCAGCCATGCAAGCAGAACAGCTCAGTGAATGAGGAACTATTTAAAGAGGAAAATGAGACAATTTGGCTTCGGATTATTTGACTGACCCAAATAATAGCAAAAGACTGGGTTGGGAGCTTGCTTTTTAAAGTTTCTCTTTTTTTTTCTTTTTTGTCTAGACTCAATCAGTTCTGTAACATACACATTCATTTCCCTCTCCCCTTCCAAATCATCTGCCAGTGAGTGACATTTCAGTGGAGTGCCATCTTACTGGTATATAAAAGAAGCTTTTCTACATTCTTGGAAGGGGTGGTCGTCTTCTGAGATTCTTGGAATTCAAGTTGAAGATGAAAAAAATTTATTTTTTTTAAACCTGCAAAACTTGAGGGTTTTTTTTTTTTTACTAACAGATGCTCTATGCAAATGTTGAAATAAGTGTATTAATATCAAGCTCAGCCATCTGCTTAAATAATTTCTCAGGAAAAAAAAAATTGCAGCAAGAGTAACATGAAAAATTAAAGCTGGGTAGCAGATTCCAACAGGGTGTGTCCCATCAGGTTACATGGACATGGAGCAGGAGCAGCCCCACGTCCAGCAGAACTGGTGATTTTCCAGCAGCAGCTCCACGTGCTGCACCTTGTAAGATCACCCTCTATCCCATTAGTTTGAATTCTTGCAAGGCCAGGATGCTGCTCAGTTTTCCAGGGTATAAACAGCCTGATCCAGCATCCAAAGACAGTCAGCTCTGCTCTGCATCCCAGACTCCTGTTGGAGCTGACGGGGAGATACAGGCACTTAGAGGATGTGAATCATCTGCCCTGCTTTGGGATGAGCTGAATCATGCCCTGGGCCCTTGGGGAAGGAGTGGAGGAGGATACAGAGCAAGAGAGGAGCCTCCCAAATATCCTAACCTCAGTGCTTGGTGGGAGGGTCAGAGCTGTATGGGCACCTGGAGGTGCTGGGAGTGCCCTGAAGGCTGTGGGGTCAAACCTTCTCCAAGAGCAAGGCCAGAGGCTCTGCTACCTCTCTCTATTTCAGGGCCCTGCATTCCCATAAGGATCCTCCAGCCTCAGGTGAGGCACAGCAGTGATCAATCCATAACCTCTGTATTTGCTCCCCAAACCTGTTGGGTCCCCACCACCGTCTCCACCCAGGTGCTGGGTGACCCCAAACCTCCAGCAAGGAAAAGGCTTGTTAAAAACATTCATCCACCCTTTCCAGCTCCAGGAAACGTGGCTGCTGATGGAGCTGCTCGGAATGCTCCCAGGTGAGGGGAGCAGCTCACGGAGTCAGGGAGCGTGTCAGCACCTCAGGGCTGCATGTCCCCAGGGCTGGTGCCTGCACCCCACAGGGGACCTGCTTCCCATCCCTGTCTCTCCCACCAGCTGTGCCTGGACCTCCACCTCCCTCTCTGTAAGGCAGAGGTGGACTCAAGTGTGCTGATGTATCCCAATGGGAAGAGCTGTAGGAGAGGTGACTGTTAGTGTGGTGTTGCACGCTCCAAGCACTGTTTTCCTGCTCCCAGTGTGCCTCTCTCTTCATCCCATGATTTAGCATCAGACCCAAGCATGTGCCTGAACTCCTCCTTGATGGCACTGAAGTGAGGATGGGGAGAAATGTATCAGCCAAGGCCAGGCAGCAAGTTGAATTGACTTCCAAAAATCATCTCTCCATGAACAGAGATGGAAAGAGAAAACAAACCAGGGGACTTTTTCCCCCACCCCCTTCAAAAATTGCCTCTTACTGAAGATTTTGGGGATTGGGTGGTGACTGCTGCTGCTGCACAGGGGTTGGAGTGTCTCCTGAGAGCCCAGTTCTCAGCCATAGGAGGGTATGGGAGGATGCACCCCTTGCCCACAGTGCCCCAGCAGAGGGCTGTCCACACTCTGCCCATCACTCCCACCTCATTGCACCAACCCAACCTGGACCTCATCAGTTTATTCCAGTTCTTGTTTGGATTTTACACCAAAAAAAAAAAAGAGCTGATTCATGAGGCATGTGAGTGGAGCTCAGCACCAGTGACTTAGGACGGGTCCCAGTGCAAGGCCAGCCTTGGTGGCCAGGACCCTGCCAGGCATTTTATGGATTGTGCTCAGTCCAGAGGAGACGTTTTCTGCGTGTTTCTGGGCAGGTTGGACAAGGCATTCAGCAGGCTAATGAGGCATTGAGGAACTCCGCTGGGCTTGGCTCCCAGGCTGTTTTTCCAGCTTATTTTTGCCTTGGCTCACAGTACCCAAAACATCCATCTCCCCTCAAAGCCCAGGCAAGTCTGCAGGGGAACGATGTCCTTGGCTCACTTTGGGGAGGGCGTTATTTTCCCACATGGAGGTGAGTCTACATCCAACATCTTTACCTGACTCACCTTCTTGTTATCACAAACAGAGCCTCAGTGTCCTGCCTGCACATTGGGAATGATGCTGGGTACCTTCTGTGGGAGAATTAACTGCTCTGAGACGATGCACAAGCCGTGGATCATGCTGTGGATGATCACAGGAGCCCATGCTCCAGCCTTGGCCTTGTTTATGTAAATGGTACAGACACAGCTGATGTGCTTTTAAGACAGAAACAGAAGTCTTTAAAAGACAGTATAAATAGGCCTTTTCAGGACTTCCCTGAAGATTATAATTTAAACTTAATCCCTTTTGTGCTGCAGCATCATCCTCAGCAAAATTAAGCTGTAGCTGCTTAATCAATCCCTGCTTCCCACTTCCCAGTGCCAAGGGGCAGAGCAGACAGACCCACAGACCTTGTCAAGGCTGTAAATTGATTTGCAGTCACTCAGTCCAACTTTCAAGTGGTCACCATGCGGGAACTTCCATCTGGTGCTCATGGCCCGTTTGAGGTATGACAGCCTCATTTAGAAGGATAATCTACCTTGACTGAAGGTCTAATTTTGTCTTCTTTTATCATAAATGTACAGGGAGCTTAACTCTGCAAGATGCTGATGACCCATGTTGGTGAGCACACATTTCAAGCAGCAGGTGAAGGTAGATAAACGTTATTTTAGTTTGCAAGGGCAGAAAGCTGGCACTGTTAGTTAACTGTCTTTAACTGAGAGAGTTGTTGTTTAGCCCAGAGAACAGAAGGCTCCAGGGAGACCTTAGAGCCCCTTCCAGTGACTAAAGGGGCTTCAAGAGAGCTGGAGGGGGACTTTTGACATGGAAATGAAGTGATGAGATAAGGAGGAATGGCTTCCCACTGCCAGAGGGCAGGTTTAGATTAGATTTTAAGAAGAAATTCTTCCCTGTGAGAGTGGTGAGGTACAGGAACAGGTTGTCCAGAGAAGCTGTGGCTGCCCCATCCCTGGAAGTGTTCAAGGCCATGTTGGATGGGACTTGGAGCAACCTAGGATAGTGGAACGTGTTGATGCCCAGGGCAGGGGGTTGGAATGAGAAGATCTTTAAGGTCCCTTCCAACCAAAACCATTCTGTGATTCTGTGGTACTGGCCCCATGGGTTGCAGCACCCTGTGTGATACCATGTGGGTGGGATTTTCAGAAGAGTCAGAGAACCTTTCCAGCTGACATCCTGTAAAGCTGATTTGCCAAAGGAGAGCTTGGCCAAAGCTTTGGGGCCCAGAGGAACCACGTAACCCACTCTGTTCCCACTGTCCTCTCTCTGTCTCTCAGGAAAAAGCCATTAAATACCAGAATGCCAGGGCATGGTCCTACCCACATCTGGGTGACCATCACCTTGGGGGGCCCAGGTGAGATCTCCCCATCCAGAGGGAAGTGGCAGCTACTCTCTTCCAAAAAGAGAAGGGATGAGAACCCACAGAGGGTCCCCAAAGCCAAATCTGCAGTTCAAAAGTGAGTCCAGCCCTGCAATCTCACCCCAGCCACACACACCATCTTCCTGTGTTGCATCTGCCCTGGAGAAAGCCCCTTCCCACCTTCTTTGCTTTTAGCTGCAGAACTCTGATGTGAGACCAGGGCTGAGAAACAGCAGAGATCAGAGAGGCGAGAGGAGCAGCTGGGAGGAGCTTGTATTTACTGCAAGCACAGGCAACGGGGAAAGATGAAGATTTTCTGCCCAGGGAAATCTTTTTATTAATTTTTTTGAGATGTGAGGTGGACAATTAAAGAATTTCCCACACTGTCTGCAAAGGAGACGAACACTCATGTCCCACCCTCTGGGCAAATCTCAGTGCAGGCAATCACAGTTGCCACATAGAACCATCCCCGGGGTCTCCCTTGCACCTGGAGCCCAGACTTTTTCTCATTTACCCCAAAATGGACAAGAGTTATTGCTCATGAGATAACAGCATAACCCAAGAGACTCAGCCTCTCTCTGCTAAGTCATGTAAGAAATCTCTCCCGTGCACTGCGGCTAAACCCAACCCCCCAGGGCTCACACAGAACTGCCTTTTATCAAATATTAAGCAGGTGAATATAATCTTTTTCCCCTCATTTGGGGCTTTCTCCATCTCTGGCCATACAGGTCTGTTTCTCTTCCATCAAGGTGGGGAAGAAGATGCCTAAAGTCAGTGCAAAAAGCACCTTCCAGGTGAGCAGCCCTGGGAAGGAGGGATTCTTTCAGTGCCAAAGCTGGGATGTGGGTTGTCACACTCACCCCACATCCTGACTACGAAGCCACTGATGTTGCTCAGTGGGTCACCAGGGCCTGTACCTCACCATTCCTGTGCGTCATCCTGACTCCCTTTTCATGGAGCACAGGCAAGGGCTGCCAGGCTGGAAGCAGGAACTAATGATCTCTGCTAGCATCAACAACAGAAGACAAATTTTCAGTTGCTGCCTTGTTTTCCCTTTCCCCACCACCCCTTTTCCAGCATGGCATCAGTGCCCTTTGCTTTGTATTATACTGCATGTGGCTTTTTTTAAAAACAAAACAAAACAGGCAAATTTTACACCATCCACATGTGTAAAAATAGCAAAGGGAGCCTTGAACAGAAGCCACACTGTTTGGAGCAGGTTCCTCCTGCCAGGTGTGACGTGATGCTCCTTTCCAAGTCTTGGCATGTTTCGGAGAGGGTTCATCCTTCCTGCAGGCACTCAGGACAGCCGGGGCCAGGAACCCGACAGCTCCACTCACACCATCCTGTGCAAACCTTGCAGGCAGCCAGGGCATGAATCACAGCCCAGGCTCAGGCTTCAGGTGGGACTGAGGCTATTTTTGTCACCTCTTGGCTAATCCAAAAGGTGGGCTGTCCTACAGCCTCTTGAGGATAAATCCCTTTGTCCAGGGCTTCCAAAGCCTTTAGGGTTTCGAATGGATGGTTTTATTATCCCAGTAAAGGATGGGCTAAACCAGGCAGGTTTAATCACAAGCCTATCACAAGGTGACCACGGAGACCAGAAGCAGTAGAAGATATTTTCAACCTTGGGCTCTCAGTTCCTAAAGCCCACAAGTCCTGTGGGATGTGACAAGCTCTCTGGGTCTGACTAGGAATACCTATGGATGCCACTGGGAGTTCAGTGGACAAAACCAGGAGATTCATCTGGCACAGTTTGGACACCCACCATTCACTAGATGTCCATGGCCCTCAAAGGGAGTTGACATGATGAAATCCCACCCAGGGCATCCCTCCCTCTGTGCCTGGGAGAAGCAAATGGAGGTGACAAGGAGACACCCAGACACCAGCTGGGGAGCTTGTTCCCATCCCCACGCAGGAGAACAGACTGACCCAGTGACAACACCTAAGCAGAGTCAGGTGCAAAGGAGAAAAGGACAGAGAGGAGACATGGGCAGCAAAATACCAGAGTAGAGCTCTGGACTAGGATATGATGTACTAGGATATTTTCTAGCACTTGGGTGCATAAATATTAAATAAGCTGTAGCGAGAAGGAGAGAGATGTCTGCACTGTTGGCATCCTGGGGCAGGGAGCGGGAACTGGTCTGTTCCATACATCCCAGCACAGCTTTGAGCCAGGCACAAAATGACCCACAGCAGCACCAACCCCTCGAGGGTTCTGCTGTCATAGGGCAGCTCTTTGACAGGGGCTGGCCCTGAGGTTTTTTTCCTGCTTGTTGTCCAGACTGAGACACTTAGCAAATCCCATGTAGCTAATTACACTCCAGTTCAATGCCTTGTAGCCTCTGGTACTGTTTCTTATGTTAATTAGCAGTACCCAGCAGGGAGAACACATCCCCACCACAGCTTGCTTCCCCCTCGTCAGGAGTGAGAGATGAAGACTGCCAAAGGGAGCTCTCCTTCAAGTCCCACGGAGATGAGAGAGGGAAACACACTCTGCTGCACTGTCAGACTGGCTGCAGTCATTTTTTTTTGTGGTACCAGAAGCCCCTGGTTTGGCAGGGTAGAAAATATCCCTTGTCAGGACCTTGGACCCAGCAGGAAAAGCCATGAGATGGGATATGGTGTGGGTGGTTGGTTGCAAAAGGAACAGACACCCCTTCTCCTTGGGCCAAGTCTTCTGGCCAGGTTCCCTATGGCATTGCATGCAGCAGTGTTTCCTCGGGGCTGAGTTGCTCACAGCACCTTTAGGGACCTGTCTGTGCATCAGTTTAGTCTAAATCAATGCCCTCCTGGTCCTGTGAGGGTTGGCTTAGCTGGAAGCAGCTGAAGCCCCTTGATGGCACGTGAAATCTAAACAGCACTGACACAGGTGAGGAACAAGCAGCCACTGAGTTTGCTGCAAAAGCATTAAACCTTGGCTCAGGAGGAAGAGACTGGAGGCAGTTGATCTCCAGCTGGCATGATCCCAGCTGTGTCTTGGCACTGAGCACACAGCTGGTGGTATGGGGAGGGCTTGCACACAAATGCAGCTGTGAAACAGAGGTGCCTGGAGCCCTGGTGGGCTGAAGAAGAGAGTGAGAGTGGGTCTCAGCTGCAGACTCACCTGCAGTGATGTCTCCTGAATGGCCAAAAGGAGTTGGATGTACCTCATGGGGCACCTGCAGCCAACACACCTCTTCTTTTGGCCAGGAGATGGTCAGGCACAAGGGCTCAGACCCGGCTCACTTGGCTGGTGGTCCCTCAGGATGGGTCTTTGGTTTCAGAGGAGAGGATGTGGGGGGAAGTGGGTGACACTGGCACCTAACCCTGTAAAGGCACAAGAGACCTGGGGACACAGACCTGGGAGCAGTGTTGCAATGAAAGTTGGAGAGCAGCAGAGCAGAGAAATTGGTCTGGACCTCTCCTGTCCTCAGCAGCAGGATAAGAGCATCCCCATAGTGTGACCACCAGTTGTCCAGAAACATGTCCCCTCAGTGACCCCCTGCAGCAGAGGGGAGGAGGGTCTTTCCCTCCAGACCTTTCCTCCCATGGGGGTCTGCAGGGACCTGACTATTTATACCTGCTAAAATGCAGCCAAAAAGCCCTTGGGGTCCAGCATGGTGAAAAATCCCCAAACTCCAGCCCACAGCTAGTTAAAATCCACTAATAACCCACAGGCACACGGAACACAGGGAGGTGCTGGGACACCCCCTCACTGCTGAAGGTGCTGGGTCCTGTGCTGGCTCCCTCTCCATCTGGCTCAAAAGCTGCAATTGTTGCCTCTCTCCACCCCACCCCAACAAATTTTTCCTTTTCTCCCTGGATTAAACAAACCCTGTGGTGTTTCCAGCGTGACTAATTCCATAATGACAGCAATATCCCTGCCTCCCGTGCAGCCCAGGAAGGTGCCAAGCGCCATTAACGTGCTGGTACACATTGCTATTGCATAATCAGCTGGATCTTCCTGGGGGAAAATGAGCTGAATTATTATATTCCTCTTGCTGGAATAGCAGGGACCAATGGGGATTTCCACGAGAGAGAGAGATGGTTATAAAAGG
Organism: Pseudopipra pipra; assembly: GCF_036250125.1. Classification (NCBI taxonomy): domain Eukaryota; kingdom Metazoa; phylum Chordata; class Aves; order Passeriformes; family Pipridae; genus Pseudopipra; species Pseudopipra pipra. The sequence continues at coordinate 151,608,369 of NC_087549.1, read as the reverse complement.
AAAATCCATATGACACTGTCAGGAACAGCCTTGAAAAACTGCTGTTGTCTGACAAATGCCAAAAAAGGAGCCTGTATCTCTATCTGACACACATTCTTGGGGCTGTGAAAGCAAAGGGGCTCCTTTTCTTCAGTCCTCCCATGCTCCATACGCTGCTGCTCTCACACGCTGAGTAGGTCTGTCCATTTCTTCACTCCGGGACTGAACTGACTGCAAAGGCTGCAGAAGGGTTTCTTCGACAGCACTTGAGCTGAACTGAGTTGACATGTGCCCCATGTATCTGTTCCTCAGCCTTGGATTCTAAAGGAAAGCCTGGGCAGCCTTGGGACCACATCTAGAGAGGCTGAGCACAGCCCCCAGACTCCTGGTGAGATCCCAGCACAATGCTCTGCCCCTTGGACATCCCCAGTGGTGATGTGATGTGGTGTGTGGCATGTGGCTGTCACATACCAAAGGAAAGGACTGGCATAAGTGTCTGTCCAATTATCTCAGAGCAATTTTGGACAAGTAACTGGGTTAAGAACTGAATTAATTATTCTGTTTTGGCAAGGAAGACGCTACACATGAAGCCTCATTACTGATGCATTGCCACGGAAATGTGTGGCAGGAGGGAGGAAATCTCACCTGCAGTATTTCCAACATTATTCCCTCCTTTGTGCCCGAAATTAAAAGCCAATGACTGGAAATGCAGCCGAGAAAGGTTTTAACTTCTAGCCTTTAAGTGTTGAAAACTGACACACCTGATGATGGATAGCAAAACATCTCTTTAATTTCATTACAGTTGCCAGCAATAACACCCTTTGTTGGCTCTGATTTCTGGGCTGGCTCTCCCGAATCAGGGGCAGGCAATTTCCCATGCCCTCCTCCAGAGATTCATTCCTCTGGGTACAGCCCTACTCCGATATTCCTGTGTACCCCTGCACTCCCTCTTCGCTCATCTGCAAGACTTCCCTGACTTGGGAGCACTAACCCCCACGCAGGATGCAGGAATGTTCCAGGCGACTCTGTTTATTATTAATAAGTTTCTATACGTGTGTAAAAGTCCCTGCAGCTCCCTGCAAAACGAACCTCCAGAGGCAGATTTTGTACTGCTTCCCTTGGCTGCCTTTCCCTTCTCTGCAGAGCACAACAGAAATGGGTTTCCAGCAGCACGTAGAGGCCGACGAGCCAAGAGGGGTCAGATCAGCACTTAGGGCCGTTCTTTGCTTGTGACCAGAGGTGTTTTCTAAGTGATGGCTGAGCAGTGCTTTGGAAGTGTTACGTGGATTAATTCCCACCCACCGCAGCTCATTTATAGCCTGAAGAATGGCTTTCTCACCCCAGATTTGTTTTTGGGAGATGGATGTTGGTTAGGACATCATCCAAGTCAATCCAACACTCACATTTAGTAAGAGCATTCCATCTCTGCCAAATGCTTGTTGAAGAACCCTGCAATGTTTTGTAAGGGTGATTCATAGAGTCATAGAATTGTGGAATGGTTTGGGTTGGAAGGAACCTTAAAGACCATCTCGTTCCAACCCCCCTGCCATGGGCCAGGACACCTTTCACTATCCCAGGCTGCTCCAAGCCCTGTCCAATCTGGCCTTGAACACTTCCAGGGATGGGGTGTCAACAACTTCTGTGGGCAACCTGTGCCAGGGCCTCACCACCCTCACAGGGAAGAATTTCTTCCTCATATCCAATTTAAATCTACCCTCTTTCAGCTTAAAACCCTTAATGATTCTCTCCATCTTACAGAGAGGAGACAGTGAAATACAGAAACGGGTAGACCAAATGCAGAGCTGGAACCAGCGCTGAAATCACGGCTCCCAGCACAGTGCCTTTCCTGGTGATTCATCTAGGAAATGGGAGGACGAGAAGGTTTTTAGCTGAATCTTCTTTCTTCCTTTCCTGGGGAAACAAGAGCCTTCCCAGTTTACCACCAAAGCTTTCATTTTTTATTATTTTTCAGCTCAGCCAGGCTGGATGAATTGTCCTCCAGTGTAAGCACCAGCACTGCCTCTGACGCTGTGCTGTCAGGCAGCTTTGATCTACAGCACAGAGTTACCCAGGGCTCTTCCTTGCAGTAACTGAGTGAAGAGCTCTTAGTTTCCTCTCCCATAAAGAAATTTTCCCCAGGTTCTGGTGTGCACACATCCAGATGGCCATCAAAGTGCAGGGGACACAAGCTCTGCCCCATGCTCCCGAAATCTACAGCTCCTGCACTTGACTGGCACTGAGGATGTAAAATCCCAGTGGGGTGTGGACAGGCAGGTTTTACACTCTCACATGTTGAAAGAGGAGAGGATGGTTAATACAGTGGTTGCCTGGACAATGTCAGGTGGTTCACACGCAGACATACCCCTTCCTTCTCACATATGGCCCATCAAAGGAAATCCTACTGGCCTCCTTGTTATTTATCATTACTGTCACTTGCTCTCCCTTGTCAGAGCCTGGTGACTGTTCCCAGTATTTGCCACCCCCCCCAGACTTCAAGGAATGCTATAAGGCCCTGCTGTCTCTTTACAGAGATGCAGTCCCAGAGCTGTAGGCAACTGGCCAGATTAATTCCTGATTACAGTGTAGAATATATGGCCAGCGATTTCTCAAATCCCACAATCAGCTGTTTTAGGCAGCCATAAAATATAATACTGCTCATATAATGACTAAAATCCATCTACAACACCAGGAGGATTTAGTTCCTTCTCCTGAGTTTGAGTCTCCATTCCTCTGACCTTCCTCACAGATATTTTCTTCACACTCCTTTGAGCTGAAATCCCCCTTTTTGTAACCAGAGGACCCACATGCAGATTCAGGATGAAAACTTCCAAGCTCTCCATAAACATGTTGGAAACACTCTCCTGATTTTGAAAGCCAGGGTAAATCTCTCTTTTTTTCTGGCACATTTTTTCGTCGTCTCTTGCTGACTTTGTCACACTTCGTGGACATGCTTAGATGAGGAATTAATTGGTTGAGGCAGGATTGCCTGGGAAAAGTCAAGTGAGAAATGCCTTTCATAGAACATCAAGCTGGACCCAGTATTCAAAATCACGGGAGAAGTGCTGTCACAGGACATATTTGCATAGTAAGCCAAAGTTAAAAAAGTGAGGGGGATGAGCACTTGGGTGAACTGGTCTATACTGGCGAGCTCTGATGGTGGGAAATCCCTGCCAGAACCCGAAATGTCAATGCTACGGCCACCTCTGCAACCCACTCTGTGCTGCTGGCCCCCTCAGAGTCCTGAAGGAGTTAAAGCCCTTAAATGTCCCTTGGTGCCTTCTCCTAGGGGCTGCCTCTGGCAGGTAGACCTGCTCCCAAAGGATTATATCCCATATCTTTCCCCCCTGCTCCAAGCAGTGCCCTGACCCAGCAGCTCCACGGTGCAGGAGCTGTTATTGCCCTGAGCAGCCCACAGTCCTCTCGCAGGAGGGACAGTCTCCCCCAAATTGTGGCCACCTGAAGTCCCCCTCAGCACCCTGGCACTGCCTGCTCCCTATCCCCATCCCAACCATCTGGCAGGGTGGCACCTTGCCCACTCACAGCCATGGTGCCAGTGTCCCCAGACCCTGCTGCCAGCCCGTTTTATGTCAGGTTTATATCAGAGGTCCTTTTGCTCAGCCACCAAAATCTGATCCAGCCCAGCTTCAGGGGGTTTACATTCCCATGTGAGGACAAAACCAGTGGCAAGAGAGGCTTTCCGAGGTCTCTCCTTCCCTCTCAGCCCTTCTCTCAGCACGGAGGATTCTCACACAGAGGAGGAAACATATGTGTGGTTTTCCAAGGAAGCAGAGATATGTGGCACTTTTGGACACCTCCCTCACCAGAGACTTTTCCTATCCTTTTATTCCTGTCTGTGATGTAGAGCAAAACCGCCCTGCAAGCCTGGGTTATTTTTAGAAGGCTGCACAGCCAGAGACACATGTCACTAGCCAAAGTAAGAGGACACCAAATGGTCCTGACCTTTCTCTCCAAGGCCCCATGTCGGGCCCATGAGCAGAGTGGAGGGTGGAAGGAGGGAAGGAAGGAGTTTGTGTATGTTTTCTTGGCCGACTGCCCTTACTTGGGGCTTGAGTTTATATGAAGGAGATGAGGATACCACACAGGGATGAAGGTTTGTTGACCATCACAGGGTTCAGAAGCTCAACTGACAAGGTCATGGGCTTGAAAACGCTTTCAGAAACCTCCCCAGCAGATCTCTTGGAAATGCTTCTCCTCATCTCACCCAGGTGCAAGCTTGCACATGCACAGTGGCTCTACCTCTGTGATTTTTTTTCTGTGTTCTTATGACACCCCAGTGCTGCAGCAGGAGCTCCAATGTGGCTCTGCATGCATCTGAGCCAGTATTAAAAAAAAAAAAAAAAGCAAAATAGCGAGTGGTTGATCCCTGCTTGCAGATAGGAGCCCTGAAAGGCAGAGAAAAGGCATCACAGATTTGCTTTGCCTTTCACAGATTTGCTTTGCCTTGTGCAGACCTTGGATGTCCTTCCCTTTATTTAAATCCATTCTCACTGTGTCAAGGGGCCAATGTTTGTTTCATCACTGTTTGAAGTCACCACTCCTGAAGTCTCACCCTCTGTGACCAGTTCTGCCTGGAGAACGTCCTGGATGCTGTTTGTGGGGTGGTGGTTCACCAACTGGGGTGGCTCTGCCCCATCAGCCCCCCCTCCCTCACTCCCTCCCATTTCTACCCCTCTAAGGGCGATTGCACAAGGCTGGGAGGCACAGCCAGGGGGGTGGACCCAGACCTGAACTATCCAGGTCATAGAATCACAGCATATCCTGAGTTGGAAGGGATCCACAGGGATCATCCAGTCCAACTCCTGGCCTTGCACAGGACCATCCCCAAGAATCCCACCATGTGCCTGTGAGTGTTGTACAAACACTTCTTGAGCTCTGTCAGGCTTGGTGCCCTAACTAATTCCCTGGGGAGCCTGTTTCAGTGCCCAACCACCCTCTGGGTGAAGACCCTTTGCCTAACATCCAACCTAAACCTCCCCTGACACAGCTCCATGCTGTTCCCTCAGGTCCTATTACTGATCAGCAGAGAGAAGAAATCAGTGCCTACCCTTCCACTTCCCCTTGTGAGGAAGCTGTAGCTGCTTTTCCAATGGATTTAGGAAACAAACCACCTGCCATTCTCTTTTCTTCAGATTCACAGCTGCACAGTGGCAGAGTTCCAGTTAAAGTGATGCTCCCTGGGCACGGAGCAGGGTCCTGTGGTGCCACAAAACATAAGAAAGGGAAACTCTGGCTCCCACAAACTTGCAAGATCATTTGAAGACAGGAGCAAGCAACAGGGTAACGAGATACCTGCTGTGCCTTTTTCCCTGGCTTTATAACCTCTTCACCTATCCACACCAGAGAACACACGGACCACGGGAGCAGCAAAGGACTCAGAGGCAATTTGCCTTTTGGATAATTAATATCAACATCCCTCTCTCAGCCCTGGCCCTGGCTTGGATGTGAGAGCCACACCAAGGAAGCCTTTAGAGTGCCTGGAGCTGCTGCAGACAATGGGAAGGCGGGATCCCTGGGAGGGCAGCAGGAGGAGAGGAGGAGTTGCCGCTCCACAACCCATCAGTTCTTCAGAGCATAAGGACGCCTTTGTTTGCTTCTCCTTCAGCCTCCTGTTACCCAGAGGGGGAGAGGCAGGAGACAGCACAAACCTGGGATTTTCAAACATTTTCTGAGTCAGATGCAGTGGGAGGGGAGGAGGAAAGCATTCCCACAGCCTGCCAGGCTGGAACAAACAGGCTGGAGAGTGTGCAGCACTTGGCTTGGCCCAGAGCAGACATCTCAACCTGATAAACACAAGTGGCCGTGCAAACCCTTAGGGATTTGGGGGGTCTGCTAGGTTATATCCCACAAGATCCATTGGGCAGCGCCTTGCCTGGAGGCAGCATCACCCACAGCCTCGTGTTAGTGCAGAATAGTGATGGGGGCTGGAGGTTTTCCTGCTCACAGCCAGAGGTGTGCAAACCAGTCGTATTCCTGCTGGCCCAGGCACGGCCTGCCCCAAACCACCCCAACCTCAGAGTGTCTCCTTGTTGTGCTGTCCCTTCCCCAGCTCGAGGCTGGAGCACACAGAAAAGTTTTCCAGACCCTGGGTCTGCTCTGAAAAGTAGCATCCCCAGTAAGTTTACTCAGAGGTTTGTCGATCTGGGGATTTTTTTCTCCCCAGGTTGTTTCAGACAGAAATTTTAAATTACAGCGTCTCCCCCCACTCTCTTCCTTTTCCTCCTGTGCAGTTGTTATATGGGACTGGAATTACCTGAATGTTGGGATTTCATCCAAATGTCAGGAGGAAGAAGGCAAAAATGCCATTAATTATCTCCAATTGCTTTTATTTATCAGGAATAAAGGAGCAACTGAAAGCTAAACAGACCTGTGGGCAAGTATGTTCAAAGGGGTTGCTATCATTTAATGGGTGAAGTGATAAGGAGCTTTAGCATGAGGTTGAATTTAAGGTGAAGCTGGCAGAGAGCTCCAGGACTCTTTTCCCAGGTCAGAAGGAAAAGCTGAAGACAACTGAGCTACTTTGGCTAAACTCCATCAAATATTGCAACGACTGTTTTTAACTTGAAGGCAGCTTGAAGGCAGAAAAGCAGCTCCAAACCTGAAGGAAAGGATCTCGTGCCTGAAATCTTGCCTGATTTTTTCCAACTATATCATCTAGTCTAATAAAAGACAATAACTCCTCCTCCCAACCTTGTCTTGCTCAGAGCCTGAAAACACCAGAGCTTCAACAATGCTCCTGTAACAAAGGGAATGAGTCATTCATCAAAGCATGCATTTGAAAAAAAAAAATCTGCATATTCATTTATTCTGGTATTTAGCTAAAAAAATCTGGATTACCTGTACAAAATTATATTAAAAAAAAATTAAAAATGTAAAAAAACCAAAAACCCAACCCATGACTTCTTGAAATTCAAAGTCTGGGTGAAAAGGTCTAAAAGATATATTTGGGCATGAATAACATAATTTTCCAGCCATAAGCAGAATAGTGGAAACAAAGGACCTGCTGAAGGATTACAGCTAGAGCAAGCTCTGGGGAAATCATTTCAACAGACAGATGGATGTAAGGACACCCAAATGTCAGGAAATGGCACCCAAAAACCAACAGTATCCAGATTTCCTGAGCATGCCGGGCAATGAGGAACCTGCTACAATTTCATACCACAAATACGGATCATCTGCACATAAAAAAAGAAAGTCAAGTGTCTTGAGACATTTTCTGGAGTGACAGAGATGTGCTGACCACAAGGTGGGCATGCTGTCAGCTGCAGAAGTTTAGCAACACTCCAAAACCCCTTTTAAAAATGGTTTTAGTAGACATGGCCTCTATTCTGCAAGGGAAGCAGAATCTGTGGCTTCAAAGACATTTCCCTGGATCTTCATGAAGCTTTTTTTTTTTAAAGTGGGATCCGTGCTGATTTGTACCTCGACACTGTGGGGATGCTCCCAGGACCAGCAGAGCCTGGAATTGCAGCAGCGCAGAAAGTCCCTACTCCAGGATAAGGCTGCTGCTGCCTGAACAAGGTGTCTTTGCCCCAGAACCTGAAGAATAGTGGGGGTTTGGTAGCTTCAGTGAATCTTAATTGCACCCGTCCAAAAGCAGTGACCTCAGCTCTGCTAACCATAAAACACCGCTCGCTGCTTGGGCTTAATGGTGTGTGGCCTGCCAAGGAATCCTTTCTCTCCCTTTCAGAGACAATCTGTGGGAATTTATTGGCTTTTTAAAGCTGTCTGATCCTTCACTGAAGGAAACTAATGGAATATCAATGACACCAGGTATTTGTCACAAGTATCATTTATGGAGGAAATATGAGTCTGGCTCAGGAGGGCTCTCCTGCACATGGTTAACCGATTCCACACTCAGGTCCAGGCAGCAGCTGGGATCAAACCCAGGCTTCTCTGCAGCTGCAGGCTTATCAGCCACTACCAAACACAGAAAAGCAAAGAGCATTCCTAATTCAGTTAACTAATTCAATTTAAAACCCCAATGAGGACAAGGCAGCTTGAATTTTCATGGGAGGTTGAATTTAGGGCAACACCTTCGCAGCAGGAAGGAAGAGTCTTTGGTTGATTCTAAGCACCTTTTCAAAATAACAGGTAAAAAAAAGTAATTTAAAAAAAAGATGAAAATAATACTTTTCCCCTTTTTTATTGGCATCTCCAATTTTTTTCAGCTCTGACTTTTCACTCAACTACACCCTGTTTGGTGAAAGGTCTGCTCTTTCTTTGTCTTTTTATTCTGACAGGTTGAGAGTCACCTAAGAGAAAATGCTGTCTCAGAAGTGTTGTGATAGATTTGAGGCTTCAGGTTTTAAGAGAAAAAAAAAGCTTTATACACACACCATGTCTTTATGGGGTCATCTAACCCCTGTGGAGGACTTGAGCCTGCTGTGTCAAGGTCTCACCCCACAGGGCAGCATCAGTGATCAGGTCCCCAATGCTGAGATGTGCAAACATCCAACACTAAAATTCTGGGCTTTCAGGCACAAATCTGCTTTCAGGTTTTCTCACCAGCCTTAAATCCAGCCTGGGTTCTCAAAAGCATGCAAAGGACTGTGCCCTGTGATGAGTCTTTCTGCAACACAGGGGAAAAACTGCTCTTAAAAATGTGAAATGTGCCAGAAAGGAATAAGCAACATGGCTCATTCCTCAAATTTTTTGGAGCAGGGTTTAAACAACAGAAGGTATGGTGGCAAAGGGAAAAAAGGGCCACTTTTGTACTCAAAGACTGCAGAAATGTTTAAGTACCCGAAGCTTCGTGTTAAATTAGTGCAAAACATGGTGATTTGCTGCAGGGTTTGAATTTCAGCTACTGCAAACCTCTCTCAGGGGAGAAGTGAAAGGGAAAGCGCAGGTCCTGAGTCTGAAAACAGTGAATAAATTAAGCCCGGGATCCTTTAACCCCAGGAGTGTGTCAGGAGAAGCCTCCATAGGAAGGCAGCGGGAATTTCCCGCAGAGCTTTGACAGCACAATTAACAGCGGGGCTTGATCGGGCAGGGAACGGGAGCGAACGTAGCCGGGGGGGGGAGAGATTATTTGTTGGCTCGTGTGCCACTGAGCTGCAAAAGCCACTGGCACTTATATTCTCTTAGACCTCACTTAAACCATGGTGCTCTGTCCCCCGAATTCAACGCCCGGGTTGGTGCATCTCTGCCACCGCTCACATCCATCCCCCAGCCCACCGGGAACTGCTCCTGCTGCGCCTGGTGAGCTCCCGGTGCTTGTCCGGTGCTGTGATGGGAGCAGAGATGGCCCGACATCTCCGACTCCCTTAATTCCTCCGTTTCTTTAAAAGTTCTCAGAAACGAGCCATAGACCCCAAATTACGGCAAAAAGAGCGTTCAAAATGTAATTTTTTTTTTTTCTGGGGTCAAATGCTGTGACTGGGGATTTTACGGAGTGATCCCTAAATCCAAGCCCAGCAGTGCTGCAGGTTCACATGTGAGCTGTCACCAGGTCTGCCTGCAGTACGTGCTGGCAGCTCCTGGAACAGAGAGCAGGAGAGAGGGAGGGAGAGAGCGAGCAGGAGGGAGACGTGCTGCAGATACTTGCACATTAGAACATCACATGAACATGTTTAGTATTTTTCCAGAGGAAAATATCATCCAAGAGGCATAATTATATCTTAGGTTCCCCTTTTTTTTCTTTTTTTTTTTTTTTTTTCAGGGCTTTTTAAGCAGTTGTTTTGCTTCATTCTTCTCCTTTTTCTATTTTCGAATTACAGCGTTTGCAGAAACAGGAGGAGGAGGACAGTTAACACAAGAGAGAAGCCACGGGTGCTTGAGAGGGAGAGAGATTGCTGCTGTTTCTTGTCATTCCTGGAAGTGTTCAAGGCAAGGTTGGATGGGGATCTGAGCAACCTGGTCTAGTGGAAAGTGTCACTGCACATGGCAGGGGGGGTTTGAACTGGATGATCTTTAAGGTCCCTTCCAACCCAAACTGTTCTAGGATTCTATAATTCAAAAGCAGATGAATTTAGGCCTTATTCTGCAAACTGAGACCCCCATGGTAACTCACAAAGGGACTCTTGCTTGATGATCTGTCAAAACACAAGACCTTGGGAAGAGAGAACCTCTCTGCATTCCCACCATCCCAACGTGTCCACAGCTCAAAATTTCCCCAGGAACATCCACAGGAAGTTGATCATAGCAACTCAGAGAAATCCATTCAGACTGGTGAGATGTTCACCCACGGTCACCATCAGTGATGTTCACCCTCTTCCCAGCCACCACTCAGAACCATTTTGTGCTGCTCCACTGGCTCAGGGCCACAGCTGGATGGCAGCAGCCCATCCATCTGATGCCAGATGAGCTGGGAACACAGCGTGTTTTCACAAACAGAAGTGCCCAAAGGCATCTAAGATACCACACTCAATCCTTCTAGGCTGTCACCACAGTAACAGGGGGCTTCCCAAAAATAATCAACAATAGGATTATGAGCCACTCACTTGTCACACTGCAATTAGCAGCTACTCAACATTTTGGCTCATAAATTAAATACCCAGCAGGCACTGGTAGTGGGGGTTTCAAGGGGAGTTTTGCATGATGCACCTTGTCCTTGGTCACCTGTGGGGATCTGTGGCATGTGGAGGAGAGATTCCCTTCCCAATGTGAGGATGTTTTCTTTCCTGAAGCATGAGATCTCATTATAGCAGAGAACCATGAAAGCTATTATAGGTCATGAAGTCGTTGAGGTAGAAAAACCACTATTTACTGTTTGAGATCCTAGCTCTAGTCATTGCCTCCTGTGGCACAGACACCTTCCAAGCAGGAATTTCTCACTGTTTATTCTCTAGGCATGGAGGGGGTGATGTTTTCAGCGATGTTTTTGTTGCTCATCTGACAGTGTTAACCTCTTCAGTGAGGACGTGCACCCATCTACCAATCCTAGAGGGATGTCATTGACTGAAATTAGCTTTGAACTTCAGGATTTGTCAAACTGCAATTTTACTAAATACTCTAGTGGTGACAAAGTGACAGTCCCAACATAGCTAATGCCGTGACCCACTGGCTTCAAAGCAGTGTGAGCAGAGCCCTTGGTCCCTTCATCTCCTCAGGATTTGCATCTACTGAGATATATGTCATAATCATTTTTTATTTTTTTAGCAGGATACTTCTTTTTTACATTTGCTGAGAATTTTAAGCTGAGCCTGGACCACATTTTCAAAATTTCTTCCATATTTAAAAGGCTTGGAAGCCCTTTTTTATGTCTGCACTTACTTCACCAAGCATCAGAGTCAGCACCAAGTTTGGGGATGGGGAACACAAGGACCAGGTATTTCAGGTCTCACAATAAAATCAGGTGAGACAGCAGCACAAATAAGCTGCAGGGCTGCAGAAAGGACAGGGAGAAAGGTCTTCTCATGCTGTTCTGTAGAGGAGAAGGAGCCCAGTGAGTGCAGTGCTTTGGGGCCCCAACCTAGCTGGACCGAGGGCTGAAAGGGCACGATGCCAGTTGGTCCAGAAAATATTTAGTAGAATCAGATCTCCCGGTCCTTCCTGTACAGACGCCTTGTGCCATCACACAGGATGGTGCTCAGAGCTTGGAGAAGCCACCAGAAGAAAATCCCACTGATCTTAGCTCATAAGGTGTTTAGTCCTACTCCTAAATCCACACGCCAGTGTCAGGCACTGCAAATTGCTGGAAGATCCCAGCCCAGATGCCCAGCAAAGAGATGCTGTTTCCTTGTACGACGACAGCCATTCTCAGAGTGTCACCACGGGGACGTGACACCACTGAAGCACACCTGGCTGATGAGCATTTGTGCTGAATTAAACCCCCACTGCCTCCCTGTTTTCTCTACAAATGTCCCATTAGGACCTAAGCCAACAGTCGCAGTCAAGAACGCAAAGACAATTATGCACTGGAATTTAAACAAACCATTAATTACCAAGATACTCTGGCAGATGATGGCTCCAACAATGCTTATTACAAGAACCTTCATCGAGTTATCTGCTCTTTCATGTAAGCAGAGGTAACGATCTCCACTGAGATGAGAAAAATAATTAAAAACCATATAATAAGATGTTTTATTAATGACACGCACGTCTCCATCGCTCTAAGGAAATTGGGCAATCCATTCCTACACCACAGCTCTCCATCAAGGGTTTATATTTACCATCACTTTAATAGGGACTTGCTAAAGTGCTCTCTCATTCCCTTGGGTTGGCTTGAAGGAGGAGGGGACAGAGGAAGGATTTATTTATTAACGGCACCCATTGAAGACCAGTCCCATGGCACAATGCAGGGTAAAAGAGGAATAGAAAAAAGCCTTGCAAAGAGAGTCCCTGCTTAGCTCATAAGTCTGTTTTAAAAGAAGGGCTTCAGCAATGTAATGACAAAATGCAAAGTACTTGAAAAAATTTTCTGTAGGAAAAATACTTCCTCAAAAAAAAAAACAAACAACCCAGGTTGGTTTCCCTCTACAAATCTAGGTCTGACCTCAGCTGAGCTGGTATCAAAGGTTTTCAGTGGGAGCAAGAGCAGATCCAACAGGGAATTTGCAAGGTTTGGTGAACCTGTGCTCAGTGACAGGCCTGTGCAGCAGAGCCCTGGGACATGAGACTTATTTTCACTGCCCTTCATAGAAAGCAAGAGGTTGACATGTCTGAAAACTGAGGTCCTGTCTCGATCTCTGACCAAGCCCTCCACAAGACAAGCTTTTCTGGCCTGCTCTGTCAGCTCGCCTCGGTGCTGCCTCAAGGACAGGAGCACACAGGAGCATCCTCTCCTCCCGCCCTCAGGCTGGCATGGAAGGTGGAGCCACCGAGGACATGACTCACCAAGGTGCTGAGCACCTTCCCTCTTCCCACTGAGCTCTAATTTACTTAATCACCACATATTAAAGCCTGTCTAATTAAGGACAGGCGTTAGATCTGATGGGGACTCGGTTCCTGTGCTGTTCACACACTCTCTGGCTGGGCAAGCCCAATGTCCCTCACCTCGTTTCAGGTTTTAAAACGGAAATCTTTTCTTCCTTTCCCAACAGAAGTTCAAAGTGTGCATTTCACCAAAAAGAAGAGGGTATAAATTAACCTATACAAAGTACTTTAGGTACCAGAAATATTTTAGAGGAAACTTTTTCTCTGCCACAGGTGTTTACATCCATGGGCTGGGTTCCAGCAGGGATTCAGAAGCTTATGAGTGGACTGAAGAAAGAACAAAGTATTGGTATGAGGGATACAGAAGGAAGCTCACTTGTCACAGGCTCCAGCATGACCATAGCTCTGCATGGAGACCAGAGGGGACCAGGAGCCTTCTCTGTAAGGACTGCATTGCTCTGCTAAGCTAAGCTTTACTGCAGGCACAGCCCCAAGTGATGTGGAACTGAAATCAGTCCTGCCTCTTCCACATATTGCTGTGTAGCCTTGAGTAAGTCACTTAACCCCCCTCAGATGCACACTGTACAGCTAAGAAGGTATGGATACTCCCTTTCTGACATCCTTTGGATGATGGGGTTGCCAGGTGTGGACACATTTCTGACATTTGAATAAATAATAACAGCAATATTTGGTTTCTCTAAGGCACTTAGCACAAGCAGATCTTGAAGTGTTTTCTAAAAGATGTAAAATTTTATTATTCTTGATTGGTAAATAGGGCCTTAACCCTGGCAGGAGTGTCTAGAGATGACCACAGCACCTTTCATTCATATTGTCTTTGAAATTCAGTCAGTAACTGAAGTGCCTCATAGGATCACCCACCTGTGGTTCCTGAATCTCATTTCTCAGTGCACATTCACAGCTCCCTGACCTCCAGGAGAGCTGTGTGCCTGCTTAGTTTACAAACAGGCTTCAGAAGGCATTTGCTGGGCTGGCTCACTGGAGAATCTCAAGTTTCACTTCCCAAAATGATGAAGCACTTGTTTAACAGTTGTTCAGTTGGACGGTGCCACGAAGTTATTTAACCCCGCCAAGGTTTCACTACGAGAAAAGACAAAAAAGACAAAGTAGTTAAGGACTAGTGTGATCAGGGCCTTTTTTTTTTTGAATTATTATTATTGAAACGTGATTAATTCCAACAGAAGAAGCCTAAGACAGGGATAAACCAGGGGGTGTGTAGCACACTGAGCATCACAGCTGCCCACCCTGTCACTGTCATCGGGTGGCCAACACGGTGTTGAAGATGTGCAAAGGGTCTCCTGTTGTCATAGGTCACAACACGATGTGCCAAGGGCTTCCCACGGGTCTCACAGCTCCCTTCCAGCACAGGTTGGGTTTGTAGGAGGCAGAGCAACCAGCAGTGTCAGCTCTCTAGAGAGAGAGAGAAGGGAGTCCTGCAAGGTCAGGCTGGGAAACAGGGTGCTGAGAGCACCGTCTGTGCTGCCAACGCAGCGACGCCGAGGGAGGGAGAAGTGGTCTGTCAGCTGGGAAGAACACGAGCCCAAGGCCAAAAGCAGGGATATCTGCCCAAGAGGATGCAGGAACTCTCCCCCTCAGCAGACCCTGCAGGCTCACAGCCCCCAGCAGCTGGCGATTCAGGCGACGCACACACCCAGTACCAGCAGTGCCCTGAGCCCTGTGCAGGGAGCTGCACACAGAGGTGGCCACGGTGGCAGCAGGGACATTTGTCCCTCCCCAAAGCCCATCATCCCACATGTGCTACAGAGAGGTCCCAGACCTGTAGGTGGCTCATTGGGATGCCAGGCCATGCTAAACCCACATCCTTTCGAAGCAGGGAAGGGAACAGCAGGGAGTACATGTCTGCATGTGACCTGGGTGACACGAGGCTGCAGGCACAAATTACACACTTTACAAGTGACATTTGCTGTCATGGGGAGAGGTTGGAGTGAGGCTGCTTAAAATTCAACTGAACTCTGCCCGGAAAGAGAATTGCAAGTGCTCTTCTGTTCTTTTTTACTCCCCAGGGTAACACTACGGTGTTTCTAGGAAGGAAGTCCCCCTCCTGCTCCCAGATTTGGCAGTGGGTTTTGCCCCAGGGGCGGGATTCAGTGAGTAGTGGTGCCTTAGAACTCTTTTCTGGGGTGTAGTTCAAGTCTTTCTCTTGTTTCCAGCATCGAGAGACCTCTCTATCACTCATCCTCAAATCCTACTGACCTCAGGTATCCCATATGACTACCTTTTTAGCATCTCTCTGGTGGGATATGAGGCCAAGATCATGACCAGTGAGGTTAGTCATGGTGTCTGGACCTACTCTGAAGGAGATGAGGCCACCTGCTAGCCACACAATTACCTCTGGCCCTCCCTCTTCTGAACTCTGCCACCGCCTTTTCTAAGCCATTGAGGAGTTTCAAAGGGGCAGACAGAGAAGACTCATTGTCCTACTCCAAAATCTGGGATAGAATAACACATTCTGAAGAAAGTAGTCAGAATGCTTCAAGAAAGGCATCTATTCAAGCAGTTGTCAAAATTCAGAGTTGCTTCTACCAGGAGACCTTGTTGTAGGATCAAGATATCTGCAGTGCAATTCCGTCCACTGAGAAAGTCCTTTTCTATTTTTATCTAGAAATGGTGAAAAAGAACTGAACTTTTTTTCTGAATTCACAGCTCCAATCCATTTTCCAGATAACTCAAGACATGAAAGCCAAATGAATTATTGCTCTCCTTCTCTCTGTTTCCTCAGAAAATGCTAACAGCATTCCTGTGACTACATCCATTGGATATTCTCTCTCCAGTTTTCTGGTCTTTCTGCCTCTCTTTGTACACACACTTTGATACACAGTTAAACTCTCCCATTCAGGAGTGGCTTGCACATCACTCTGCTGTGATTTGTAGTAGATGGCTGTGCCACGACGGTGTTATTAAGTCAGTTATCTCATAACACAAAATTACTTAATAATTTGCTCCGTTTGTCCTCATTGACGGAAACAATGTGCTCAACCATGTGTTATCTCAGTTCTTAAGGATTTGAAGCAATCCGTCAAGGCCTTGAGCAGCTCCAGCTCTTTCTTTTATCAATGGGAAGATCAGAATATGTGACTCACTGCAGTGCTGAAGGATCCTTCAATTTACTGAAGAGAAGCAGGACATAAACTGAGCCAGGCAAATTCAGATGAGACTATTACCAGTCACAGGGAAAAATCTATCAGAGGAATTGGTGGACTGCCTGTCTCCTGAAGATGCAATTCTTCTGATTAATGTCTGTATCTACAGGGAAAAGCCAACACTCGTTACTATCTTGCTGTGCTCCCTTTAGACCCTGTAGAGATCTAGTCTGTGTGGCCAGGAGAACCAAAGGGTAATTCTTGTCTTCCCAGAGGACACATCCAAAACTGGTCAGATGAATCATGCCTCTGGAGTGCACCTTTCCTACCACCTAAGGTAAAGGGAGCTGGGAGTGGCCATGTTAAATATAACTATATTATAAATGTTGGTTAGGAGAGATGAACTCAAATTTTGGTGGTCAGCTCAGTTTCCAAACTCAGTGCCCAGTGCTCTTTGGATGTGTTGGGTATCTGCACACATATGTGCTTGCAGACATGATGAAAGTCCCATGGGGACCTTCATCTCTCCGGAATTTGATGTTATCCAGACTTGAGCCTCCTTTAAGTCCTTTGTTATGTCTGCCACTGCAGATGCCACAGGTATCCATGGTATATATGCTGGTCTGGGATAGGCTGGGGCACCTCACAAATTAGAAGATGACAATGCTTAGAAAACTGAGTCTCTCCTAATGCAGCCAACAGAGAGTTCTTCTGGCCAAATGAATCCCTCCCTGAGGTCCCTTGACTGGATTGACAGGCACCCTTTGCTCATGTGGACACCACTCTGCAGACACTGGAATTCTCTGAGCTGAACTCTACCCTTCATATCATGCAGGGAGCTCAACTCCATTGTCAACACATCTCTATCCCACACTTCTTGAGGATCTTGGGGGTATCTCGCCCAGCTTTCAGCAGCTGGTCCAAGAGGGAGGGAGCCTGTAGGCCTGCATCATTTCCTGCCAGATTTGTGGGGATGCCTCACATTCTCACAGCATCTCAAAAAAACCCACCCGCTACACCTCCATTTAGGCAACTGAACAGTGCCCTGTATGTTTCCCAGGAACAGATGCCTTGCTCAAGAATGCATTGCTGGACACATAGCAGGAATATGGGGGAGGATTTTTCTGGACTGTGTATAAAACTGCTCAGACTCAAATAGTTTGTTTCTGGCCATAAAGTTTCTAAACGCTCCTTACCTATCGTCCAGTATGTTTGCTTTGCTCAGTTCATTGGTGTAGGCAAGACACTTTCCCCGTGCTTTATCACAGGATCTAAAAGGGTGAATGATTTGTATGAATTATCAGTGTTTATTCTATCAATGGGAACACTCCGTGAAGTTAAAATATAGTCAAACAAGATGCACTAGGACAGAAAACCACAAGCTGCATTTCATGCATGGCCATAAACAAGCTCAGCTTATCAGAAAAACAGGTCAAAATGTGTCAGGGGCCAGAGCAAGCTCTTGATTACACAGCACTGAGCCCACAGCCAACGTGACTACTGGCCTCTTTTCTAAGGAGCAAGTTATAATACGTGTTGGCATGTGTGAAACAAGGAATTTGAGGCCCTCATTAAGAAAGAAAAGAAACGGAAAACCATGAAAAGGAAAGTAGCCTTACTAGTATTTCCAGTGTTGAATCATTGGCATTCAGGGCTGTGGCCAGGTTAGGGCGAGATGACATCTAATTTGGGTGCCCAACACTGACAAATCCAACCAGGGAAAACTGCTAATCCTCTTCCCCTGGAAGCAGAGGGCGAGCAGGGTTAGAGCTCTGCTGCTGCAAGGGATTCCTTTTCTCCACCCTCCCCAGGAAATCCATCCCCCTTTCAAGCTTCCCACTTCACCCTGGTCAGATCCCAGCACTCTGCTCCCAGTCTCACAGCCTGCCTTCAGCCCATAAAGGCTGCTCTTAAGATGTTCAACCCTTCCTTTCCCAGCAGAGAGAGAAAATCCTGGTTGTTTGGAAACCAATGACAATATTCTCAGAGAGTGCAGGGAAAGTAGAAGAGGGATTCAGCATTTTCACCATCTTCCTGTGTATGAGCCCTTACTGGTGCAGACTGGGAGCAAACTCTGGCCTCTCCCACCAGCAGTGCTTTCCCTATAAAAATAGGAGTTTCCAACAGAACAAGTTTTCCCTAAATGTTCCTGGCAGGCATTTCACCTCTCTGTGGGCAAACCTGCTACTGGTCCCTCCACCAAAACCACAGCAAACGAGGTCTGGAGAACAAAACTCGAGATGACAGGGAGAGTCTCAAATAAAAAGGAAGGAAGGAACAACAAAACCCACAGCAGATGCATAATCAAGTGAACCAAAAAGCTTGTCCATGCTACCAACCACTGAGTGACAAATCTGCCCGTCTGGGATGCAAGAGCAGAGAAAGTGGCTCAGCAAACCATGCAGGGGCTGGAATTCAGCACCCTACAATGAGTCACTGGGGCCAGGACTTGAATTTGTGCTGTCTGGGAGTGGAGAGGACAATCCAGTGCTGCCTGAAGTGCTGTGTTCTCTGGGGAGATTCCTGTCACCTGGCTGGTCCAGCACTAGAGGGTAACAGTGAGTCAGTCGGGCTGCTGGGCCACATGGCTGGGACAGGTCTTGCTGGTGGAGATGGAGGGCTGGAAGTGGTGATCCCAGGGAGATCAGAGCAGGCAAGAGCAAATGAAGGGGCAGGTTGCACTCCCCTTGCTGGCCTTGCTATAGGGCTCTTGTGGGGCTGGGTTGCAGCAAGGACAGAGCAGTGGGTGTGCTGGGGGGTGTCCCTGTGCCCTGATGGGAGAAGAAATGAGGTGGCATCGGAAATAGGTCACTGAGCATTGAGGGGGCACAGGGCTGTGGGGTGGGAGCCCAGGGAAGGGGATAAGGAGCCTGGTGGAAGGTGCTGTCTGCTCCACAAAGGATGATTTTGAGCAAAGAGCCAACTCCCTGCTTTGGTTCTGGGTACAGAGCAGGAGGTGCATTCACAGAACTCCACGTGTTACTCTCAAAGCCCAGGTTGCTCATCTTTAGCAGCCAAACTACACACTTTTGAACACATAATGCAACAGAAGCCCGGAGTAAAGTGTAAACCCACAGCTTGCTGCTGCTTCAGTTCAGCACCTCATATTCTGGACACGGACAAGCAGAGCCCTGGCAGCCACCTGAGCTGCCCGTGATGGCAGGAGCCAGACCTGTGCCCATGTCAGTTGGCATCGAGCCCGAGACCTGATGTGCATGCAGAGCACAGAGCAGAGCAGCTCTTCTTACACAGTGCTTGTATTCCCAGAGGGGCTGTGCCCAGTCACACGTCACCCGGTAAAGTTGTAGGGGATTATTTTTCCCTTAGAGCTCCAATATTGTTTGAATCTTTAATCACAATTGTAAAGCCTAGGAGAAGGTTCTCTAGCAATTGAAGTTGGGTATCTAGTGGCTAGACAGCAAGAGCAGTCAGGACTCCTGGGTCCCATTTTCAAATCTCCCACTGACTCTTTGAGTGACCTTGAAGAAGTCAATTAATTTCTGTCATTTTCCAGACAGGTAAAAATGAGGAAATAATTCTTCCCTAGTTCGCTGGGGGATTGTGAGTGTTAATTGTTTGCAGGGCACTTTTCTCTCCCCAGATGGGAAGTAAAGGACTTTTTCGATAGCATGGCTGGAGGAAGGCTGAAGCTTGGCATGGAAAGCCACAAACACTTCAGGACTGAGGCTGCAGTGCTCAGAGGGCACATCTGTCTTTGCTGCAAGGGGCCAAAATTGCTTGATCCTGCATCTCATGTCCTGTACATACGGATAGAAACCTTCCAGCAGCACTCTGCACCTGGCAGTCCAGCTCTCCCCACAGCTGCCCCAAGGCCACCCTGCCCCAGCCTTTCATCAGCTCTGGAGGCTGATGTGTCCTTGCAGTTGTGTTGTGGAGGCAGAGGCAATGAGCAGGAACCAGCTGCCTCCATCCAGAGCCACTCACACACGTCCATCTCACATCCCCCCAGGCTCCCAGCTTTGGCACGTTTGCTGATCCTCACCAGCAACGTGCTGATACCTCACGAACGGGGATGCATCACCAGCTGGCAGCCTCTCAGAATCCAGCCACAGCTATGAAGTCCCATCTGGGCTATCAGCTGTTTCATGGAGCCTACCAAAAAATCCTTTAGGGACTTAGCTTTGTTCTGAAAGTGGATATTCTCACAAGTAGAATGAGGTGATCCTTTTTCTGGGGTGCTCTGTTGAGGTCAGCTGTGTCAGGCCACGCCAGCCTGCCCTGGTGTGCAAACGATTCCTGTAGGGACGGATCTCCGAGTTTATAAAAGTGTGTAAGTTTGTTTTTGCCTTGAAGGGAAGCTTGCCAGTGCCCTGCCTGCAGAGCTGATCACTGCACAGGTTTCCCTGGGCAGAAGAGAGAACGAGGAGCTGCCACCCGGGAAGCCCAACCAAATTAACCTACTTACCAGGCTGCTCTCCTCTCTGCTCTAGGAGAGTGGCTGTTTGTTTGCTCTAGGCCATTTCTGTGCAAGCAGTAACCAGAGATGAGCAAAACTCAGAAAATTTCTGCTCCCATGGGAAATTTCAGCCTTTCAGAGGTCGGTCTGCATCCCAAATCAGGCCAGTTCAGCAAAATGAAATTCTGGTTGAACTCACTTGAAGCAGTCGGTTTCTCCCTGGTGAAAAAGTAGAATCTGGAGAAAGAAGAGGGGGAGAGAAATGAGGGAGATTTTCTTTTACTTACAGGAAACTTCTTTTTATGAGAAATTGTATTTTTCACTTGTTCCAGTCCCAAACTGCTCCAGAACTAATGCCAGGAATTCCCTCATCTATTTATACTGTTTTGCTGTCTGGGTCTTATTGTACCTGGCATTTGCTGTGACATACGACTGTGTTGCAAATAATATCAGGAACATTTACCTTGTGGAAGTATCATGGAGGGAAGGTTTCCAAGGGCCTTTTGTCAACCTGCTGCCACCACCCTGCAGGGACCCCCAAACTCTGCCAGCAAGGGTCCAAAGCCCTGTGGCTTTTTGAACGCTGCAGCTGCAACAGCGTGGGCGTATTTTGGGGGGATAAATGCTCTTTCTGGTGAAAAAAAAAGCAGCAACATTGTGAATTTATGTCAGCTTTGCCAAGTGAATTCATTTAGAATTAAAAAACATAAGTTGCTTGAGATGGATTTCACTATGAAATGTCTCTTTGTTCAGCGATTTCCTCTCACTGTGTTTTTCTTCTTAACATGAAAAATGCTTAAAAGTGAACTGAAATGTTTTCTCCAGGATGGAGAGAAACTTTTTCATTAGATCAGGAACAATACAGACATGTGTAATTATCCTTCAGCATCACCAGTAAAACAAAACATCTCTTACTCACTTCCTCGTAATCGAAAGCGTCGGGGGACACCCTGTTAAAACTGAAGCTGTTTGCAACTGGCTTGAATCCAAACAAATAACTCTTAACTGAAACTCTTGTTTTTACACAAGGAGCCATGAAAACATTACCATAATGAAGATCTGTCAGAGCTTACTTTGGGGGACAACAGCCAAGCAGTGGTTCTGTATCTGAGCTCATCAACACCACTGTAATTGCAAGGAAAACCAGCCCCGTGGATTGCTGTTTCCTTGGTATTAAGTTAATGTCAGTGTGAGACAGACCAGATCCGGGATGAAGTTCGGCTGATTGCATGTAAATGTCTAAATTTGAGTTCCCTTTGCAGTCACAGGAATCTAGTTATGACAGCCCGTGGTGTCTGGGGAACAGCTCACTGAAAGAGGTGTCAAAAACAGTTTGGCTAAACCACACCTCAAAAATACTTATGTCACTGCTGCAAAAACAGCCCAGCTCTGATGGAGACACTGAGGGTGTAGATGTGCAGGAAGGAAGGCAGGTGCCTAGATACAGTAGTTATATCATACAGATGCCCTGGTGTATCTCACCTGGCTTCTAGCTGCCACTCTAGAAGGACTCAGGTCTTGTACAGGTCCCATCTCCTACCTGCCAGCCTCATGGCTCTGCTAACACGGGGCATCTAAAGCAGTACCTGATCACTGATTCATTCCCCTGAAGTCGTACGAGGTGAAAGTCATTCCTAGAGTCCTCAGGTTGGCAGGACCTGGAAATACACAGTTTGGAAGCACTACTGATGGGCCTGTATTTCCAAAGATTGATCATGTAGCAGTAACCTGCAGCATGACAGCCCTGCCCAGAATTTCGGGAGGTTGCCCAGATGAGTAAGTCAGTCTCTTGTTACCTTACATAAGGCACATGGCAGAGGAGGAATTGCTGTGGAGACTGCATGGTGCTTTCCTGGAAAGCCCCTGCATTAACTTCCAACCTTGTGCCACCTTCTGTATAATCACTTCCATGATTTTCCTGCTGACAAGTCACACCTCTTGCTTTGGGGTGGGCAGGGCTATGCCAGGCTGCGCCCGCTCTTTGCAGAAGAAGAGCTTGTTGCATCACTGTAGGAAGCAGGAGATTTACACCAGTGGGATTGCACAATCACCCCAGATAAGAGGAATATAACATGTCAGCAGAGCCCATGTCTTTATCACTGTAGGAAAGACACATAGGAACACTCAGATCTCTGTGGTGTTGAGAGAAAAAAACATCCTTCCCACAGTTTGTCTGAACATGAGCAGTGCAGAGTGGGCAGCACTATTTGACCAACACCCCAGTGCTGCTTATCTGTGATTAGACCAGAGCTGGCGCTGCTTTAAATCACACATTTCCCTTTCCCTGTCACTTATAATCAATGGAGATATTTTATGTTTATATAGCATCACGGTGTGTTATAAGGCGTGATCTGGATGCAGCCCTCCTGTTCTGCAAGTACATTGGCTCATGAGGACATCATAGAATCGGGGTGGTATTGGAAGGGACCTCAAAGATCATCTAGTTCCAGTCCCCTGCCATGGGCAGGGGCATATTCCACTAGATCAGGTTACTCCAAGCCTTGTCCAACCTGGCCTTGGACACTTCCAGGGATGGGGCATCCACAGCTTCTCTGGGCAACCTGTGCCAGGGCCCCACCATGCTCACAGGGAACAATTTCTTCCTAATATCCAATCTAAACCTGCTCTCTTTCAGTTTAAAGACATTCCCCCTTGTCCTATTACTCTATGTCCATGTCAAAACTCCCTCTCCAGCTCTCTTGTACCCCTTTAGGTACTGGGGAAGGTCCTTTAGGTACTGGGGAAGCCCATCTGGGCTTTCTGCCCTGGCAGCTTCTGTGCTCACGGGCATTCTGGTCAATGGTGTCCGAAGCAGTAATGGAAAGAACAACAACCATCCTATTCATATTCCCCTGTTACAAAATGCTTCCTAGAGGATGGTTGGAAAGGCAGGAATGCCCCAGGGCAAGAAAATTGTGAAAGCATGACTTCTGCAAAGGGCCATGTGTGCAGATCTTTTAGGGACCAAATTCACAACCTATCTTGGAAAGAAGGCAAATCCATCTCCAGAGGTGATTGACTGAAGGGAAAATAGACTGAACAGAGGCTTGATTTTAAAATCCTGAGGCCCAGTGAAAACTAGACTGTGAATCTGAGTCTCTCTAATCAAATCTGGATGTCTCAGATGTAGATGTAAATCTCTGAGCTGATTTGTTAGACCCCAGCAGAGTCCATGAAGGCAACCAGGGTCTTTAGGGCATATCTTGAAAATGTCTACTTTAGGATGAGGTACATTGCTGGACAGTAAAGGGGGTCTAGGATGACAACACAGAAATAAATATCCACATTGTAGATGTCTGAGCTTAAGAGAGATGAATCTTACCTTGTAGCACCACCTGTGAGCCCAAAACAGAGAAAAGGATTTAAAGCGATGACAAGAGTCCTTCTTTCATCTTGGTCAACACCTTTGTGTTCTCTGTCCTGTACCTTTCAGAGCAATGGAGGAGAAGTGGCAAACAGCTCTGGGCTCTTCATTGCTTTGGATCCAGGTGACGAGGCAGTGAAACAAGACTTGCCAGAAAATCCTCTAAAAGTAAATCCTCTAAAAGGTTGCTTAGTTTAATTACCAAGACCAGAATGGGGTATGGAAATCAGCAAGGGCAGAACCAGGGATTCACACCCAGAAATAACAAACTTGATATTTAGTCCACTGAAATAAACAGATTGGGCTGGATTTGGGATGAGAAATAGTAACCTTTAAACCATTTTAATGTTTCTTTGGAGATTATAATGAGAATTGTGGAATTACAGGATGAGATGAAAGTTTCTTATTTAGCAAATTAAAGAGAGGTTCTAAGGCTTTCCTGGAACTTCATGCAGCTTCAAAACACAGTAGTCCAAATCCGAGCATCACCCAGACTAACCACAACCTTGGTCAGAAGAACTGATCTAAGAGTACTCTCTCTGAGCACCGAGTCACAATTGGTGGGAATCTTTCCATTGACTTCTCTGGCTTCTGGACACGTGTGGAGCTTTTTCCCCTTAGACGCAGATGACCTTAGACCCCTGCCTACAGCTGCTAATAGAGGCAGTGTTTGCCTGTCTGCATTCCAGAGCTAATGCACATTCCAGCCCATGTGGAGGACTTTGCCTCACCTCCAATGCACGAGGTCACTTCACCTTTGATCCCCTGCGTTGGTGTAAGGCTATCTGAGGAGGAGGGCTGTGGAATGACTCAGCAGCTCCTGCCTGCTCTGTTTCTCCCTTTAAGCGGATTTTTTGCTCCAGTGGAGCTGTTCTCAGAGTGGCTGAAGCTCACATGCCCAATCTTGAAGGCAGCGAGAGCGCAATTATCCAGCAGGTGTAAAGCCAAGTAATGCCAGTTCGGCACAGCCTGGGCATGAGTCAGGCAGGGGGATGTGTGGAATCATTGCTGGCATTGCCACGGGAGAGGAGCATCATGTAACAACAAACTGTCACATGTCAGCAGGGCATCCACCTCCGCCTGCTTCGCCTCAGCGGGAGAACGGGACCGTGATTTGGGATGTTTGGTAGAAGTTTGACAAGTCCTATTCGTGCTGTTAAACAACAGCAGTGACTGATACTCCTGAGCTCGTGAGGCACGTACCAGAAATTTAAGATGGTCATAAGCCACAAGATAAGTGACCAGTGGAATCACAAATGAGGGGAGGGTTTAGATGTAGCACATAGACCAGGTGTGTCAACTACTTCTTAGCTTCCCAGTGCCCCCTGAGGGAAGGGGTCTGTCCACCTGTTTTAGAATCATGGAATGGTTTGGGTTGGGAGGGGCCTTAAAGGTCATCTAATTCCAACTCCCCCCTGCCATGGACAGGGACACCTTCCACTAGACCAGGTTGCTCCAAGCCCTGTCCAACCTGGCCTTGAACACTTCGGTGATGAGGCATCCTCAGCTTCTCTGGGCAACCTGTGCCAGGGCCTCACCACCCTCCTGCTGAAGAATTTCTTTGTAACATATTATATATATCTTTCTTGTTTCAGTTTAAAACATGCAAGGGTCAACATGAACCTTGACAGCCCTAGGTGGGCCACGACAAAGACTTCAGTAGTCTTGCCTAGAGTCCTGCCTAGCTTTCCTTCACTCTGTATCACTGGCACTCCCACAATCACTACCACTAGTAAAGTCCCACCAATCACTGGCCGACATACCACCGCATCACACAGCTCAATTCACACCCCTTTAGGAAGACTTGGCTCTGGAGACACCACAAGTACCCCCAATACACCTGCTGCATTAGTTCTTCCTGACTTTCAGCCATCACTAATGTACACTAATTAGTACTGTTGGGAACCCTTGATAAAAGCATGGACAAACACTAAGAAACTACTTAATGCCCAAAAGCATAAAACATCTTGGCTTCAGCTAGTTTATGCTGTATCTCAATATCCAACTTACAGCACAGGGCACGAAAACAGCTTCCAAAAACATTATCACTTTGTTCTAATGGGCTAAATTCAGCCCTGAGGGGCTGTAGGAATTAATGGAGTTTGGCCCAACATGTGGTTAATGAGGATGGTCTATTTGAAGCCCATAAGGTACCACATTTCTGCCACTACAGATTGGCTGGGAATAATTCACCTCTTCAGAGACATTGTACTCACTTCCAGTCCTGGCTATGTTTGCTCTAAATACAGGCAGCAAAAATAGACATCAAAACCAAAAACATTTCTTTCAGACTCCAAATGCCTCTGGCTCTGATTTTGATCTCGCATGCAGTAGAAGCTCAAGTGAGTGGAGAGGTTTATTTCTCATTTGTGCCAGTAAAAATGAACTAGGCCCATTATGTTTAACACTGCTTTGGGATGCAGAACATTTAAGACAGTATTTAAATACTTAAAAATCATTAACCTTGATTAAACAAGGCTAACCTCTACTCCTGATCTCTTCCTATGGACAATCCCTTCTCATCTTTCGATGAAGTTTCTAACTTTCCTGCCCATACAGACAAATCCACCTCCCCAGAAGTCCTTCTCAGAAACTTCAGAATCAAACTCATCCAGCATCAGATTTGTAGCTCTGCATGACCTTGTCCTCATCTCTACAAAGCCTGTACACCCATGCTCACCTATCCAGACTAATATGTGTTTACCTGTAAGAAGAGGTGCATAAGGATGTTTTCTTGGAGTCTGCACTGCTGCTCATCCCTTTTGCATCTTAGTCTTTGCCCCCAGTTTGAACTTGACCTTTATGTCTTTGCTGCTGTTTGTTTTGAAACAGGGCACAGCCACAGAGGCTCAAAATATACCTTCAATTCTTGTATCCAAACTCTCCATCGTGCCTTGTTATTTTCCACAAACACTAAAAAAAGCAGAATGCTCCAGAAAGTACTAAACTGCAATTCAAGTGGTGTCAGATCTTCCAAACAGTCTTGTCATTTCCAATGTGAATGATTGGTGTAAGAGATCTCTCATCTTCCCTCTCCCTCTTACAGCTTATCTGGGCTATTCATAGCTGGAGAGGTAACTGAGGAAGGATCTCCCCCAGAATGCCTAAATTCAACTTCAAAAGTTTCAGCTACACCTCTTTGGGTGGACTAAAGTGTGCCAGTGAGCATTTTATGGTCCAGAAGCCAACTACCACCATCTGGCTGTGTCCATACTATCAAAGTCCTTTGGCCTCCAGAAAAGAGTGGCTTCATCCAAACTGCTTATGGGAAAAGATCTCCCACCCATGTGAACTTCCCAACAGTGACTGGAGACTGTTTGGGACAGTGCTGGGTGGCCTGGGCCACAAACTGTGCCATGGATCATTTAAACAACAGAAGGCAAATTCCAGAGGCTCAACACTGTTTCACTATTGTAGATGTATCCCTTAAAACCTTCCCATCATCACCAAAAAAAAGGACTGGATTAATTTATTTTTTTTTCTGGACTACTTGCTTTCAGCTTATGAGTTGTTCTCCTTCTCCTGGAAAGAAATCAGAATGTTCCCTGCTGATAAAAGCTGTGCTGAGGTAGAGCACGTCCACCTTTTCCCTTTGGGATAACCTCGTGATTTCATTCCTATGGCTCATAAACTTAACTCCTCCAACTTGTTGACTTCCAGCAAGACAGACAAAGGTGAGATTTGGGATTGTATGGATGGGCTCCTCTAGACCACAGCTATGCAGAGCAGGTCTTTCCAAGGAGGCTGAGGAACTCAGTGCCCAGCTCCCTGGTCTTCACTGGTACAGACAGTACCTCCCATCAGCACCACTCCACGTTCCAGCAGAGACGAAGGGGAGGATAACCAAGTTATCATGTTTGGTCTTTTCCCACCTCCAAACACAGTCCATTAATTACTTGGATCACAAGAAATAAAGAGCGAATTTGAGATTCTCATCTACTTAGTCATCTGTTAACTTCTGATAAAACTGAGCTTTGTCTTCTTATCTCTCCTTGCCAAACAAAGAGGCCAAGGCCAGCCAAGTGAACCTCATCTTTCACACTACCCGCCTGATCCAATCAGTCACGTATTGTAGTTGATCATTACATTCTCTAGATAACTACTTGCCCTTTATTCTACAATGTAAAAAATGTTTGGTGCACTAACCAGCTAATGGGAAAGAGGAGAAAAGACAAAGTTCCACTGATATCACATCTTTGTTATCAGTTTCATTGGTGTAAAACTGGCAGCAATTTAGCAATTTGTTTGGTCCATAATCAGTTGGAATAACTTGTCTCTCTGGAATGAAAACGATCTTCATCCTCAATATACACCCATTATACACCGTTATACACATATTCTCCAGGGTTCATTGTAATACAAAAGTTTCCCAGTGAACAAACTTTACCATCTTGTTTTTTATCATTATGATTTCTGAATCCTCAAGATATGAAGCTAGCCTTCCTTCAGAGGGTTCTGACCCCACTTACTCCATTGCACAATTCAGGTTAAAGGCCCAGTCCTTACTCCTGGATGCTCTGTGTTTCTTGGGAACAATCTGTCAAATACAAATGTTATCAGGTCAGTTTTTCTGGCCAATGTATCTGTTTGTTATCTATCAGGCCTCTCATTTAGAAGATATTGGGATTTTCTTGGGAACAGGCTGACATCTCTAGCCTACACTCTTTGGAGTCACAATTCCTAACTGATCGCCAAATCTAGGGGAAAATGGAAATTTTGAAAATTGGCTTCAGAAACTTCACCATCGATTCTGAAAATCTCAGCTTCGGACTGATGCTCCCCTGGTGGAAAGGCCTGAGTTCATTTTGTAGTGGTGATAAAATTTTGCTCTCATTTCTGAGAGTGCAATGCTGGAAGCAGAGTTAGTTAGTCCCTTCAACCATTTCCTTTGGCTAAGGGTAGATTACACACATATAACAAAATACAACCTTCCTCCCACCTACCCCAGAGCTTTGCACCACATGTATTTACAGCAAGCAATCACCCTGTAAGACAGGAAGGCAACTCCAGAGCCTGAATGGTTGGCAAAGAACTGGTTAGTTAAAAGGGTGGTTGATGTTCTGAGATACTGAGTGGTTAACAACATGTCAAGTGGCTGGTTGAGAGGATGCTCATATTTACTCAGAGGTCAATTATTCACTCATAAATTTATTGGTTTAATTTCCTTGTAGTCTATTTCCCCTATTACATATTCATAATCATCTTCTCATAAGTTTTTCTGCTACAGCTACTAATTATTCTCTATGTTCACCACACACCTTTTGTGCCATATAGATGGGAATATTAATTTCCGTAGAGCAGAGACTTTTTTTTTAATTAAAGCAATGTGCTTTAGAAATAAATGCAACAACCATCAATTAAATTCAGCAAATAAGGAAAAGTCATTAAATAAGAATGCCAATCAAGATGCTGAAGCTCAAATTCAAATGACATCAATCATACTTCTGTTGTTCCAAAACACTGACTTAATCAATGCAAAGTCCACAGGGCTTCAGTGAGGGAACCATTCACACACATTACTTTTTGTTTCTCTGGAAGATGAAGCTCTGTACCTGGGGCAATCAAACAGCACGTCAGCCACTCTGGAAAAAGGTGTGCAAAAGGTGTGTTCCATGCCACTGGCTTCTGAGAAATCAACAGAGGAGGCATCTCAGACTCTGCATGGTGCCTTCACTCCTTCTCGTGAGCAAGAGCAGGTACAACAAATGGAAGCACTTGAAATATTTCATTGAAAATAAGGGTTATCAAATTCTCTGCGTACTTAAAACTATTTGTTTCTGAGGGAGACAGTCAAGTGTCATTCCTTTTTCAATGAGGATCTTCCAAGATGCACAAGCCTTTAAGGTCTGCAAGGGAGTGTTTCTACATCAACACTTCCCTATTTTGTTCAATCAAAGTAGCAGAGAAGAAAGGACATGGTCACCAAGAAACGAGAACTAGATTAAGAAAAATCCCCTAGTGGACTTTACGAAATTCAGTAATTTGGATCTTGGCTTCAAGGGAATGGGGTAAGAAACTTGCAACTCTGGAACTGGATATCGTCAAGTATTTATTTCATACAGCTACATGTTGCAGTTCATGCTGTAGTTACACATAACAACAAAAAAAAAACCATATAATGAGCTCCTTGCCGATTGTGTTTGGCCCTGAGCAAGAAAAACTTCTGCAGTAGAGCAGCCCCTTGGTCCAGAGGTTGGACTGTGTCCTAGAGCCATCTGATAGATCTGTTTTCCAGAACCGTGGTCAGACGCACACAACTCCCATTAAAGTAATTGATTGCCCTGTGAGCTTCATACTTCAATATCCCGGGATCTATAGATCACAGCACAATGCACTATATTGTAATATATGGCAAATTGCACTGAAGTCAGTTGGCACTGGCCAAGTAAGGACCAAAGAGAAGATGGATATTAGAGTCCAGGAAGAGGCACGAGGGATATGTTAGAAGGCAGTAGCCAGCTGTGCAGAGTTTAACCTGCCTATGATATTTCTGTGAGGGCTGCAAGCAGAAAATCCCATCCCATTATCTCCAGAGGAGGAAGAAGGATCGTGAAGAGAGAAGGGTGAATTATTAAAGGCTAGGCCAAGTATGACTGAGAGCTTATTAAAAAGGGAGGAGGATGGGTAAGCAGAGAAACAGCTTGCTAGGCTGGTTCTATTAAAATCTAAGGCCAGATCCTCTGTGTAAATTAGCATAGCTCCATTGGCTCGGGTCGACTGGTTGACTTCTCTGGCTTTATGGCAGTTTACCAGCTGACATTTTAGCCCATTAACTTGAAGCATTGCATGTTTTCCTGGGAGCATGGTCTTTGTTCTGTCCCCCACTCTTTTTTTTTTTTTTTTTCCCTGCCAGAACTGACAAAATTCTTCAGCTGAAACATCCGAGGAACGACATCACATCAAAGATGGACGTTTCCATGGAAATATCTGTTTCGGATGAAATTTTTTCGAGTCTTTCTTGGATAAAATATAAATAACTGGTTGGACAAGTTTTCAATAAATCAAAAAAGAAACTTCGCTGGAGAAGCTGTAATGTTGTTTGGGTTGCATTTTCCCTCTGTTTCCTCTAATAAAGAACATACAACGCCTGAAGAAAAGAAATGACAAAAATGAAAATTTGCGGAAAAGTTCCAAGAGGAGACAAAACTTTTTATCGGGTAATTCCACCGCAGATGTCCACATCTGAGGGCAGAAAGAGATGATGAAGAGCTGATGGCAGTGAATGTAAGTCAGAGGAGGGAGAGGGAGAGATAAGCACTCCTGGTTTCTCTCTGGTTGAGGGCCTTTACTTTTTTCTCCCTCTTTTCCCTGCTCCTCCCTTCCCACTCCTTGCAGCTTGTGCCTGAGACCGTAATCTGGTGGGAAAAAATCCCAGAGCAAGCTGTGCCTCCCCTGCACCAGACATTGCTGATAGAGAGATCCTCTGACATGGATCTAGAAGGTTTTTTCTTCCTCATTTTGAGCCTTGATTTACCCACATAAAGGGACCGACATATGGGGAAATACATTCCAGGGGTGAAACTGCTGCGGCTGTTTCCCAAAATATGATCCCAAGGAAGAAGAACTGGTTATGGAAGATTATGCCCTGAAAAAAATTATTTAAAAAAATGAATATGTAAAATAAAATGCAGAGTTCTGTTCAAAGACACGGAGGAGTCTGACCGCAATGGCAGCTGGTAACTACATCCCTGAGAGTCTCACTGGGAGTCTCATCCCAAGAATATTAGAGGAGTAGGAGGGCATTGAGGATCCTGGACATATCCTAACACCTCCACATCTGCTAGTAGTCCCATGCCCCAAAATAGCACTGGGCAACCACTCCTGGGGGTCTTACCTGGTGTATGCAATGGCAGCCAAGGCTGTGCTCTACAATTCCAAGATATTATTGAAGATAAAAGACTCAGTTGAGTATTTCCAGAGTTTTACCTTCCGCTAACTACACAGAAAGCTCTCTGTTAATGAAATCATAGAGTCACAGATTCATATAATGGTTTGAGTTGGAAAGGATCTTAAAGATCAACTAATTCCAACTTCCTGCCATGGGCAGGGACACCTTCTACTAGTCCAGGTTGCTCCAAGCCCCATCCAACTTGGCCTTGGACACTTCCAGGGTTGGGGCAGCCACAGCTTCTCTGGGCAACCTGTGCTAGTGCTTCACCAGCCTCACAAGGAAGCATTTCTTCCTAATATCTAATCTAAGCCTGCCCTCTTTCAGTTTAAAACCATTTCCCCTCACTCCATCACTATCTACCCATGTAAAAAAAGTTCCAACAACCAATCCCTTCTTCTGGGCATGCAGGACCAGCTTCCTTGGTGCAGTTCAGAATAGCAAAAAAATTAAGAAGCCTCCCACGAATGGGGAAGGGAGTTTGAGCTACCAGCTGCTTTGAACATTTGTAGAGGAATACTTGGGGACTGGGCTGCAAATACACCATCATATTCCACTTTCCAGGAGCCTGAAGTATGTTTGGGAATATACAGGAGAGACCTGCTGCTGGTGTTAAACACCAACCAGAGCAGGGCCTATTCCAACACAGAGATGAATAATGTCATGTCATTTTATTGCTGTGCATGAGGTCCCATAAAGAATATGTCACTTGACTTAATTTTCCCACATAAAGAATAAAAGATATGTTTAAATCATTGCTTAGCTTTAGGCAGCTCTTAGCTGCTGACCAGTGTGGAAATCCCATCTGGAAAAGACATGCAGACTCGTCATCACTGCCAAGGTGGTTTTCTACAGCAAGTGCTAATGCAGAATGAGACAAGAACTACTTATTTTGGTGCAGGCAAACTACAGATTTTCCATGAGCCTGTTAGTTGAGGTCAGCCAGATTAAAAAAAAAATAAATTAGTTTGTTAAACTATAAATGCAATTAAAATCAAAGAGGGCGCACTGGGAGTGGGTGTTATTCAGTGTGTATAAGGGGATGCCAGAATCTGGCTCTGAATAGTTTTGATTAACAAACCTGGGCCTGAATTGCTGGAGAACTGTTCATTTCGTTAAGCCATTATTCATGGCCTGTGACTGGTCATAAGTAATGTTCTGCATCCTGATGAGAGGATTGAAGCTTATGCTGGCATGATGAATGCCTGACAGCAGATAATGAATAGTGTACTTCCCTCACAATTCACAAATGCTCCGGGGTTTCTGAATTGTAAACTACCAGGCCAAACTCACTGAACAAGTACATTGAAATAACATTCCCAAAAGCAGCAGGATTTCAGCTCTTTCTCTATGGGTTAGAGTTTAATTTCCTTAAATCAAAGCAGTACAGGTCAAGCAGGTGTCCTAGAGCTTCTTGTTGGTTTTGTCTCAGGCCCAGCCACTCTGCAAATACAACCCAACCCCTCAGCCACAAATCCCTCCTTAGGGACAGAGCTGGGGGTTCCCCACCAGGTCAAAACCCAGCTCTCCCAAAAAGTACTATTTCTCCATGACTCCACCATTTCCACTTGTAGCTGGAGCTGTATAAATACTTGCTAGTATAAATACTTGCAAATAACAACCCACACAGTCACATAAATAGCAGCCAATGGAAGCCCAAGTCATTCATTTATTAGTATATTGGCCAACGGACTGTCTTAATTATTTAACTATTCTGGTAAAAGCTAATGCATAAAGAACTTAAATGGTGCGTGGATCTTGCAGAGGGCCCTCAGCCAAGGGAAAATTCAGGCAGTTCAAAGTCTCCCCTGCATGCAAATGGGATGGAGTACGCTCCTGCTGCTCAGAGCTGTGGGATGACTGGCCAGGGGCAAAGCATTGCAAACGATGCTTGGACCAAGACACTGCCACACAGTTTTCCAGCTTTATCACAGCTTCTAAATACCAGTTTGGCTTGTACCCAGTCATATACACGTCCCCTAGTGAACACAATGCCAGTATGCAAGGCAAATGTTTCATTTACCGACCCAAGGGAAAGTGAAATGTATAATAGCTGTGCAGTGAACCTCGGAGAAAACCACCTGAGAACATCGAGATGCAGGTGCTGCAGCTGAGCATCTGACAGACAACCACGTGCAAGAACACTTCCCCCGTGGCAGACAAGGAAAAAATCACTGGGCTCCAGATATTTGTGCTTCATAGTCTGATCTCTCAACCAAGCTGAAGAAGCAATTAATTGAATTACCACGGCATCCCAGCCTCCGGAGCACTCCCCACTCTGTGGCTGTGGGAAGTCTGTTGCTGTGGCAGGCCTGCCCACACGTCTCCAGATAACAGTGCTGCAGCTATTTCTTCCTCTTGCAGCCCAGTCTGTGACAGCCATGGCACTCGTTAAGTTGGTGGCTTGGGACAGGCTGTAAGTTGGGAATGGTTCAAGTGAGAGTCTCAGTTCAGCAGTATCCTGCTGGGATGGCATCTCCAAAAATAATCAAGTGGAGGTTTCCCACCGACCCGGCATCAGGTGTGTTTTCACACTTGGCACCTTTTTAACAAACTGTTGCACTGTGGTTCCATGAGGGGAAAGCACATGATCTGTGAGTCCTTTGAGTCTGAGCTCCCACATCGCACTGATCCACCCGGGGCTTCTGCTTCTGATAGGTGGGGGATAGGACCGGGAATTATGGACTTCACCTGTCTTCTAGGAGTAGTACACAACTTATCACATCATATTCCTTCTTGTGCCTTTATTGGGTTGATTTTCAAGATGTTAAAGGATAGCTTCAACCTCAGACTGGGGAGGGAGCAGACTGGGTAGACCCAACCCTGCCAGAAATTGCCCGTGTAATTGCAGTTGAATTATTCTTTCTGTGTTTCAGTTTTCCACAGGAAATTGTATTTCCTTTTACACTTAGAACTGTAGATCTTTATGCTGTGGGTCACTTCCCACTACTTTTTGTGCAGAATCCAGTGCAATGGGACTAATTTTGACAAGATTATTGAATTATCTTGATCTCACTATCAAATATTTTTATTAAGCTTAATTTCATCCTGATTGTCCTATATAAGGGCTTCTTGCTGATGTTTAGACCCTTCTGTTACTTGTAGATCTTTATCAGAGAACATTTTTCATGGATTCAATTCCTTTTACTGGAATACAAATTCTACAGTGAAAACTGAAGGATATTACTCCAAACTATTTGTGGGTGGCCAGAGTTGGGGAACCAACAGTTGGGGAACCAAACAAGAACCACTCAGGTGTCTACTGGACTCCCTCTCATTACACAGGCAGCAGAAGGGACAACTGGAGAACAATACTATTCCCAAGCGCAGCCACATAAATCCTTTAAATCATCCCTGCTTTTCCGACATCTAAGGCTCCTCTTCCCAGCAAACATCACCGAGCTTCTTTGCAGCTCTCCGGTAACCAGGTGCTGAAGACCACTCCACGTTTGAAATTCTCAGGGGAAAGCCACTAGGACTGAAATGCAGAGAGTTGTTAGGAGCTTTTCTTTAAGGATTTCCTAATCCCTACCCTTTCTTTGCTCCATTTTCCTTTCCTCTGCTTTACCACTCCCTTCTCCCTCATAGTTTGCACACAGAACTCACACATGCCTAAGGCTTCCTTTCGTAAATCTGTCCTGTTTCCCTCACTCAGACCTCCCCACTTTGACTCTAATTTCTTTACTCCCAGCCCCATGGACCCTCCCACCACATGAGAAATGCTCTTTCACATTCCTGATGCTCTCCTGTTCCACCAGCAGCCGCGTGAACGAAATTTCAATCTCACGGTCCAAGTGGAAGCACCGTAGCTCCAAAGGCTTCAAAGGGAGCTTGTGGCTTCTATGCCAGCATTTTTTGTGGTAGTCCCTCACTGCTAGTTAGGTCTGGTATCAGCCTTAACCAACCATGCCACTTCACTTTCCAAAGCCAGCCCGTAATTAAAAGAAGGCCAATAGACTCTCAATGATGATGCAATGATGTGTTCTCAGGTGCTCTCCCAGGCACGAGGCCAAAAGCTAAGTTACCATTTATGCAATTTGAAATGAAAGGCATAAAATTAGGCACTGACTAGAATTTCTCATTGCAATTCTTAACCGTTTTGACTTTGCTTTTCCAACAGTCAGCAGGTTTTTCTTCTGAGAAGTCCTTTCAAAAAATAAATTAGATGGCTACTTACCATGACTATCAGTTGACTCAGATGACAGGACACTGCACTTACAAGACCTTTCGTGTTCCTCACTCCTCCTTTTCTATTTCCCAATTAGGCCAGATTCTACTGCCTTTATTCATACTATTGCATTATTTCATAGCTCACACCAGTTGATTTCAGTAGTGACTCCCAGGATAAATTACAGTTTCCATGTGCCAAGATGACCTGAAGTCCTTGCCGAGGGCTGTTTCAGGCCTTTGTCATGACTTTCTTATCCTGTTTCATCCTCCACAAAGCCAGGACTTTCTCACAGCTCGTCACCTGGTTCCCCCAGAATGGGTAGACAAATACCTTCCCATGTTTACTGTGCTTAATGGGAGACCATTAACTGCGTCACTAACGCGGCGTGTATCGACCATCGCTCTTATGAACTCAGCAACCCCACCACGTACCTATCAGTAAAAAGGTATTTGTTGTCCTGCTTTATATGTGACAGTGGTTGTGTGGGCCAATGCCTCACTGAAACAGGCATTGTGTTAACATATCCCATATTTGGGGGATAAAACACACGCTTTCAAGAATGGGTACCAACAACTGAAATGAGAATTCTGAACGTTTATAAGCATTTAAAAGTATGAACCTCTAAGAGTCATGAGAACATCATGTTCTTATCCTATTTCCCTTCAATGAAAGTCCAGCCAATCACCTTTGAGTGCTGTGAAATCCTCACTGGAGCTGGTGCACAACGTAGAGTTCAGTTATGGAGCCCCTTGTAAATCAGTGGGAATCTTTGTAAATATAAATCACAGAGCAAAATCAATTGCTTTCTAATCATTGCTCAGGAAGAATATCAAGAGCACAAAGTCAAACTCCCGAAAAATAGGGAATGCCAGAGTTAAGATGATCATGACCTAGTCTGGAAAGGACAAGCTGCTACACTCGATGCTGCGTAGCCTCAGGGGAATGTGCAGTAACTGGTTACCCCAGTGCCCTATAAAATCTACTCCCAGGCTTTCCACATTTGATATTAATAGGAGTTATAAACAGGCACAGAACCATAACACGAGATTAGCTGTTGTTATATCTGTTTCAGAGATAAACTATCTGACAACCAGTGAAACTGAAATGGAAACCAAGCCTCTAGAGCCGCATTGGCAGGAACACTGCAGCGGGATACTGGAGAACAGAGTGCTCACAATGGGTAACCAGATAAGGGCAGAGCCAAGTTCTATCCTATTCCACTGCTGTCCTCAAGTGAAGCAGCAGAACAATCAAAAGTGAAGTCCTGCTACTGTTGTCATGTCTCCGCTGTGGTCCCTTGAGGACACAGAATTCCCACCTCTCACCTCTTACCAACAGCAAAAAGCTGTGGAATCATAGGATCATTTGGGTTGGAAGGGACCCTTAAAGGTCACCTAATCCAACTACCCTGCCACGGGCAGGGACATCTTCAACGAGATAAGGTTGCTCAGAGTCACACCCTGCCTGTCCTTGAATGTTTCCAGGGATGGGGCATCCATCATCATGGCTAGGCTTCCACCACCTTTCCATAGAACAGATACAGTCTAAGGCTGCAGATAAACAAGCAATTGCACTTCTTGAAGCTGCTGTTGCCTCCTAAATTGTTGTTGCTGGCCCTGTGGTGTTGCTTTTGGAGTTTGAAAGATTCGGAGTATGCCCTGATCAGGTTTAGGACAAATTATTTAGGCTAAAGAATTTACCTGGTTGTCTGCAGTCAGCTGGTCTTGACTGAGTGGGAGCTTCGTTACAAATGTCTCTGCTGGCTGAATTCTAGTGGCAGCTCCTCTCCAGCTCTAAGATGTTGATGAGCACCTTGGGGCAGCAGGAGACTTTAAACTTGATCAGATGAAGCAGAAGATGCAACGAGCACATGAATGGGAGACTTTGCCAACCTTTGAAAAGGCTGGAACACGATTTGGTTGCTTGCTAAAAAGAGGGCAGGCTGTCTTGCAAAGGTGGAGCATTTGCAATTGGGAAGGACTGGATATCTCAGTTGTAGGTCACCAGGTGATGAGCTCTCAGAGCCTTCTGCCTGTGGGTCACCAGCTGAATTCAGCCCAGCACCAAAATTATGGCCAGGAATTTTAATTATACGTTTGCTTCACATTGGGTTGAACGCTTTTCAGGCATTATTTCTCATGTGTGTGTCTGATATCTGGCACAATCAGGCCTTGTCTTAGTTGGCTTCCTTAATCAAAGTTTCTGGATTAGTAGTCTACCGGAATTTGGGGTTGAACATAAATTGTTAACATTAGTAAAAATCACATTCAGTTTTTTTCAGCACTGCTTTAAGCCAAGCTAAGGATCCACATTTTCTATCATATGCACAGTAAAAAGTCAAGGAGAATAAAATCCCCACATTTACCCATAATTTGCAATGCTATTTTTTCCCCAAAAGCCTTTTATCGCGGAGCAAGAAGGAGGAGAATTTCTGTTTCAGTATTTGAAAGCAGGTTTCATGAATGTTTCTCAGTCTGACAGTAATACCGGTTCCTCCCAAACAACTCAGCCTGAAACAGACAACTCATAATGTTAAAGTTCAGGACAGTTACAGTTGACTGGAAAAGGGACTCAGAATGGAAATTGTTGTGCAACTGCTACGTTATGACTTGCTGCCGGATCTGAAGACAATATTAAAAGTAGCCATTTTTTTCTGATTGATCTTGTACTCTCTTATCCTTCTGCAGAATGACAATGGCAACCTCTAAACGATAGCATTGCTTGGAGTTTTCTCATTTCTTTTTGCACAGAAATAAACACGCTGTATTCAAAGGCACAAAATTCTTGGAATTCACAGCACTTGGTGAAACCGAAGGTGATCAAACAGGCACTGGCTTAATAAATTCTGATACGCACATATATTCCAACAGGGAATACTCTGTGTTTTACTTTGGTGAAAGCAGAGTCCCAGCACACTTAATGCTCTACTGTTTTCTCATCCAAATCTCTTCTGCCATATCAAATAGGTCACTGTGTGGAAATCACAGCCATGTTTTAAGTAGATTGTGTTAACTTTATGAATGCGTCATAAAATGGGAACTCCATAACTCCGTATTGACACTGTTTTACTGTTGCAATTTACCATTCTAATGGCACTATTTAGGAAACAATGACTGAACTGCAATGAGATAATTAAGGAATAATCTCCATTACTTCAAAGTATACAAAGCAGTAAACAGCTGCCAAAAGTGATTAATAGCTGAGGTGAAGTTAAGACATCTAATCAATCTAATAAACCATTTATTGCAAGAATATAGCGGCTTACACTAAATGTGAGACATTTATCTTATTGATACAAACTGCAGTATTTGCCTTTCTTTAGGATGTAATATCACGAGACCTTGATTATTCTTCCATTAAAGTCAAGGATAAAACTCCCATTGTGATCCCAGGGTCAAGCCTTCACTGAGCTGATACCAATGAAAATAAATGCTTCCTTTTAATGTAGAACAGTTCTGCTAAAACATTTTTTTCCCCCTATTATAAAACATCCTGTGGCATTGAAAGGGGGATATGTTTTACTGGCAAGGACAAATGTCAGGAGTCATGATGAAAACCTGGATCTTCTCCTAAGATGGTACTGTAATTCCCTGCAAAGTATTGTTTTGTCTGTGCCTCCACCTCGGATCTGTGACAGGGAGATGAAACCATTCCTTGTTCCACAGGATTATTCGGGATTTAGTTCATGTAGCATACAAAGAAACACAGATAGAAGATACTGTACACACTTCACAGTGTTCCTAAAGTAAAAACAGAAAGGATACATGGATTGTAACAGCTATCTCATAACTGGCACAGGAATGGGAGTAGGGGGGGTGGAGAGGCTGAACCCATGCTCAGGGGAAGGGACCTGTTTCCAATGTTACAGCAGTGCTGCCAGTACAGCTGAGCTTCCTCAATTTCCATTTGGCTTCCCAATGCCCTGCAAGAGCGTGGACTTTCTACAGCTCCAAGTGTGTCATCAGTATCTTGCTTTTCTGCTCTCCACTTTAGTCTGGAGGGGTGAGGGAGCTGCATTGCAGCAGCAAAGGGACAAGCACAGGCAGAGACAGCCCCTTCTGGCACATTCTCCCACCCTACTTACCCCCCAGACAGCAGTTCCCCCTCTAATCTGAAGTAAGCACCCAATTCCTTCATCAGCTGAACATACACAGTGAGCTGTTTGACTGGAATTTTATAAGATGAGTTGCAGAAACAATCTTACCAACATTAAAATCATACATACCACATTGGCTCAAGGTGAACATCACATTTGTCAAGCCTTGCAAAACGTGCTTTTCATCAGACAAGACATTTCTATCTCCTCATCCCTGCATAGAAAAGAGGCACTGGAGCACATGTTCTCCCACCACATGTTATAATTGTTCTTCCCCTGAGAAGAACTGGAAGATGTTCTTAGTGCTGGATGACTCCTGAACTTGCTCTGAAGCAATTCCTTTGTCTTAGTGCTAGCAGGAAGCTCCTTTGGTTTTCCCCAAATATAAATATTGATACAGAAACTCATACCAAATAATAACAGAGGTATGAATTTATTGTTTCAGCAAAAGCTCCCATGCAAATTAACCCTCGGATAATTAAAGATGCCTGCAGTGCCTGGGCGGGTAAAAGATCAAGCACTTGCTGGATTACAACATAAGCAGTGCTGTGATAAAGCTGCATAATAACTCAGGAGCAGGAGCTCCCAGCCTTCACAGGTAGCAGGGCTAATTCCATCAGCCAACATGTACCAACTCCTGTTCATCTGTGCCCGATCCAACCTGCAAGGGACGGTTTGGAGCAGCAAGACTCTTGTCTGGAGGAGCCAAAGCCAAACAGCAGGTTGAAACTTGTACAACTGGATGCAATGCAAGCAGTGGCATCGCACTCGCTCCCTGTGCAAGTGTTTGTCATAGGAGTAGAACAGGCAAACCTAAAATACAAGTCCCAGAAACCTGCAATACTGGTATCTCTGCCTGTACTGAAGTTTAGGGAGTGTTAGTTTTGGAGAGAGAAAGCGCAGGTAGATTTTGAATCACTTTTTCTACACTGAAAAAAAACCCACATCAATTTGAAGACTCGCAGCAAAATGTTTAAATGTGTTAACTGTGGGAATGTAAGAAGGCCCCAGAGATTTAAGTCATTTTCCCCAGGAACTGGCTGTGGCACTGCTGCTGAGCAGAAATTCCTCAAGGCTGGGCCTGTAGTCTTCCTTCACGGTAAAGCACTGCAACAAGAACAGCTGCTTAAATTGCTGGGATTAAACAAAGTGGTCATTTCTGCAACCCCATTTGGCAGCTGAAATGAATCACAGAATCCCAGAATGGCCTGGGTTGGAAGGGACCTTAAAGACCAGCTAGTTCCAACTTCCCTGCTATGGGCATGGACATCTTCCACTAGACAAGGCTCCTCCAAGCCCCATCCAACCTGGCCTTGAACACTTCCAGGGATGGAGAGTCAATGCCATGGGTTTGTTACTGTTAGGTAAAACTGTTCTGACATACATTTATGAGGGTTTTTTTAAATGCACATGGGCAGTAGCTTTCCCTTTTTTAGGGCAAAAAGAAGATAGTCGTAACCAACATTACTAAAATTCATGTTGCCTGGGTCTATGCCAGTAACTGAAGGATTTTCCCCATTTAGGTAATTAAATTTAAAATTACATTTGTCCTTTTCGTAGCAAGGTTGCAATAGAGGTTTGTATATGCATTAGAATCCATTTTTTCTAGGAGCGAAAGGAGGTTGCAATTCCTTATTTATGTTAAACATGCCACCATGTTTTCTCAAAGGTTTTCTCTTGGTTTTACACTATGACAGGCCCACAAAAGAGCCATTATTTGGAGTGGGCTCTGGGTTATGGCAGGTACTGAGGAGGGTGGGAGCAAGGCAGGCACACCACAGTTTATCTCCTCGTGGACCAGCAAACAGCAGCGCTGGGAATTCCTGGAGAGCCAGACATGCCTTTTAGGAAAAAGACAGAGAGTACTTGCTCCGGGAGAAGCAGCCAAGCCTGTACCTTCTCTGTATCAGAGAGACATGGAATTCCTGGAACGAGTTCAGTGGAGGCTACAAAATTAAGGGACTGGAGTATCTTTTGTACAAGGAAAGGCTGAGGGAGCTGGGCCTGTTCAGCCTTGAGAAGAGATGGCTGAGAGGAGACATCATCAATATCTATCAGTATCTGCAAGGAATGTGTCAGAGAATGGACCAGGCCCTGCTTGGTGGTGCCCAGCAGTAGGACAAGAAGCAATAGGCAGACACTGATGCACAGGAAATTCCACCAGAACATGAGGAAGAACTTCTTTACTGTGCTGTGACCGCGCACTGGAACAGGCTGTCCAGAGAGGTTGTGGAGTCTCCCTTACCGGAGACATTCCAGAACCATCTGGACACAGTCCTGTGTCGTGTACTCCAGGATGACGCTGCTTGAGGAGTGAGGTTGGTCCAAGTGACCCTCTGTGTCCCTTCTAACCTGACCCATTCTGTGATTTGAGCTACACGCTTGCCTCTGAAAAACACACTAAATGGCCACCTGTAAAAAAACACCTCACTCCCCACATCTCCTAAGCAGATGATTTATACCTGGTCCCGACGGGTACAGTATAAACATGTTAACATTTATTAACATCAAATAAACGTGAACATTTGTTAATATTTATTAACAAAAATATTAACATTTGGGTCCAGAGAAGGGCAACGGAGCTGGGGACGGGTCTGGAGCACCAGGAGCTGCTGAGGGAGCTGGGGGGGCTCAGCCTGGAGAAGAGGAGGCTCAGGGGAGACCTTGTTGCTCTCTACAGCTCCCTGAGAGGAGGTTGTAGCCAGGTGGGGGTCGGTGTCTTCTCCCCGGTAAAAAGTGACAGGATCAGAGGAAGCGGGTTCAGAGAAGGTTTAGATTGGACATTTGGAAGAATTTCTTCCCCGAAGGGGTGACTGGACATCGGAACGAGCTGCCCAGTGAGGCGCTGGAGTTCCATCCCTGGAGGGCGTGTAAGGAAAGCCCGGACGTGGCACTGAGTTGACACGGTGGCGCTGAGCCCCAGGTCGGACCCGACGCTCCCGCAGCTCTTCCCCAACCAAAACAACCTCGCGATTCCCCGATTTATCTTTTCCCGCGCACCCTCGGGCGGGAAATGGCGGCCGGGACGAGCCCGGCCCGGCCCACCCCGCGCCCTCACGGCCCCAAGCACCGCCCGGGCCCCGGGCACTCCCCTCCCCTTTGTACCGCCGTGTCCCCTCCCCCGGGCCCGCCCCGTTGTTTACCGCGCTCCGCGGGCGCTGCCGCTCCCGCCCCTCGCTCGGGACCCGGCGCGGGGCGGGCCGGGCGCGCTCACGGGGCTCCGGGCGCGGCGGCGGCGGAGAAGGAGGAGGAGGAGGCGGCGGCGGGTTGTGGCGCAGCGCGGGAGCGGCTCGGCCCCTTTCCCCTCCCTTCCTCCCCTCGCGCCGCGCTTCCCTCCTCGCCCGCCACCGGGAGAACGGGGGGAGGAGGAGGAGGAAGAGGAGGAGGAGGAGGAGGGGGCGGCCCGGCGAGCGGCGGGAGGAAGGGGGGCGCGGGGATGAGATAAGCGCGGGGGCGGGCGGCCGGGGGGGGGTGAT
This sequence comes from Pseudopipra pipra, assembly GCF_036250125.1. Lineage (NCBI taxonomy): Eukaryota > Metazoa > Chordata > Aves > Passeriformes > Pipridae > Pseudopipra > Pseudopipra pipra. The sequence continues at coordinate 151,565,022 of NC_087549.1, read as the reverse complement.
GTAGGGGCGGCTCAGGTGGATGCGGGGGGCGGCGTGAGGCCGCGGGGGGAGGCGCGGAGCGGAGCGCAGGGACGGGGGCTCTTCCCCCGCCTCGGGAGGCGGCGGCGGAGGGGGCTCGGAGGGGAGGGGGGGTGGGGTGGGGAAGCGCTCGGAGGGGCTTCCCGGAAGGGTGAATTGGGATTAATCCCGGTATTGGGGTTTTTTTATTATTATTTTTTTTTTTTTTAAGGGGGGGGTTGCGCTGCTTCCCCCCCCTCGCCGCCGCGGAGAATTGGCGCCGGGAGGAGGAGGAGGAGGAGGCGGCGGTGGCAGCGCGGTGCTCCCCCCTTCACCCCCACCCCCTTGGCTTCGCTCCTGGAGGAGTTAGTTGGGGTGGTTGTTTTTTTTTTTTTTTTTTTTTTTCCCTGCCTTTTTTTCAGTTTTTCCTTTTTTTTTTTTTTTTTTTTTTTTTTTTTTTTTTGTTAATTTTTATTTTTTAAATACAAACCCGCGTATTGATTTTTTTTTTTTTTTGAACAAACAAACAAACCAACCAACCAACCCGCCCCCCCCCTCCCGCCCCGTTCCCCACTCCCGCCCCGCACACACGCCTGCCTCTGGGAGGGAAATAGCCAGGTGGAATCTCACTCTGTTTCCATGGACAACCCGTCCATTATCACCCAGGTGACTAACCCCAAAGAGGAGGAGATCCTGTCCTGCACTCAGGATAAAGGTGAGCTGCCTTCTCTCTTTTCTGTATGATTGTTTCCTCCCCCCCTCCGCTTAAAATCGCATTCTTCAGTGACCGTATAATCCTCTCTAGGCTACTGGGAATAGAGGAGGGCTTGTTGGGTTTGGGTTGGTTTTTTGCTTGTGGGGTGAAGGTATTTGCATGAAGGTCTCTGAATTTGCTTACTGGATACAGCCGAGAACTTGTTAAGAGTGTTTAAATGCCAAGTTTAATCGGTCATTTAAATAAAATACTCTTGTTCCTCGAGGTTTGGGGAGGTAACTTTGTACGGTGGTCACTGTGCTGTTAGTGCCCCGCTTCAGGGGAGGGATACCTGTGCTGGGTGTGTTGGAACGCTTTGAAATCTCAGCTGTTCAGATTTTAAATTTTTTTTCCCTCCTTTTTTTTTTTTTTTTTTAAGCAAAATAAAAAATTCCTGGTTTCTTTCTGCTTTCCTGTGTTCTTTCCTGCCTCACATTTCAGAATGTGTAGCTTTCAGGTTTGTTGGAGGATATTTGTGCTTCTCAGGAGGAGATATGCGCTACTTTTAAAAGCGGCTCTGTTTACTCAGTCGATAAATAGTTGTTGCCTGTGTAAGGCATCGTGCCTGGATTGCGTTTTGCTCCTAAATGAGATGAATCCAGCCTGGCCGAAGGAGGTGCTTCTGTCAAAAGTCTGGGTGTTGATGAGTGCCCTTAACCTTGTTTCTTTTTGGAAGCTCGGAGCGGTCTTGGGGCTTTACGTGGTTGTGTCCTTGCATCTGGTGGTGGGCAAGGTACGGGGTGAGCAGCAGGGTTCAAGTTCTGGAGAGCTGTGTGTGGATTTGGGAAGTTACTTGGATGTCAAGTTTATGCTTTGTTGCAGGCAGTCCTGGTAAATAGGGAAGAAAGGACAGAAATTAGAAATAGTGTCCATGTTCCCTGGTAGGTACAGTAAAACCTTCGAGTGGTCTTCTAAAAATGGTAGATTGATATACCTCGCCCTAAAATGGATGGATTTCGTGTCCAAAAAGCTTCCATTTTTGTGTGGCTCATCTTGTAAATAGGGAGGGGTCCCATATTGTTGAAGTTGCTCTCTGGTACTTTTGACTGAGAGGCCGTACCTGAAATATCTCTCTTCTCACTTCACCGGTGCTACCTGCAGAAGTGTGAAGGTATATTTATTAAAAAAAAAAAGCCACGAGGTTGGGGGTTGTTCGAACAAAAAATTATTTATTTGTTCAGCATAGGAGTGTTCATGGAACTCTCTTCAATTCCTGTCACTTGTGAGGTGATACTTCCACCACGAGGCCTGGTTTGTCTCAAGGGATTTGTCGTGTTTTCCTCTGTTTTGGCAATATGGAGCGTGGGGTATCTACAGTAAGGTGCTCTGCTCTGCCTAAGACTTGGTTTGGGGTGGATGTGCGTGATACTTTGCTCAGATGTTGTCCTGGTCTTAATGGCCTGTGTTATTGTAAGTAGTGGAAGGGCTTCATTAATATCAGTAGCAGCTGCTTGAAGTTTGAGTGTAAAAAAAGCCAGTTGAGACAAGTAGGGGAAGATTTGACAGCTCAAAATAAGAGTAAGCATCCACATCAAACAAGTGGCTTCAGAGTCCTTGGTAGAGCGAGCAAAAATATGCATCTAACTTGCATAACTCTGCAGTAACTTGCATAATGTGCATTGTGTTCTTGCTATTGGTTTGTCTTTGGCAGAAAATGGTCTTCATTGCAGAGTAGGGGCTTTTCAGGCTGTGCGTTAGCAAGGCGGGGTGGGGGGAGAGGGGAAGGAGGGGGAAGCTGGAGTTGGGAGACAAGGGAACTCCAGCGTCATCTTCATGCAGGAGGTGAATTACCTTTTTTTCTGGTTTTGGGGTGTTTTTTTTTTATTGTGGTTAAAGTGCATGCATTGGTTTGACGATGTGCTCTGTGGTGAGACTGTCAGATCACTCCAGAGCAACTTTTGCAGGAAGAGAACTGCGGGTCTGTCCGTGCTGGGCTCTGGAAGGAGCGCGCTGCTTGCTCCAGCCTCTTCCACTACAGGTTTTCCCAGTGCTCGAGGTACGGAGCTGGTGAAAACCCGTTGCTCTACCTGCCTTCCTGGCGTGGTTACATATCACGTCACCCAGTTTTCTGTCGGATTTCTTCACACTTCTAGCAAAGCCTTTAGGTCCGGAGAGCTGCGAGAGCGCCCGGAGCAGAGATGGGAATACTGATAAGGTTCCTAGCAGGAGACCGGTGTTGAGCGAGTCCTCCCTGCTAATTCTGAGTGAACTGAATGTACTGGTACAAAATGGCTAACAAATATGTTGAGGCATCATGAATTAACTCTTTGTTTAACGAAATAAGGATCACCTGAGCCTGAAGTCTGAAATACAGCAGCTCTGTGCTGTGTGAGCCAGGGCTGTCCAGTTTAATGAAAACCTGTTTTTTCCTCCGAGTTTAGTGTTTGGCTGCAGAAATAAATTCCAGGGTACTAAGTGGCATGTGGTGGCTTTGGGGAATCAGTGTTTTCTTAGGGTTTTTGAGACCTTCTGTTGCTGTTTCTTGAGGGGAAAAAATGAATTTATTTTCCTGTTGTTGAACTGGAGAGAAGCAGTTTTACAGTAACTGAGCAGCTGCTAAATAATGCATGTGTCTACCTTCAAGGTTTTGATTTTTCTCCCAAGATTTTTTTTTGAAGCTTTTAATCAGATGTGAGTCCAGCATTTAGCCTGATTTATTTTTTAAAAATGCATTTATGTTTTAAAAGGAGGTCGATGTGCAGTACAGGCTTATGCCAAATTTCTCCTGTGCAAGGGGAGCGCCGTTGGCAAGAAACAGAGCTGGTTCTCTGGTCCTGGGGTAGTTCTGTTTTTAGGTAAATAACAACCTTTACAAATAAAAATGCCCAAGTATTTTCTTGCTGTCCCAGCTGTATTAAAAAGTAGCTCTTGAGATAAGTGAAGCTGTGACACCTTGTTGAAGGGGAACATTCTAAGATGGATTTGTTAATGTTTATTTTTTACCAAATTGCAGCAAATTTTTGAAGGTGGAAAAAGCCAGATCTTGGTATGTGAACCATTCCCTCATATGTTGCCACATGGTGGTGCACTGGATTTAGTTGTCTGTCAGAATGAAAGCTGAACATGGAAGGTTTGCTACAACCATATTTTTTTATTATTATTATTGTAATGTTCTCAAATGCCTGTGGTGTTCGTGCTGCTGGAGGATTTTGGTCCCTTCCTATGTTGTCAGATTAGTTCTGGGAAACAGAAACTTCGGTTCTCCCAACTAGCAGAGATTTGTAGGTGCTTGAAAATATTTTGAACACTGAATCCGCAGAGAATTTAATTCCCTGTTAGTTGTTTAAGTAACAAAAATAGTAGTTCTTCACAGAAATATTTTATGTTGTGATCATCTGGCACTTCTGGGAATTGGAAACATAACCAAGACTTGTAATTTGAAATTAAAATGGAGACATAAATACATGAAAGGGGGCTTGTTATAAGAGAGATAAGTGTGAGCAACTAAGAAAAAATATAAATAAAAGCTACAAATGAAAAATGAAAATCTGATGGTTTTCTGTGTAATTAATTCTACAGATAAAATCAACTGTTTATTTTCTAAAGGAAAGCGTTAATTCTTATTATTAGTTGAACAGAGACCTGTAATGCAAGATCTGTATGGTTAAATGTATAGAAAACAGAGCAATGCTGACAGACCCTTGCATTGAGTGTAACATCGAGAGCGTGGTCATGGATGGGCTGCAGACATTCAGCCCAAAGAAGGGAATTTCCCTTTTTTTACCTAAATGCTTTAATTTGATCCTCATAAATGATGCAGATTCTTGGCTATTTCCATGTGCCAAGTTAAATAGTGGCGTAATACTAGCCCAGTCCTTCAGGTGCCTCCTTCAGGCTGTGGTGGTTTGTTTTCTTTCTTCAGATAAATCTTTCCTGACTTCTATAAAAATTGTCAGCTGGGCATCTATTTTCAGTTGTTTAGAGTTTAAACTGAATGCTTTAGTGTCCCTACAAATGTGTATTTTCTTATGCAATAAATTATATGAAAGAGGTTCACAGTGGAACCTAAACCATTGTAATTTTTTTAATCACAGTGAGTCCCCGAGGATGTTTCCACAAACAAACTTTTTTGCCTTCTTTTCTTTCAAATAAAATTGGAATAACCACCAGCGAGACCAATATTCGTTATGATTTTAAAGAAGAAGTTCTGAAGATCTCAATTTAGAAGCCAAAATAAGTGTCTTTAATCGTGTCTTCAATAAAAAAAAAGCATTTTGAAAATAGCTGAAAATATTTTGAATGTACTTTTTTGCCATTACATCACCAGGATTCAGAGCACTCAAACATTTGAACATATGTTAATGATCCTGAGACATTGTCTCAACAGATTTTTATAATATTAACTTCAGAATTTTAGTGTTAAAGTAGCAATTTAAGGAGGGGGGGGAAAAAAAGTTGTGGAAACCACTCGGGCACTGCAGTGGAATGTGAATTGCTCACAGAGGGTAAAATTTTAAATCATTAACTAATGGCATAGCTGTTATATGAAACCAGAGTGGCCATACAGTAGGTTTTATGTTCCAAGGAGACTGTAGTAACCTGTAGTAACCCAAGATTTGATTTAAGGTCGCATTTAACAGGCTGAAGTGCCCTGGCAGTAACAGGAATGATAATTTTCATGAACATCGAATTTTCAGTCGGTGTCTTTAAGCTGCGGCGCGATCATTTCTTCGTGGTGCCACCTCAGTTCATGCTGGTTTCAGTGCAGTGATTTAACTGAAGTGTTCCAAAGTTTAACGTGCCTTTAAGAAAAAAAAAAAAAAACAAAACAACCAAAATTGACCTACATTTTGTTAATTCAGTATTCAGAAATGCAAATAGCATTTTCTGACATAATCAGTAAAATGCGGCGTGATCGATGCTACGCTTTGGCTTTTGGAGTTTAAGCTGAACATTACAAATAAGCCTCGGGATAACAGGTCCATGTTTGTTTCTTTAAAGGGACATTAAACTAAAATGCTGAGAAAGCAAAAGCCAAGAGAAATGAGACTCGCTTGCCAGTGTTGGTGAAGGACGTTCCCATTGGCCTGATAGAGAGGTTTAACTGTGGGAAGCTTATTTTTCCATCATGGAACACTGAATTTATGAGTTTTACTGTCTTGTAAAAGTCATCATTCCAACATGAATATGATGCAAATTAGATCTAGCCTGCAATTTTTATGTGTGTTGAATCTTAAATGTTCCCTCTCTAAGCAAGCGCGCTTTGGTTTTCTGCTAAATTTTGAGTTGGAAGAGTTGTTGGCAATTACCACCATGGCTGGGGCTCAGTGTTACATTTTCAATTAAGTTCTGAGTTTCAGGCGATCCTGGATATGGAAATGGGAACTTGAGGAGTGAATTTGCCCAGTACTCAACCCCAGCCAACGCAGAATTTTGGATGGATTACATTGAATTGTATTTGAAGTGCTTCTGTCCACAAGAGTTAACACTTTCTTTTAAAAAAAAATAAAATTAGGAAAAGCAAATACAGGTCTAATTACCTACATTCTTCCCTAGGTTTTGCCCGCTGTGTGAATCAGTAAGGGAAAATGTGGCTCATCCCTCTTTCCCCTCCCTGCCTGGGGGATACATCTTGCTGGGAGAGCAGCTAGGAACGTGGATCTATGGGACCAGGGAGGAGGGGAGAGCTGCCAAAATGCTCCAGCCTATCTGGGGGACAGAGCAGAGGGTATGAAGTCCTGGCTCTTGGGGGCTGTGGAGCCCAGACAGAGGCTGGTAGTGGAAATGGGAATAGTTTTAGTGTCTGCAAGAGGCTCCCAAACTGCCCTGACCCCCTCCATCCTCCTGGGCACTGGGTGCTCCCGTGATGAAGTCAGAGGGTCTCTGCCCACCCAGCTGGGTTGTGTGTGTTCCCTTGTCCCCTTTCAAAAGCGTATCCAGAAAGGGGAAGGAATCTTCCAAGCTGAAATAAGACAACAGCTGATCATTCTTCTATCAGCCAAGCCCATTTAGAGGTTTAAAGACCACATCTGGATTGCTGGTAAGGATTGTAAACCATCTGATTCTTCTCAGCAGTGGAAACCTGGCTGGAAAATCTCACAAAAACTTTCAGCAGCGTCTCTGAAGTCTTCGTGTGTCTGTTCTAATGAATGATACTGATATAAGCTGTATTTTCGGTGCTCATCTCAAACAGGATGACATCTTTTCATTGGATTTAAATTCTTTGCTGAACTTGCAGAGCTCCAGGAAGGCACAGAGGGAAACTTGCCTCCTGTGCTTTAGTGTCATCAGAGATGCTTTTAAGAGTTTCATGTTGGAAATGTTAATCTTATGTAAATTCTGCTTTTGCTGGAATTTGATGGGAGCTTGCTTTATTTTTGCTTGGGGAGGTTAAGGCATAAAATGGGCATAGATGTGACAAATATGGAAGCCTTAAGTGGCATCTAAATAGATCAGAGTAAAAATACATTCCACGTGGTCTACTGTGGTATAATTTTGGCCCTCTTTTTGTATTTCTAGAATGTTTGCTGTAAGACAAAAAAAAGAAATCCAAGTGAGTCCTATACAGTCCAGTCCTTTCAGTACCAGCTGCTACTGTGAAAAATAGATATTAGCAGTAAAAATATCAATTTTAGCCAAAGGAGCTGAGAAAGTTCTGTGAGTGGTGTTGGGCCTACATAAAGATTGTAGGCTTTATTCAGTCTGTTATCAAAATGATCACTTGCATCAAAGTGCCACTTCTTGTTTTCTTTGTACAAGATAATAAAGTATGATTTGTAAAAAGAAGAACCCAATTACTAGAAGTGATTGGCTGCACTAGAGACTAGAATTCTATTATCTAGAAAATTTATTGCGAGTTAAATCTGAATAAATGTATGGTAGACTGGGATTCTGGGGATGTCAGGGGCTTTTTAAATGAGATTTTTTTCCTTATTTATTTTTGCAAGAAACTATTACTCTCCTCTGAATGCTTATGAATGTATTTAAAGCTTGACAAATGGGCAAGTAAGATACTGCAGAACCTGTTTTGTGCAGAGGAGCAGCCCCAAATGATGGATGCCTCATCTGTCAAAATCTACTGTGCACGTAACTTTTCAAAATGTTTCTAAAATTCCAGGACCAGTTTGGACAAAACAAGTGTTTTATGAACCCCAACCCGCAGTTACAGTTTGTATAATGATGATATTGTTTAACGTCATCTTGTAACTGGTCAGCTGTTTCCTGCCACTGTTGCAAACCTTATTTTCTTGGTAGCAAGCGAAGTATTGATTTTTATTCACTGCTATGCTCTCCCCCACCCCCGCAGCTCTCTGCTTCCTGAGTTGTATTCCAGGATTCCCAGCGGAATTGGCTGTAAAACTAATCTTGCTGTTTCCCAGTTTGCTGTAATCAGCAGTAAAATTTGAAACTCTCTTGTTTATTTGATGATTTGCAAAGCTTGGTCATCCCCTTGGTCATCACCTCCTCTCTTGGCCTCTGGGGGTCAGAGGGAGGAAGAGGGAGAGGTGCCTCTCCAGGTCTTGGGGATGAACTCCTAATCTCAGAGAACACTTTGGGGTGGATGGCTGGGTTTCCACCTTCATAGCTGTCAGAAAGATATTCTGCCACAACGTTGCTGTTACAATGGACACGTGGAGGAGAATCCAGGTGTTTCTTTGAAGTAACGTTGGTAAAAGAATTTTTTTTAAGGGCAGGAATTTTGCACAGAGTCGTTCCGAGCGCGTTTAACAATTTGCAGACAGTGCTGCCTCATTTCTGTCCACAAAAGCTGTTTCGTATTTTCATGCCTGAGTGTTTACATACTTGCACTGGTTACCCATGAATGCACGTACATGTGGTTACCGGGGATCTAATTACAGGAAAGCTTTTGTAGAATCGTGGAACAGTCTGGATTGGAAGGGACCTTAAAGATCATCTGGTTCCAACCCCCTGCCATGAGCAGGGACACTTTCCACTAGACCAGGTTGCTCAGAGTTCCATCCAGCCTGGCCTTGAACATTTCCAGGGATGAGGCAGCCAAAACTTCTCTGGGCAACCTGTTCCAGTGCCTGATCACCCTCACAGGGAAGAATTTCTTCCTGATATCCAATCTAAACTTACTCTCAGTTTGAAGCTGTTCCCTCTTGTCCCATCACTTCCCGCCTTTGTCCAAAGTCCCTCTGCAGCTCTCTTGTAGACCTTTAGGCACTGGAAGGGGCTGTAAGGTCTCCTGGAGCCTTCTCTTCTCCAGCTGAACACCCCCAGCTCTCCCAGCCAGTCTCCACAGCAGAGGGACTCCAGCCCTCTCAGCATCTTCGTGGCCACTCTGGGTTCGCTCCAGTAGGTCCACTTTGGAAAAGTTCAAAATGCTGGGCATGGGTTTTGAAGTTTTGCAGCCTGAGATTTGCTTGAACTGTGAGGTTGGCAGTTTTTTCCTAGTGATGATTAGATGGATAGAAGCATTCTGCAGAGGATTAGTCAATAGTGGCGTGTTCCTAGAAGATATTTAATTGTTTATACTTGCTTCAGCCAAGCACAAAGAAAGGTCTAATATTTACCATCTGGAGAGAAAGGAGCAATTATAAAGTATCTCACTAAACTTTCACAAAAGCTTAGAAATTTAACAAAATAGATGTGTGGGACTTCTCAACTAAAACTGGTCAAAGATATACATTAACAATTTGAGGAATGCAGAGCATTTCAGGAAAAACAGTTCAAGCATATATTTTACAGGGATTTTTGGAGTGAAGCTTTGACCTTTTTTGGATTTTTTTTAATTCTTTCTCTTGCTGTGTTTTACTTTTCTTACCTTTTTACGTTCTGATGAGAAGTTCTGGAGCAGCAGCTGCTCTTTGTGGTGTGTTTTTGTTGAAGTTCAAGGGGCTCAGAGGTATTTGGAACTGGTGGTCCGGGGATAATTCTGGTGTGTCAGTGCTGGGTTAGTGGTTGGACTCGATCTTAGAGGTCTTTTCCAACCTTTGTGAGTCTGTGAGAAGCTGTAGTGGATGTTTGGGGGTGAGGTGGTGCAGTGATGAGGAACCCAGGACCGTAACTGCATGGACAGATTGTCTCCTGGCAAGTTGGCCAAGACGGTGTAGGAGCTGTCTTACAAAGAAAGATATTCTATGTGTTTCTTAACTCCCTATTGAAATTTAGGAAGATAAAGGTTTTTATCACTTCCAGTGATTGTTGTGCTGTATTTAAAGGGAGGAGATGCACAAAAAATAACCAGTAAAATAGAGTAAGTTTGGCAGGGCTCTTCCCACAGTACAGCGTGGCTTCAGAGGGAAAGGCAAAATACCCCATTTGGGATAAAGGAAGTGTTTGCTCCTGCATCATACAGGTGACCTGCATAATCCTTGAAGAAATGGTTTCCAAAACAGTTAATCTGGGAATGCCTAAGCAGGGTTAACTGGCAGCAGTTTGCATTTGTAATTTTATGAAGTAATTTTATGAAGGTACTGAGAAATAATATTATGAGGGTACCGATTGTGTTTCAGCATATGAATTGTGTGTCATCAATCAGAGAATCACAGGATGGGTTGGGTCGGAAGAGACCTTAAAGATCATGCAATTCAACACCCATGACATGGGCAGGGACACCTTCCACTAGACCAGGTCATTCAAAACCTCATCCAGGCTGGACTTGAAAACTTCCAGGGATGGGGCAGTAGAAGAAGGAATGGGAAGATTCCTTTACGTAGTGACCAACTGAACGTGTCAGGTGTCTGTGCTTAAATTGATCCTGAACTCTCACCCACAGTTTTTCTGTGGTAGATTATGGGTGCTGGAAGCTGCTTCCCTTTGCCAAGTCATTTGTTGGCCAGCTGCCAATTCTCATTACTTTTTATGATACGAAGCTGATTTTGTTGAGAATCAGAAAGTTGCAAATGATTTGAGAGCTTTGGAAGTGGAGAGGGGGAAGGTTATGTTAGTTGGGGAATTAAAAAAAAAAGGAAAAGAATACTGAATGCAATCTGCAGTGCAATTCATTTGCTAATTACACATTGACATAAATTGGAAAGTCCTAGAAGGAGGGGGTTTGCAGCATAACTGGAAAACAATTTGCATCTGTGTAGAGGTCTGTGCTTATCCACAGAGGAATGAGATTTTAACTGGATTTGTTTAATCGGGTTTATCGTGAGTACATAGTTGTGGGATTCCTTTTTCCTCACATTTCAAAATCTCCTGTCTTTCTGGAAGATTCCTTCTTGTGTTGAGATTAAATATGTCAAGGAAGGATGTATAGTTAAGTTTAATGGAGACTGAAAGTGAAACCTAAAAAAAACTCAGGAAATGTCCTTCTGAATTTTAGAGTGGATTGAATACTTGAATGTTTCTGGCTCCAGATTACCATGATAAAACTGACAGCTTAATGCAAACTGTGCCCTGAAATTCAAATGCCTTTTTTCCTGCCCAATAAGAAATCTGAAACACTCCAGCAAATTCATTCTCTCTCTGTTGGAAAAGTTACTAAAAACTAATTTTTCAGAGTAATTACATGCTAACTAGTATTACTACAGAGAACATTTACTGTTAGTATTATGACAATTTGGTCTGTTTTTTTTCCTTACAAGTCCTTCAGCCTTGTTGGTGCCCATCATGTTACCCTACAGTTGCCTCCACTTCTCCTTGGGTAAACATATCATGATGGGAAAAAGGACAAAAATCTGAACAAAACTAGAAATCAAACCTGACAGTTTTGAAATAGGAATTCGTGCAGGGCTCATTCCTGTATTTACTTGTGCTGTTGCTGCTGCACATCATTATAAATTACCTGTTTAGCATCATTCTGGCAGCGAGTGAGGTCTGAGAGCAGGATGGCTTTAAAAATGCCACCACCTCAGCTGTTGTGGCAGTGATGGATTCTTTTCAATACCTTTCAGTCAATCAGTTGTTTATCTTAAACATGAGAACTAAATGCTGTTACTATCTGATGTTATGAAACTGTAATAATATTAAAAGGAGAAAAATGAGCTTTCAGACAAAGTCTGCCCCAAGAAACAACCTCAGTAGATTCCTAAGGACCAGGTGTCCCTGGATCCTTCAGGTGCCCTTCCTGTCGGATGCAGAGTCACACTCAGTAACTACAAAAGTGGGATCAGAAGGAGGTTTGGCTTTACAATTTCTGTTCAAAGTATTCTTTCAGGAGAAGTCCTAAATGGAAAGGATGAAACTGTGCTATTCACTTTGCACCATGGAATATGTTGGATTAATCCCTGAAGTGCAAAATTTAACATTGACCTTGTGCTGTTGTGGTTCTGTTCAAATGCAGTTTCCACAGAGGGTTCTGATCCTTCCCCTCGTGACCCAAAAGTATTTGTTTCACCACACACTGTTCAAATAACACCTGCAATCTTCTTAAATTGTAAATCTAAAAATATTGATTGGAGCTCTGCGACATAAAAAATAATTCCCTGTGCTCCTAAGTCCAGGAAAAACTAAACCCCAACACACTCAAAAATAAAATCAAGCGAAGCAAAGCAAACAAAAAAAATTCTCAGTAACGTTAGCAGGGGTATAAGCTGTGAATGTGCAACTGATAATGGAAATCTCAAAGGTGACCTCGTGGTGGTGACCAGGAGGACACAGCAGTGGAGGTTCTAGCAAGGTAACCTGGCACTCCGACTGTACAAATCACACTGGTGGACAAGGGCGTGTGTTTGTGTGAGTTGTGTTTGTACTAAAACACAGAAGTAATCCTGGTTTTGTTTTGGAAATGTCTTCCATGGCCACTAAAGACACATGAGAGTAAAATAAGTCTGCTCTGACTCATCGCAGAATATTCTGAGGTAGTCCTAAATTCAGCATGTAAAGGTTAATATCTGTTTAGTTTAGGTTTTGTTTATCCTTATGCTGTGGATGGGGGGATGCTGGAATTCACTTGATATCATTTTAGAAATCCACAAGTAAAAATTCATTATTTTTCAGCAGGCACAGTAATGCACATAGTACTTACCTAACCAAAAAACACTTGATTTTTTTTTTTTTCCTTTGCTAATGGTGCAAGGTTGAAATAAAATGGTTCTATTGACCACATTAAATACTTGTTAAGGGTCAAGTGGGAAAACAAAAATTTATGGTAGGGTTTTTTTACTGTTTTCCAGTAATTGTCAGCCCAATACATGCTGCTCTTGGAAAAAAAAAAAAAACAAAAAACAAAAAACAAACTGCAATTTTTATTGTGAAGATGATTTCTTAAGTACCACTGTAGGTGGTCTTTGTATTAAAGCCTTCAGTAACAAATGGCTTTATCTTCTCTTCTGCTAATAAGGTCAGTAAAGGTTTCTCCCTTGGATAATAATAACGACACAGTTTTGAAGGCATAAGAATCCCGAGTGGAAAACAGGTTCACAGTTTTCACCTTTTTAATATCTGCTCAGGTGATGGGCAGCTGGCTCTGCTGCAGAGTATTTTACAGGAGTAAACAGGCCTTCTTGCTTTAATTAAGAGTGTATATGTAGAGGAACTGTGATTGTCTGGGAAGCTGTATCCTGTATTTTCAATTAAATAGCTGATAAAATGCTGCAGTTGTGGAAATGACTTCCAAGTCCAATAGACAGATGCCTTTGAAAACAGTTTTGGGTTTATTTTCTATTTAGTCATCAAAAGCAATCAAACATTTAGTGAAGTTTGATGGTCTTGTGCTGTAATGAAATAAGCACTGAATTTTTCCTAAGGTGGTAAAGTAGCTGTTTGGACCCAGTATCCAGAAATACATTTAAAAAATTTTTTTTTCAAGTTTACTAAGCAACAAAACACATGTAAATTGTTTTCTTTGCAAAGTCTGGGTGGATTCACTTCTCTGGAATCAGTTGTCTTGCATGTTGAATAATAGCAGAAATGTACTGAGAAGAGAATTGAGTATGAACATGTTAAATTCATGACTTGTGTGCTAGTGAAAGGCAGCAGCAAGTATTTACTAGAGAACTAACTTCTTAATTCTTCTAGAAAAAATTAAAACATTTCAACTGGACGGAGAGCTCAAATGTTTAACCTGAAGATACTTCCATGGCAGTGTTTGGGTAAAACTGACCACTAACACCCTTCCCTCTGGAAAACATCCCATCTATTTATATCACTTCCCAGAGGTTAAATGCAGCCCTTGGAACAGTCACAGGAAATAATACCAGTGTGCTTCTAAACCATGACCTGCCTTTTGGTCCAAGTGGCCAAATAAGCCACTTTTCTTGATTACTGGGAGGACCACATATCATTATTCCTGCCCTGTGTGGAGCCTGGAGGTGCCACATGTCCCACTGTCCATCACTAACTCCCCTCTCCACTGGCTGGTTGGTTTGTTTTGGGGATTTTTTTCCTGTGTTTATTCACGAACACCACTGTGTATCCATTTCAGCCTTTTGGTCCTTTTTGAGGGAAAGCTGAGCCAGATGTTCTGTTGTCCCTCAGCTGTGGATGCAGGGCTGGAAGAGGCAGTGACCTGCTCATCTCTGATCCTCTCAGTGTGACAATAGTGTCTCCTAAACAAGGCTTTCTGCCTCCATTAGTGTTTTCAGTTCAGTCATTTGCCTTTCTTGGAGGAGCCCTAAGTACTTAAATACCTGGTAGGACTCTTTCAGTCAAGTAGTTGACTTGACTGATAAGTCAAGTACTGTTGCCAACAGTGCTGGAAATTCTTTCATGTGTGAGAAGAGGAAATGTTGCTGTGTCTTACCAGGTGGTCAGCATGGGAGAGTTTTCCACGTGGCTTTGTCATGTGTGCAGGTAAATAAAGCAGGTTTGTTTTAATAACTGGGGGAGGCAACACAGGCACTTGTAGGATTTAGTCGATCCCGCTGCTGTAGGTGTCTGCTTTAGGATGACAGGAGTTGTGTTGTGGAGACTCTGTTAACAGTAAAGGAAGCCTGCACAGGTTTTCACTGACTTCTGTGCTTGCCTCTGTGCAAAGATGAGTGAAATGGAGTTCAAACTCCTAATTTGACAGCTTTGTCATCAGCTCCTCACGCTGTATGTGCCTCATTGGGGTTTGGCTGCGTTGCAACGTAACCAGAGATATGGACTTGCAGAGTCCCACCGTTTATCTTTAGCTCCTCTTCAGAGGAGGAGAAGGAGAAGAAGAGGGAAAGCTTGGCAAGAGAAATTCAGTGGTTGGTGGTGGTGTTCTGCTGCTCTAAGTTTAGCAGCGTTGGGGGTGGTTGTTAAAACGGGCTTTCGGAGTTTGAAACCCTCCCGCTGGGAGCAGCGTTAGGTAATATGCTGGGAGCCCATCAGCGCTGCCAAAGCCCAAACACCTGGCTGAATTTAATCAGTAATTCAGTAAAAATGGAAGAGGTTCGAAAGCTCCCCCTGTTGCAGGCAAGAGTCCCGTGGTTTGCTCGGGGACAGACTCGAGGCAGCGCATTTAAATTGCCGTGTGGGGAAGGTTCATGTCACAGCGAAGTCCTGTCGCTCTACTCCATAGAGGCAAACCTGATCTCAGCATCAGCAGGGGCTTGTTGTTTTGCCACTGCAGAGAAACTTCTTGTGTCTGCTACGCAGCCAGGAGAACAATATAGAGGGTTATGGAAAGGCTGCATTATCCCGGGGGCCTTTCGGACGGTTTTTACAGTTTCTATAGGATGTTAGCAAATCCCCCACTGCAAAAAGCTGCAGCTGAATTTGATAAAATATCACCTCTTCTGATTCCTTCTCTGATGGAGTTCGTCAGATGCCTTCCTGAGTGAGTACAACCAACATTTTCATATGTTTATCCTTCAGCATGGCCACGGAATCTGTTTTAATTGACCTTTTTCTGAATTAAATAAATACATTTGCAAGATCAGGATCCTTTATGTAATTATTTATGAAAAGTGTTTGTAAGAAACTTTTCAGTTCCTGTTCTTCTGATTTCTACTGCAGCAAAGGGAAATCAATACTCAGTTCTGGAAAGGGAGGGCAGTTCACTTGGGATGATCACTAATACTGGCTGTAGAAGGAGATGGGGTGCTGTTGTGAAATGAGGGGTAGAGATCACATGTACATGAGGGATTTTAATGGATTCTGACTTGTGCTAAGAGAAAGAAAGAAGTCCAAAGGCTGCATCCCATTAGAAGAATTGCTGTACTTCTAACATGTTCAGGAGGAATTAATTTGCTGCACTTGCAGCAAAATGAAATTTTCAGAGCTGTTTAGAACAAAGACTTTATTTTTTTATGTGATGAATTTCATTTGACTTACACTTGCAGTGATTTGGGTCTTGACTTCAGACTGCTCTTGTCAGTGGAGGGAGAGATGTTGAGAAGATGGAAAAGCCTTGGCAGAGCTGTTCCAGGGCTTCTGTCTTCCTCGTACCCATCTTTCTCCTTTTGTGAACTCAAAGCTGTGATATTTTGGAACCTTGTCTCATCCCTCAGGTATGCCTGGCTTGGCACCTGTACAGGGCTGTGTTTGTGTGAGCTTAAGCTCTGGTTCAAGGGGAGGCACCAACACAGGTACTTGCTTCATGTTTTGGGTTGGAAGGGTTTTGAATTTACAGCCAACTTTAAGCTCCTGTCCTGAAATTCTCCCTTAGGATCAGATTTAAATCATTCTGCAAGCTCAGCTCTATGCTCAGTGGTGTGATTTTAATGGGGCTGGTCCGTGACACTAAGGATAAAATTTAGGTGGCTGCTGGAGCTTGACAGGATAAGATTCATGATGAAAGTTTGCAATTTAGGAAATATTTACAGGGCATTTAGCAGTTGGTGAAACACTTAACACTGTTCAGCCTTTTGCTGTGATCAATGATTAGCAAGGTGATATTTTATTTCCACTGGCAGACTGTGGTGTTGCCTGCTCTACCTCTACTGTTAATGGCCCAGGAAGTAATTTAAGGGAATGAAGATGCCTAAATAGTAAGGATCTGGAAAAAGAAGATAGGTCAATATTTCTGCAGTAAACAGAAAACTGAGAAAAAAGGTAGTTAACAGAAAACTGGAGGGAAGATGGATGAAAGCTTTTAAGGAATTCAGTGTGATGTAAATGTCAGGGTTTTTTAAAAAAATCACCTTTCAGGTGTCACACAAGCCCATTTTAGCATTTTTTATTTGGCAGTGTAGGTTTTCAAGATAAAAATACTAAGGTTTAATTTTCTACTGCAGAAAAAGAATTCTTTTAAAAAAGGCTTATTGTTCATACAAGACTGGCAGACTAATGTTAGGAAGAGATTGTTTTTGTTTTGTTTTTAAAGTAGTATTTTCTTTGAACCCATTAGTGATATTTTAGCCCTTGTGTCTAATTCTTTAAATAACTGAGAGTTAGTTTGTCCTCCTGTATACATATATAAAAACTATACCTGCTGCTCACCTTTGGGTTTGTTACTGTGAGAGGAGGTTCCAGGCTCATGGCAATGCATAGAAATCGAGGTTGGAAGGGATTTCTGCAGATCCTGCCCAAAGCAGGGCTGAGGATGCTCTGAGCATTCCCTAGTCAAGTTTTGAGTATCTCCAAGGATGGAGATTTCACAGGCTGTCTAGTGTTTGAGCACAGTTAATTCCTGATATTTAGGAGGCATTTATCCTGCTACAGCTTGGGTCCATTTCCTCTTCTACTGTTCCTTCATCTGTACCTCCAAGAATCTCACTCTGTGTTCTCTGTTACCTCCTCCGTAGCTCTTTCTGCCTTAAATGTTAACATAGATGTGCAAATTTATAATAAAATGCTTGTTTGTCCAGTGTTTCCCACTTCCTCAGGCAGTCCTCAGTTCACTTAAGTATAATTTGTCTGCAAAGATCCTTCTCTTCCATTATGTTTGTAGCGATTTTCAGTTTAAAGCCAGTGTTTCATTCTCTTCTTGCACTTGCCTTGGCTGTGTTTTTCCTGAAGACAGGAAGATGCTGTAGCTGTAGGTTCTTCCTTACACAATAATACAGTTTTGTCATGCTCTCATATACTCTTCTGAGACGTTTTTTGGTTTAGCACAATCACCTGTTGAAGGCACTTATCCTGTTGTGCATGCACAGCTTTTAAAATTTTCTAGAATAAACAAAAGTCCCACTTTAAACCAAGTCATACTGTGTGCCAAAACCCACTCAGAATCCTAAATCACTTCATTTTAAAGGGATGCTCTTCTTTTCCAGCACTCTTGTAGGATTTAATGTGCTGATTCTTGAGGCACTGTACCCAAGTTACTGAGTGTTTCAGTAAATCCATGCTGTTCAACCACAGGCTTTGTTTTTTTTATTTGCCCAGTGACATCCAGAAAACTGATTTGTGTAAGGTTAAAGATAAAGGCAAAATTCAGGCTGGCAAACATCAGTGCTTTTATGCCCCCACATGTTCTGTGTCTGAGCTACAGTTAACACCCCATGCACACCCTTTTATTTGGGTTAATTTTCTCACAGGGTCGAAGATGGGAATGTATGGTCAGTGGCAGAGAGTTCTGCCAGCAGTAGCAGATTGTGTAATTGTGGGTTTGTGTCTTGAATGTGTTGTGGTGGGGACTGTTGTGTGTTAGAGTGATACTTTGAGTATAAAATCATAGAATGGTTTGGGCTGGAAGGGACCTTTAAGGTCATCCAGTTCTAACCTCTGCCATGGGCAGGGACACCTTCCACTAGACCAAGCCCCGTCCAACCTGTTCTTGAACACTTCCAGGGATGGGGCAGTAGAAGAAGGAAGGGGAAGATTTCCCCTTCATGGCTTTTTTTATCCACTTTGAGGCCATCCTACAGAGTACCTGGTGATGTGCAGCAATCGTTATAGACAAACTGTTTTTTCTGTATATGTATTTATGTGATGGTAATAGTGGTACCAACTCACCTTTTCAAAGATGGAAAGGGAAATCATGAGATATTGTTCATGATATTATTATTATTATTAAATTCAGTGTGGTTTCCACTCCTTGACAAACATGTTCCTGACTATGTAGTGCACTCACACCTTAGATAGTTTGCTGTTTCTATAGGTGTATATTCACACTCAATTTGGAAGTTAACTGAAGTTTGTCTGGATTTAAAATTTAGATGAGATTCTTTACCTCTAAAATTCATCTTCCTCTCTTTTAAAATTCAGAGGTTGTTAATATCCTGCAGCAATTTTGCAGGGCAGTTTGATGTATTTTCTGTAAAACACACAGAAACCGAGCCTTTATAGTCTCAGTGAGTAGCATTTGTATTTCTTAATTTTTTTTTTTAGCTGTTGTGGATAGGTTGATCTTTACCTGCTGCCTGAGTTTACCTTTCCCAGGACATGTAGGACAACAGTATTTTATGTACTGCTTTTCAACCTAACTTCTTATTTTAGCACAGTCCCTGCAGAGGTGAAACAGCTTAATGCTTCATACAACCTGCTGTTCACACAGCCTCAGGAAGAATGTATATGCTTCATTATTATTATCTTAGCATTTAATCAGAATACCAGGAACATTAATTTTCAGTGCAGAAGATCCAGAAAAATTACAGGGTAGATACTCCTGTAGAAAATCTGTACCTCATTTAAAAAATCCCTGTGAATCCTGTCTTCAAAGAAATAAAATATATCTAAAATTCCCTTTGTATCTCCCAGTAAAATTCTGAAGCATCCTTTTTTTAGCTTCAGCTTTACATTTTGCAGTGCCCTTTGTTTTATTGCCATAACACCAACTAGTCCATGAGAAGCCAACTCTAAACTGTGTCGTGATGGCAGGTTGCTTATATTCTGTTAATTCTCTCAAACAAAACAATTTGTGTTAATTACTGCTTTGGTTTCTCACATTATTTGGGCAAACAGCTCCATTACACTGAATAGCACATTTTCTGATTGTTTGTTTGTTTGGTGAAAGTATTAGTGTTTCCCTTCAGTGTTTTGCTTTAAGATTAACATGTCATTAAGCTGCATAATAAGACAGTCTTTATTCTCGTGCAGTGAAATGGCAGGGGAAGGCAGGGCGTAGTTTTGCAGTTTATTCAAGAGAAGTTAAAAAAATAAATAAATAAAAGTCTCTGAAAGTGGATTAGTCAGTGACTTGGCTCTCTCTGTCATGGGATAGCAAGACCCAAACTGAAGCATTTACAGCAAAACACGTGTTCATGGAGGTGGATTATTTTGCCAAATGCTGCAAAACACAGAGTGTTGGTTCCAAATTAGCCCATGTAGCTACTTTTTGCATAATTTGGGGAAAAGTCATCTCTTCTTTATCAGCAGGATCTGGTGTATTTTTATAAAATCTTGTGCTCTCTGTCTCTGGTGTGGATTAATAGAGGTCTCTTTAATAACTACAGTTTGGGAGATTAACAGTTAAAAGACTCTTTGCCTTTGGAGGCAAGAAGTTAATCTTTGACAGCGCATTTCTGACATGTTACTGGAAATCACTCTGTGCGCCCGCTCTGCTGCTATTTTCAGCATTTGTTGTGGGGCTCTTTTCAGCAAAACTGCTGTCAATGAGAGCCCTGTGGAAGCAAAAACAGCAGCTAATCCATGTGTGTTGTATCCATGGAGTTAAGTGCTTAGCTGAAATGGAACAAAGAATTGCACATAAAAACAAATTTCTTTCTGATGTGATGCTGCACCTCGAATCCGGTGTTGAATTTTGGGCCCCTTACTGCAGGAAAGACATTGAGGTGCTGGAGTGTGTCCAGAGAAGGGAATGGAGCTGGGGAAGGGTCTGGAGCCACAAGTATGATGAGGATTAGCTGGGGGGGGGTCTCAGCCTGGAGAAAAAGAGGCTCAGGGGAGACCTTATCACTCTCTACAACTGCCTGAGAGGAGGATGTAGCTGGGAGTTGGTCTCTTCTCCCAGGTAACATGTCATAGGGCAAGAGGAAATGGCCTCAAGTTGCGCCAGTGAAAGTCTAGACTGGACATTTTGGAAAAATTTCTTCACCAGAGGGGTTGTCAGGCACTGGAACAGGCTGCCCAGGGCAGTGGCGGAGTCACCATCCCTGGAAGTGTTTAAAAGATTTGGCATCTGGGGACATGGTTTAGTGGTGACCTTGGCAGTGCTGGGTTAATGGCCAGATTCAGTTGTCTTGGAGGTCTTTTCCAACCTAAAGGATTCTGTGGTTCTGTGATTCTGTGACATGATAAGCTGCTTCAGCCTCATCTCTGTTTCCTCAGGTGTGTTTGGCTCCCTTTCTGGATATAAGTTTAAACAGGAGCTGTGTTAGGTGGAAGAGAGGTTGTGTGGTTTCAGTTTGTCTTCGGTTTTTTCTTTACGCTCCATAGGCTTTGACTTTAAAATGTGGTTCCACGTGGAACAGATCAGGGTGGTTTCTCTTCTGGCCTTTCATCAGGGGTGTATTCTCTTTAATTACTGTGTTGACCAGTAGCAAAAAGTGTAGGACACTGGGTTATCCACTAGCAGTGTTCCAAAGGAGATTTAGGGTAAAAGCATTTGGAAATCCTGTACGCTGAAGTGTTTCGGAAGAATTGCTTCAGAAGTTCTTGAAACCATATGGGGATCTCTCAGCATGGAGACCTGGGGGGCAGTCCTGGTAGTGCTACATCCTGCTCTGCCACTGAGAATTGGTGGCTTCTTATTTCCCAAAACAAATACATTTGAAGTGTGATCGATATCTGTTTTTATGTTGCCCTGCATATCAAGCTGTGCTTTTAACGTGCACCTGCTTTTTATTTAAACAAGGTCACAGCCCTATTGCTTAAAAAAAGGGATCATCAGACCACCTCTGCAAGTTTATTGAGTCTGACCTTTTACTGCTATCTTCATAAGTCTCACTGGCTTTCCTTTTCCGCCTCTCCATTCTCTTTTTGACTTCATGACCCACCTGTAGAGACAAATTTGCCAAACAGACTGTTAATTGTTGTGGTTGCTTTTGCTGGAGTCTGTAATAAGACATCTCATGATGGAAATGTGGTTGTTCACGTTGAAAACCTGATAGATGAACATGTCACCAACGACATGAAACATGACAAATGTGCCTGCAGTCATTTCATTCATCACTACAAATGGGATTCTCTTCATCTGCCTGGCGTGGATGTACATGCAGAACAGATTGAAGCATTCCTGTGTCAAATGATAGTGTAGATTGAGGGGGGTGGTAGAAACATTTGTTGTTACAAGAGATTGTTGTAAGTTTGGGGATCTCCTCTGCTGTGTGGTGACAGTGGCTATTTCTTGAAACATGATGGGAACCTACTGATGTCCCTCTGAGTTGTCAGCATCCCTGGTCTTGAATATTGTGTTTCCTCTTTTATTTGCACTCCTTGAATTCTGCAGATCTTAAGTCTTTAATGTTACGAATATTTGAATGTGCCCAATGCTGTTCAGAAATAGTGTGTTTAAAAAACCAAATCAACCTGGAACAAGCACATCATAATTTTTATCTGTTCTTCTAAGGATGTTTAATACTGATTAAAATGTTGGTGGTCAGTTTATATCCTCCCTATAAGGAAAACTTTAAGGAAATCCAGAAGCGTTATACTGGCCACTGTGCCTGTGGACCTGTGTTTTTTACCACACTGTCTTCGAAGATTAATTTAGAAACAAAAAAAAAAAAAGTCACAAAATTTGGGTTTTGTTGTTGTTGTTTCTAATCCTCTCTCACAGGCATTTGAGTTCAGAATTCATTTAGAAAAATGCTTAAAAGAAACAAGCAAAGAAAAGCCCTAAAAAAAAACCCCTACCAAACAAAAATAGTCTTATTTGGTGTGGTTAGTCACAGAGGGGAAGCCTTGGTCTCTGTGGCAGCTTTCTTAAAAGGAGCTGGGCAGCTTTGCAGTTTGGGCAGAACAGGCTGTAGGCAGGCCCATGTTTGATCAGAGGGGAAACATGCCCTGTCAAGAGGTACTTTTATGGAGACCAGAGTAGAATTATAGATCACTTTTGTGTGTTGCTGCCTCTCTGGCAATTCTTAAACTCTGAAAATACAGCCTGAAATTGGCTTGGTAAGAAAGTAAGATTCAGCCCTTAAGGATTAATATACCCCTCTCAAAATGGCTTTCATATTTCATCTAGACATGAAGATTTGTTACAGCACTTACGTTTTTAAATATCTAGGATGACTTGTGCGTTTGTGAAGAAGGATCAGTGCAAGCCACATGTGGCAGATGTGGTAAAAGCTGTGGTTGTGATAGGAGGGGATCTGCAAAGGGCAGGAAAATGCAGGGTCTGTCACAGGAGAGGATTTCAGTGTGGGCAACTTCCTTCACCCATGACAGATGACAATTTTAATCATAGAATGGTTTGGGTTGGAAGGGACCTTAAAAGATCATCCTGTTCCAGCCCCCTGCCATGACCAAGGGCATCTTCTGCTAGACCAGATTGCTCCAAGCCCCATCCAGTCTGGCCTTGAACACTTCCAGGGATGGGGTGGGCAACCTGTGCTGGGGCCTCTCCACCCTCCCAGTAAAGAGTTTCTTCTTTATATCTATTCTAACCCTGCCTTCTTTCAGTTTAAAGCCATTCCCACTTTTCCTTTCACTCTATGCCCTTGTCCAAAGTTCCTCTCCAGCTCTTCTGGAGCCTCTTTAGGCACTGGAAGGGGCTCTCAGGTCTCCCTGGAGCCTTCACTTCTCCAGGCTGAAAACCCAAACTCTCCCAGCCTGACTCCAGAGCAGAAGTGTTCCAGCCCTTGGAGCATCTTTGTGGCCTCCTCTGGACTGGCACCAGGAGGTCCATGTCTGTCTTACGTTGTGGCTGATGTTTGAGCCACAGGAGAACTTTGAGGTTGCTGGAAGGCGCAGGAAGAGACAGTCTGTGGTCTGTGTTCATACTCCATGTGTGTGCTGTAGGGTGGACTAAGATGTACTTGGCAAGAAGAGGAGCCTTGAAGATGATCCAGAGCATGTCGATAACACTTCCATTTGCTGTTTAAAGGCTGCTTCCCTGGGCTGTGGTACATCACAGCAGTGTACCTTAGTGCTGTCCTCGCTCGGTGCAGTGTCACCTTCAGGATTGAAGGGTCTCTGTGACATAGTAACGAACACTTGAACTTCATTCGTGGGGTTGCCAAGAAAGAAAGACTGAGATGAAATGTTAGACTGTAAAATGGTAGCACCAGGAAGCTGCTGCAGTGGGCGAGTGTCCTGAAAACGTGTCTCAGCAGAATGGGCTGTAAAGTGAGCACTGCTGGTGGTGCCAGTACAGTCCCCGTTACACTGGGGAGTTTTTCTTGGACAGCTTCATAAACTCTTGCTGTGCTTTCACTCAGGTACCTGCAGTCAGCATGTGCCTTGTGTTGTGTGAGTGCTGGAGTGATTCAAACCACAGAAGATGCTGGTGAAGTGGTTTTTATTCGACTAAACACTTGGGGAAGGGGTGCAGCGGGGGCACGTCCTCCTCGTGTTCCAACAGACTTTGATGCAGGAAGAGCAGCTGAGAGAGATCCCTGGAGGCACCAAGGGCACAAAAGCAGAAGGTGGCTCAGAAAAGGGTGACTGAAATGGTGACACTTACCAGAAGGTTCAAGGGGGAAAAGAGAGAAAGAGCAGAAACATTAAAATCAGTGAGCTACAGGGTGGCAAACTTCAGTAATCTGTGAGAAGCTGGCAGCGTGACTCAGTTCTTTCAGATGCAAACCTGAAAGAAAAAGAGGATTTAAGATGAAGTAGCAGTTTAACAGAATTTTTTATTATGGAGATGGCACAGGCTGTCCCAGTTCAAATGAAGGATAGAAAATATAGTAACTTACTAAGTTGATAACTTTTTCCAGCATAAGAAGGAAGGAAGGAAGCCTGCAAAAAGTCTGCCCTAGTTTCCAATAGGGATGATTTGAGCAGGGATAAATATAAAGAATATTTTTGCTTCCCTGATATTTTTGGATGTTGTTTTTAAATTATTTTTAATTAATTTTTTTATGTTCTCCGACTTGTGCTTGCCAGAACATGCACCTGGCAGTGGCTGTGGGGAAGGCAAAGAATTGGTGAGTATTGTAGTAGTGAAAGGAAAACAAGGGATTTGGTCTGGTGCTCAGCAGGAAAGGGAAGTCACCAACTTCTGACACTAAAATATTGTATTAAAATGGGGGAAGGGAAGCTTGTATCAGTCTCTGGCTAAGATTTTAATTGGGAGCAGATGGCAAATTAAATCATTGAGTGCCTTGTAGCTGGTGTGAAACTGTACAACTTCAGAACTGTGAGCTGTTACCTTTGACACCTTGTGAAGAGTAAATAAGCTTCTAAAAAAACCATAAGAATTAAAATGATGCCTAGGCTGCCTTATTTATAATTTCTAATTTCAGTTTTCAGAAAAGAATGCAGAAACTTGAGAAATACTGCAAGAAACCAAGGAAGCCAATAACACCCAGCAGATTTTTCTCTTCAAAAATAAACCGTGTCACAGAAACTGAACTTATTTCTGTAACTTGATAACAGGGGAAAGAAAAATTAGTAGATTACCACACGTTGAAATAAAGCTTTTAAGAATAAACTAGAAAAATGGGGTCTGCATATAAGCTGCTGTAAAATGGGTGCAGAAATCTTTGCATAACGTGTCAGTAGTCCAGGGCCTTCACAGGGATGTGGCAGGTGGGACAGTGCCCTGGTGTGCTCAGATCTGTCACTGGTCACTGATGACCTGCGTGATGCAATGGAGAAGACATTTGCAGAATCTGCAGGTACTGAAATAGGAGCCACACTGGGTGTTTCCCCTAAAAATAGAAAGGGCCTGGGTGAGCTAAATGTATATCCTGTGTTTTTCATGTTACTTGATCAGACTCTTTCAAGATTTTGTGGAATAAACCGCTGAGAAAACAGAAGAAAAGACAAGTGGTTGTGTTGCTAGACCTTAGAAAATCCTGAGGTATTTGTAGTAGTGAGATCTGACACGTAGCAGTAAAAAAAAAAAAGGAGATATATGTCTGTTTACACATTCCAACGTGACAGCTGATTTGTAAGAACGGTGAAGTCGTCCTGCTGTACCCTGTTTTGGAAAGATGACTTCTGAGCTGCTGTGTAAAGCTTTGAGTGCTGGACTGGGAGTTGAGAGCTTTGAAAGGAGCAGGGAGAAAGCAGTGAGAGTAGAAAAGCTGACCTGCAGTGAAGGGCTGAAGAAACTGAGAACTTTATTTAATTCTGTGGAGAGGAATCCTGACTTTTATTTATTTCTATATCTGCCCCTAGTTCCTGTGACTGATGTGACAACTGCATGTCAGCAGTTAAATTGCCAGCAGAACCCACAGTAGTGCTGACAGTGGCACACAGGTTTTCATATAGAAAAGGTGTGTTGGTGTGGTTAATTCTGTTATTAGTCCATGTATAGTCACTTTTCCTTTCTTCCCACCTCTTCTTGCTATTTCATTATTAACCATTATATGCAGTTGAACATGAAATAAAGGATGAATGTTTAAAAGCATCAGGTTCATTCATACCACTGGAAGCACCTTGAATCAGCAGGTGAAGCACCCTGAAATAAATAAATTCAGCTGGAACTTAAAGCTCTTCTTCCCTTCCTTTTCAGAAGGCACCTCTTCTCTTTGCCATATCAGATGCTTTTTGCAGAATACCTAGAGGGACTGATGGCAGGAAGGGTGCTCTAAGGCATCCTTGATTTGTGGTGCCATTTGCACATCCCATGCTACTTCCATGAGTAGCTACCATTGCTCAGCCAACCACAGGCATTAGGAGATACATCAGCTCCTTTGGATGAGGCTCTGGATACAACAGTCAGTGCTTAAGTCAGCGGTGGTTTGGTGCTGTGCTGTCTACATCTTAAATATTGTGACATTATTTAGAGTAAATCCAGTAAGAGGTGTTGTGGAGTTGGCTGCTGATCAGAGTCAGCAGTTGAAGGAATGGTGAGTCTGGGATCTGGGCACTCCTGCCCTTCCCAGAGTGCCATGTATGCCTGTAAGCAAATTGCAGGATGTCTCTATGTGTGCTGTAGGAGTTTTACCTACGGTCAGTAATTGAGGAAGTTGCCAAAATAATTGGAAAGGATGACAGGAAGAGTTTTTTTACTCTATTTTAGGCCGTGAGGTTCAGGAAGAAGGAATTGAGGAAGCTGCTGGGAGGGGACACACATATAACATTACAAAACATGTCTCAAGATACAGAAATCTGTTGCTTGCTTGGTTGGGTGTTTTCCCCCTGGAATATACTGGGGTGGTCCTGGCAGTGTTGTTGTGGTCAAGAGAGAGGAAAAGGAGATATTCACCCTCTTAGGGTAAGAAGGAAACAAGCTGTTCTGAGGATGGAAAGGGCTGCTGGTGGAGTCCAGACCTGGCATGGAGCGAGCAGGCAGAGCAGTAGATGGGGTAGATGCTTTGCTGCAGAGAAACTTCACAGGTTTTAGACTAAAAGAAGAGAAATGGGAGTTGTAGACTCCTCCTTCCTTGTTTTACCCACTGGATCTGCTGCACTGGGTTCCCAGGCTGCTGTGGTCAAGCTTTTTGCTTGCAACCACCTCTTCCTCCCCATCCTCCTACAGGTTCTATCACTGCTCCCACTTCCCCAACCCTGCACACAAACCAGTGAAAGTGCTGGAGTGCAGCTCATCTGGCTCACATGAAATGCCTGACGTGTAACCCCGAAACACGAATGAAGGTCCTGGGACTTCGGTGGTTTTCTGGCTGTAGTGGTGTTGCAAGGTTTGTTTGGACCTTCAGATTTGGATTATCTGCTCTCCTCTGTGATGAATAACGTTTAGTGTGTTTGTTCAGCTGCGGGAATTTGTTAATCTTTCCTTCAGTTTTCTCCCAGGAAAAAAAAAAAGAATCTCACCGTGGAGAAGTTTAGCAAAGATTGGATTCCGAGAGCTTTCCGTGCTTGCTTTTTGCTTTTTTTTTTTTTTTTTTCTGGGAGAGTACATTTGTAGTGGTAGCTGGAAGAGCAGAGAACTGAATGTGCAGGATTAAGCTTGAGGCCCCGGCTTCCTGTATAAGGGGAGAGGAGCTCACAGAGCCGAGGCGGCGGCCAAGAGGAAAAGGGTAATGGACAAACATAGGCTGTGTGGATCTCTGTGCTGCCTGCCAGCTGCTGCTGGATGGACTTCCTGCTCTGGGACACGGGGGACATTTGGGGCAGTCACTGTCACTGCAAAGCAGAGTGCAGGAGCTGGGTGAGGGCAGCTTTAGCAGCTCCTCATGGGTTTGGAAGGCAGCAGGGGTTTGTTTCTGAGAGGGTTTAGATGCAAGAGCTCCTCATCAATTTTGTAGTTAAGAATAAAGCAGATATTGAGAAGTAAGAAAATGCAACTTCTTGGAAAAAAAGCAACACGAGGATTTCACTGCTCTTTAGTGGAAGAGCCACAGTTTGCTTCGTCCTTTTTTCATGGACGCTGTAAAGCCAAGCAACTTGACAGTGCTGATTCCAAGCTTTGCCGGGACCTCACTGCCCTTGGAAAGCTGGATTAGAAATGTGTTTGTGACAGGGTTTACAGCTCACTTCCATGATCTGTGATCTGGGAACAGATCAACAATGTTTGCTAGATAGTTCCCTGCAGACCAGGCATGAGAGAGTTTCTGATTCCCATGTCTTGCCTTTCTGTAGGGAACATGAAGAACCCGCTAAAAGTGCAAGCTGTGGTAAAGTCCTTGAATGCTTAATTATAGCTAAATGATAATTTTAAAAGGATTTGTAATAAATGAGATAAAGAAGAAAAGTTTGTCTGTCTTTCTGTGATAATGAGCAGAGTATCCCAAATCATGTGGAATGTGATACCTTAAAGAGAAATTAGAAGTTACCTGGAAAGGATAATTGGGCTGATGTTGGTTGAAACCTGTAGTTGCAGCCATACAGTTGAGTCCACAGCATTTCTTCCAGTCATCTTAATAAAAATTAATGTTTTGCCCTTTCTTCCTTTCCCATTTGGCTCATCTTTCCGCCAAAGGCAATGCATGGAAATTGTAGAATCATTTAGGTTGGAAAAAACCTTTTAAGATGATCGAGCCCAGCCATCAGTCCCTCTCTGTGCTGAGGCCACATTAGTGACCCAACCCTGAGCAGCGAAGGCAGAGTTTGTGTTGGTTGTATTTGTCCTTCATCCTGCAGATTGTAGTGTGCTCCTTTCTCAAAGGACACCTTGTCCAGTTCCTTCAGTGTCATGAACTTGCTGGTGGCTTCCTGGAAAAGATGCTGGGAGCCTCCAGGGAGTTGAACTCGGCGATCCCGCCTTGTAGCGCAGCCCCGCCAGACGCGAACACTTAAAAATGCTCCTCGTGTAGCAGCACGATTGGACTCTTGCTTTCTGATTTCTGAAACATCTGGGTTCACATTCAGCAGTTTGTTTATTTTTACACAAGCCCGAGAAGGATTCGGAAGCCTGAGGCCGTGGTGGAGCCATCAGCCCACGGAGCAGAGGCTTGAACAAGTGGCACGAGATCGATGCGGCTGCTGTTCTTAGAAGGACTCTTCTCTTCCTAGAAGTTTTCATCCTTTTACCAGGCGCTTGTTTTCTCCTGCCTCTCCTCCCTTACATAATTTTTGCTGCTGTGTAAATGGTTTTTCTTGTGGATTTCGGTTTCCTGCTCGAAATCAGGATTCTCCCGTCTCCTTCGTGTAAACAAACTGGTTTTTCGTGAATGGCTGAAAAAAAAAAAATCTGTTCCACTTGATATTCTAACACAGAGTTATGGAACAAAATGCATTACAGTCCTTGTTGTGGATACGGTAAGGGATTATCTTTTTTTAATGACAGTTATAAAGCTACACAGAATTGTTTTAGAATTGGTCTGATAAATGGGGAAATATTTTGTTGCAGCTTAATTACGGAGAACAGGAGCTTATGGTTTACCCGTGTTTAAATATGTACATGAATCTTTTCAAAGTAATAGGGCAAATATAGTACTGTTTCTGGAGGCTTAAAAAGAAGATTTGTTCTCTAATATTAAATTTTTAATGTATTATTCATGAGGAAAGCCAAGCTGAAAGCGTTTTTTTCTCCCCTCAGTGGAAATGAGCTTGAAGAATACATTATCTGTATAGAAAAAAAGAGCATAAAGGCCTCTAACTCTTGCTAATACTGGAGTGGTGCATGCAAGTACTGTTAGAATTTCCTCAGGGAAAAGAAAACAGAATTTGGTTGAAAATAAGCTGATAGAATCATTGAATAATTCGTACAACATTACTGCAATTCAATTCCTAAAAAAAAAAAATAAAATAAAAATGAGGGTAATTCCAGTCAGAACGTGCTTTTTACAATGACAGAGTGACTGTTTATTGAAGTTGCTTTAAACTCCATGTTTAACAATTATTACCTCTCTGGTTTGGATACAGGGCTGGAAAGCACATTTTTCTTACTTGTACCACTTTCAAGCTGGCTTTTCCAGATGTGTGCATTTGCACCTCAGGTGTTCATGCAGATCTGTGTGTACTTTTGGTTTATTAAGGCAGGCAGATGTGTGTGAACTTTGGAATTTGGAGAAGCCTTTAAACCTATTTAGCATTATGTAATACAATCCATTTTTTCAATGTGGAATATCTTATACCTGATACAGACTGATGTTTATAATTATGTTTTCTGCTGTAGTATCACTATAAACAAGAAATAGAAGCCAAGTGACATCATTTTTAGTGATCTTTTTCCTTGGTGCTTTCCCATTCCTGGATCATGCTTGGTTTAGTTGCCTGAAATGACTCAAGGAAAAAAAATAGCAAGTTGCATGTTTAGAAAAGAGCTCTCCAGATTTGCCTGTTCCATTGCCTGTTACTAGAACCTTATGCAATGATCAGGTTATTAATTGGAAAAATATCTGGAATTAGTAATGTCCAGACACCACAATTATATCTTATGGAAAGCATAACTTAATTGTTACTTAAATGCTAAGACCTCACCTATCAGGATTTCCTAGATATAGTTAATGTCATTTCCAGACATTGGATAAAACAGGAATTTTTGCTACCTGTGATAAGGGAGTAAAGTTAGGATGTGACAAGCTAAATACTCCTCTGGAGCTTACTATTAAATTATATGAGCACCTCTCAATTTTTAATATATATATTCAGCCCCAGGCTCCCAGTGAGAGGCTGTGTGCCTTACTTGAAAATGAAAATGAAGAAAGAAATGTTCTGCAGGTGTTTTTTATCTTGGGTTTAAAAAGTTTTTTTATAGACAAGGAACCGTGGCACAAAACTTATGAAGCTGCTTATCCAAAAAAAAAAAAGGAGATTTGGAATGGAGCAGAAAAGTGGATCTAGCTCTCCTTGGACTTGAACTGGTTGTTCTCAAGAGTGGGGTTGACCTTTCCACGTGTGCTTTGCAGTACATGCATCCCATTAAGAAGTACAATGCAGTGTTGTCTTTCGTCACTTGATCCAGAGTTTGGGAAACCTCAGTTCTGTGTCCCCAGCTGTCACTGGGAGCTGTCACTGGGAGCAGTTAGAACCTTCTGGGTCTAGCTGGATTTTTGTATTCCTTCCTTTTGATGGGAGCATCCAAAACTTGTGGTTCCAGGAGAAACTGCGTGTTTCTTCCGTATTCTCTTCCAGCCGTAATCCTTAATGTGTGGTATGAAATTCCCAATGACATGAAGGACCAGCTGACAGAGGGGTTTG
Organism: Pseudopipra pipra; assembly: GCF_036250125.1. Taxonomy (NCBI): domain Eukaryota; kingdom Metazoa; phylum Chordata; class Aves; order Passeriformes; family Pipridae; genus Pseudopipra; species Pseudopipra pipra. Next base: position 151,534,007 of record NC_087549.1, on the reverse strand, counting down.
CATCATAGGCAGGATGTCTCAGATTGGTAGAACTCGCAATTTTTGAATGTTGTTTGTGAACACACTTATCTTTGGGATTGAAGACAAGGCGTAAAATGGTGGTGGGAAATTTAAAACCTGTGGCCAGAGAGCAGGTACAAACATTCCAGGAGTGTTGTAATCACCTCGTGTTGTGTGCAGGTGGGGGTGAAGCGTGTTTGAACGTGTGGCTTGTGAAAGGTATTTGGAAATTGTGCTCATCCTTCTCTTAAAGGAAGGGGTGAAACAGCCTCTTCAGTGCTTGGACTCACCTGTGCATGTGCACCAGCTGATTCAGTAAGGCCTTTGAACAGTTGAATTTTCTCCAGTGAGAAAGAAAAACCCCAAGTTTTGTGGATACCGTGTTTGTTTAAGTACTCTGTGGCCAAGGCATCCTCTGGATGAGAAAACTTTCCACTTTCACCTCTGGGCAAAAGGAGGAAGGAAGAGTGTCAAAAAAAAAAACCTGCTGTGAAAGCCCATCCAGAAGCTTTGCCCTGTTTATGTAAGCTCTTTCCCTTGGGAACTGTGCTGTGGTCTTTCAGCTGCTACACAAAGTATTTCGGACAAATAATCTTCCACGAAACGTTCGGTCATCAGAATTTTCTGTACAGTGGCATTTTTTTTGCAGCCTATTATGGACAACTCACAGGATTCCTCAAGAATCCTGAACGCTGGGAGTACACCTGGAAGGTGTGCAGGAAGCTGTGTTTGGTGACCAGTGTGTTCCCAATCCAGCCTTGTTATGGAATCTCACGCTGTTCCTGTGTTTTGTTTTTCTTAGGCACGGCATTTTCCATTTGTATTTTGGATATGCAGATTAGTGGTGTGGAGCGGTTAGGAAATAGCAGCGTTGGGTAGAGGAGCAGAAGGATTAAATGAAGGGGTTGTTTTGCAGCATTTTTAGGATAAGCAACTTTGTTGGATTGTTTCTGGTCTTGGCCAACTCCACGGACTTACAGGAAAGACTAAAGTGGCGCTGTGGGGGATGGTGATCTTTCCCCTAACTGTAAATGTTTGCAGTAAAAACAGCTGAGCTGTTCACCAGGGGCTCCCAGTGGAGAGGAGGGAAAAAAAATTGGCATTTTTAGGGTGGGTTCTAGTGTGAGCAAATCAGATGAATTGTGCCCTACAAGTGCTTATCAGCTTGGCTTTGTGAGCACTGCTGTGGTCAGCTGGGCTGAGGGCCGAGCTACCAGGAGGTTAAGGAGAACATCCACAGAAACTACTTTGGAGCTATAATGATGTAATTAGAACAAAAAAAAATAATGGTTTTGTCCAGTGTTGAGACCCGTTACCACCCAGAGACTTCCCACCACCAGCTGGCTGGGTGTTGGCAGGAGATTTTTGGCAGTGCATGTCTTAAACACACTGGACCTTACTTTGTTTATTTTTCAGGGCTGGAATTCCTTGCTGGAGTGGGGACTGTGGGAGGGGACCAGTGCCTTTGTTTATGCTCACATGTCACTGGAGTAGAGTTCTCCAGCAGAAAGGAGAATGTCTCTGCAGTGTTGCAAGAGTTAGATCCAGAATTTTACTCTTGATCTTTGTGAAATTTTGTTCTGGGAAAATCCTGTTTGGTCGTGGGATTTCATAGAATCACAGAATGGTTTGGGTTGGGACCTTAAAGATCGTCTCGTTCCAACCCCCTGCCGTGGGCAGGGACACCTTCCACTAGACCAAACTGCTCCAAGCCCTGTCCAGCCTGGCCTTGAACAATTCCAGGGATGTGGCATTGTGGAAGTATTGCCCAGCTTCTCTGGGCGGCCTGTTCCAATGTCTCTCTTGGGATGTTTTCCTCTGTTCCCAAGAAAAATAAGATCTCCTAAGACAGGCGCTAATGAAGCCAATAATGCAGCTATTTGTCCTCATTTTGGTTATGGAGGAGCGGGAGGGGTGCCAGGTATTTATCTTGTTTTGCAGCAGGCGTGCCAGTGCATACAGAGCTTTCCTGCTGGAGCTCTGTGCAGCTTTGGGAGATCAATTCAAATGCAGAGCCTGTTTAGATTTTAGTAATTCACTGAATGTGCTGGGGCTGGGCAGAAGGAGCCAAATGGGCAGGGAGAGGCTCTGCCCAAACTGATAGCGCTCAACCAAAAGCCTTTAAAATCGCCTGTGCCGTATAGTACAGGGCATAATACTTATTATTCGGGCCAAAAAGGGGTTTTTAAAGTTATCAGGGTAAACAACACACCCGGCTGTGCAGGTGTGACCGTGTCAGGCACCGCTTTGCTCTCAGTGCAGGTTTGCCGCACGCAGCTGGGGGTCCCGGGGGCACACGGGAGGGTTTTCAGTTAGAAAGTGTTGTTGCTGTGCCCCTCTTCCCTTCAGTTTGGGTTACCAGGGGGTGGTTGTGTGAACACCTGCTGGCAGAGTCAGTGCAGCCACCTGAACTGGAGAGGGGCAAAGGCTGAGTGGGTGACAGCAGCACAGGGAGCGTGAAGTGGCTGAAGAGGAGCAGTGCTGAGTCCTGCAGGCTCTGTAAGCTGAGAGCTTGTTGTTTGTGACGAGAGGAGAAGGGGCACATCCTCAAGATGGCTTTTTAAGTGCTTGGGTAGGTACAGACTTAATGTGAGTTCGCATTTGTGGGTCCTTGTGCCTGGGATTTCCCATCTAAGCGTAAGTGCAGTAAATGTACTGGATCCATCGTGTGGTCTGGGCTCCTCTGTGAGCTCATCAGCTGCTTCTCTCCCCTGAGCAGAACTGGGACCTCTGCTATTACAAGTGCTGGTAATAAGAGAAGGCTCCTACCTCCCAAAGAAATGAAGAGTAAGTGCTCTGCAAGACCTGGCTTTCTTTAGTTCTGAGAACAACAGGCACTGTAAGATCTCATGCCCCATCCCTGGAAGTGTTCAAGGCCATGTTGGACGGGGCTTGGAGCAACCTGGGATAGTGGAAGGTGTCCCTGCCCATGGCAGGGGGGTTGGAACTGGATGATCCTTAAGGTATCTTCCAACCCAAGCCATTCTGTGATTCCACAATCTATTTAATGTAAATGGTGGAAGTCTGGCTCTTTTATCCCGAGGAGGAGAAGGATGCAAAACAGTGGGGATAGTATTGCATCACTGCACACTAAATACACTGCTCACCCCTGCCACTGCATCACTGGTGAAGGAAAAGAGCTTAATTGGGTTTTCGTTGTTGTTGTTGTTGGTTGTTTTGGGTTTGTTTTTTGGGCAGTGACCAGCTGATCTGAAATATTCTGCATAAACAGCTTTGGTAGGTACGTTTGCTGAGAGAGGCTGGGACTTGAGCAAGATGCAAAATTAGAATGATTTCTGTTGCCTCATGCCTGGGTTCTCCCTTAAAATTAACACAAAGGCACATTCTGAAGAAGTAAGCTGGGGAAGAGTTTTAATTTTGTTGATGGGCTCAGGTGCTATTTTTACTTTTTATTAGAGTACCTTTGGTAAGGTCAGTGCATGGCCTTTGTGTGGGAATAACAGGAGTGGGAGTTGTAGAACATATCCACATAATTACATATATCAGTTTTGCCCCAGTAAACAACAAAAAGTTACTGTACTGTTTTTGTTGGGTTTTTTTTCCTGATGCAATTAAGGAAACAGTTTATTTTTAACTTTTCCAAACTTGCAGAGCTGAAGACACTGGTTATTCAACATAATTATTAGTTACCATACAGCACTCAGTCCTTCCCATGAGTTCTCTGTAAAACAGCAGGTGGGTTGCTTTCAGCACTACAGGACTGTTAGAAGTTAGAGCATGGGCATTAAATCCTGTGCATTCCTTTAGTACAAAGTTTAGGATATTTCAGATAGGTCAAAAGTACTTGACGTCCTGGGTATTTGGAGAAGCAATTAAACGTGTCTGCAGCTGTTCCAACCTGCAGCTGAATTGTCAGCTTGGTCGAGGCATCTAAGTACTTGTTTAAGGCACCAAAGTGCTTTTTTTTTAAAATCCCCTCCTGTTAATAAAATAAAATAAATTAATCTTTCTTATTAGCTGAATTTCTCAACGGGCAATAAACTGTGTCTTTGTTCTAGAAAGGAATTGCTGGAAGTTCATCAAGTTTTCGATGCCCTTTTTTTTTTTTTTTTTTTCTTTCAAAACTGTAGTCACTTTATCATACAAAGCTTGCAGTTTCCTGTATCTTTTGTTTCATTCCTAATCTAGTTTTAGCTTTCTAAATATCAAATTTCCAGGTGGGAATGTGCTGCTTTCAATGGTCTGGGAATGCTGAATGGGTAAAATTATCTTGAGTCCAAAGTACAAGGTCAGAAGAGCTTGGATTGAATATTTTCCAACTTATTTCTTGGGATCAGTTGAAAATACAGTTAATATTAAAAAAACCCCGGAGTTTAAAAGCCAAGGAGAGAGAGGGCTCATGCAGCACCAGTGAGATATTTTAGCAAATTATTAATGAGACTTTACAATGTGCTTCTGTGGGGTTTTTTCCTCACTTCTTTACTTGGTGTGTAACAATAGATGCTCTGTTACAGCTTCAAATTTTTGTCAGAGATACCTGGCAGAGCTTCTGTTCTGCAGGTGACACTTCCACTGAACTGAAAACCCGCAGTGGTTGATACTGTAATTACTTTAGATTTAAAATAGTTACAGAATATATGTAGGTTTTACCAAAAACTTCAGCTGGAGAGAATTTTGATCAATTTAACTGGTGAGGGCGGATGCAACAGCTTGAAGAAAGCAAGCAGCAAACAAAATTACATTTTTTTCTCTCTGCAATAGGCACTTGTGTTACATGTCCATAAATATTGCAAGTATTAAAAAAAATGAATTTATGAAGGGTAGTCCAAGACTGGGTAAAATCCACTCCATGGAAGCTAAAGCTGGAGAAGAAATTATTTTGGCAACAATTTCTCCAAGTCAGATTGTGTCCCAGTAGATACTCCAGTGTAACCTGGACTGCTCCTTGAGAAATCCCTGCAACCAAAGATGCAACAAATAAGTTTATAATCAAAATCTGATGGTTTTATTTTGCTCTGGATTCAAGTAACTTGCTAAGTGATACTTGCTGCATATGGTGCCTGTAAATGGATTTTAAGAGCGTTTTAGTTGTTGCTAACAGCTGTTACTTTTAAATTATAATAATGACTGAAGCATAGATAATACAGTGATTCAGATAAAGTTTCCTCTTCCAAATGAGTGGGATTCCTCTTTATTCCTTTGTCTCTGCGTTTCATAATGTAGAGAAACTTGGGGAGGGGCAGGGAGGAATGGAGAAAAACAGTAATAACTAAAATAACTAAAGCTCTGTTAAAGTCAATGACTTTTTAAAGTTAAACCACCTCTATTTTTCTTCCAAAGAAAGAAGGTACCTGTTTCATAGTTAGTCATGCACGTTCTATACTCCATTAAGACAAAATCTTTTCCAGAAATTTTATTATTTAAATGGCTTTGGTTCTGTAAAACATGTTGGCAGAAACACCATTGTTTTACATGGGTACTTTCACACAGGGTGAAGTTTTTGTGATCTGCAGTGAATATCCACAAAATAGCAGTGGGTTTGGAGAAATAAGTGGGGATTGGAAGTAGGCATCAAAGGAGCTGCAGAGAAAAAGGTGTCCTAGTTTGTTTTTTTGCTTTTAGGGATGTATTCTTTTGGGGAGCAAACTTTGGATGAGTGATTTCCCTGGCAGGAATTAGAACTGTAGCCTGTCCCAAAATATCCCCAGAGAGTGAATGAAAAATTCATGAGGCAAAATGGAGAAACAAAACTTCTCTTTGCAAAGGAGCACCCTTTAACACATTTTTGCAACGTGAATTTGTTAGAGAAGAGCTGTTCCTAGGAAAGAGAGGAGAAGGCTTGCAAAAATAGACTAATTCTTTGGATTTGATGCCTTACTGAAGTATTTGCTGCAGAAAGTACCGTAGAGAATGTTGCTGTCTCTATGGGAACATCTTAGGGCTATATTTAGGAAAATTAAATTAAGCTTATTCTCCTCAGATGATCAAGGCTTTGCTAAGGCTTTAATTGGAGGTGTGGTGGTTTTTGGTGGTGGGGGGGAAGAGATGAGAGGAATTTCTTCTACCTTTGGGTTTGGTAAACCACTTGTCTTATACTTTTCAAGTCAAAAAAAAGAGAGAACTAAAACTGTCACCTGTGTTTGAGTCAACCTGTGTGTGGCAGGAGGCTGGAAAAAGCTCAGCTTAATTTCACAGCTTCAGGTTGTGAATTTGGCCATTTGGGAGGAAAGAAAACCCTATTAAACCCCTTATAGACATGTGATTATTAAACTGAACAAACTTGATAAGGAAATGAGCTGATTATAGGTCTGGTGTCCAGCAATATCCTTCAGGTTTGGATCTCTCTTTGTCTTGAAAAATTAACGGATTGGGTAAAAGCTGTGCGGCAGGTGAGGAGCTTGGTGTTTTACACACTGTGTGGTGCCTGTGGAGCACAGAAAAAGAGGCTTTTACAGCTTTTTCATAGTGATTTCGTGGCATGACTTCTTGAGGAAGATGCGGCCTTGGGCTGCAGAGCCCCTGTGTGTGTCAGTCTGTCTGTCCATCCATACCATGGGTGATAAGAAAACACACTCTTCCAAAAGTGTGTTTTTCTTTAGCTTTATCACTCTCTTTTGTTCAATCAGCATTGGTTCAAAGGCTTTTTTTTTTAATGTTATTATTAAACCAGCTTTGAATTAAATTAGTGAGTGTGAGGGGACAAACATCCGAGTGCTCGGGCCGTGCGATGGCTCCAAGTGCTGCCTGTTGCCTTTCCTGTGTTGGAGCTGCTCGGGGTTGAGCAAGTTGTTCTTTTCTGCCTTTCCCACCGTGTCCCACGTCAGCACAACCCGAGGCAGAGCCGAGCGGATACTGTACATATTTCTGCTCTGTAAACACACGCTTGTTTACATTTGCTCCCCTGCCATTCCGACTCGGATCCTCTCCCGCTGCCAGAGGGGATCAGCCGTGACTAACAAACGCGGAGATCCGGCCATTTTGACCCCGTGTGCTGCTCCTGTTTCCATTTGTTTGTTTCTCCTTCGCCTTCCCTCCCGAGTATTTAACAAATTATTATTAAATATCTTCCAGAATTTTTTTTTTTAAAGAGGCCAGACTTGGAGCGATTCGAAAGAGTCGGGATAGGCAAACATCTGACCTGGTTGCTGTGTGTTGCTTTGTGGTTGAAGACAAAACTTAGGTGCTGAGTAAAACAGAAATAAAGCAACCTCCTTGTTTGCAAACAGGTGTTTTCTGCAGTGCAGAAATCAGTTCTAATTGACTCCTACAGGCTGATCATAAGCTGCTACTAATATTTGGCACAATTTTCTTCAAGCAAACCCTCTGCCATGCTTGCAGCACCCCGTGGAACCTCAGCACTGTGAATTTTGCAGCTTTAGGCTCCCAGGTCTTTGCTGATCCAGCTTCACCAAACCGTGACGTTACACCAACATTGCAAATACATGGAATTCTTTCTATCAGCAGAAAAGGCCGGGTTGGATTCACAGGCCACATCTGCTGGTGAACTTTGTGCAGTCTATTTTTTTTTTTCCCCCCCTCTCTTTTACTAGAAGAAAGGTTTGTTTGTTGGCGGCTGCTTGGGGCGGGACAGGAATGTAATGCATGCACAGACTGCGCAGTATTTCCTGTTCAACTGCCGCTCCAAACCCTGGCGCTGGGAAAATCTCCAGATCCAGCAGCTCAGCCTTTGCTCAAACAACCAAGAAACGCTGCAAGCTCTTCAGGTTTTTTTTACAGAAAATATAATTTTTAAAGCGGATCTTAATGTTGTGCTACTGCCGTAAATGTATCAGTCTGTTGATGTTGGTTCTGTAATATTTGTAGATACGGACTGAGGCAAAACATTAAGCTTCCTGAAGCACTGTAGGGACAAGGGAGATGGCTCCATAATGTCACTGCAAGAAGTTATGTTTATTTTGTATCACAATACATCTCCATAGCATTGCCTGCATACTTCAGCTAGCCTGGTTTACCACCCCATTGCAAACCATGGTAATCTTGTGGCACTGGAGCTACTTTTTCGTTATTTGTTGTATTTTATTTTGCTCTTAAACTACTTTGAAGCATCGCTTTTGCCCTGCGTGAGTTCCACTACAGAAGTAGAATATTTTGGTTCAGCAAAGGTGGAAAAAAAAGCTTGGAGTTTGATCACTCCTACCAGCGAGCACCAAACTCCAGTGCTGTGACCTGGACTTGTGTGTAGTGTGAAAGTGAGATGAGGGGAGTTATTTCTTATATTTTTTTTACCTTTTTTTTTTTTTCCCCGCAGTAGTCCCGGTCCTATGTACATGTTTCAGACTGATGGTCTGCTGATGGAAGGGCGGGGCATGGCTAGTTATTTTATTTACTTTTTGTTTTTAATTTCCTTATTTTTTTTTAGCAGATGTATATTTTGAGAATTTATATCCATAGGCTCCTCTGGAACCCAGTGCTGTGGCTCTTCTTCTTCCAAAAAAAAGCAAATAGTAGGAAAAGATTTGACCGTGAACTGCATATATATGCATATATGTGTGCACATGTACACATTAAAAAATGTTATCTATCCTTGCAGCACCTTTTTTAGGTGCTCAGCAGCTTCTTAGCCCTCTGTAAAAGGGCAGTGAGTGTCCACGTGTCAGCCTTTAAGAGCAGGGCACATCCACCCTGGATGCTCTCCCGTGGGATGGACCAGGTGGATGGATGTGAGGGCAGGACAGGTACTGAACACGGCTTGGATTCTTCTCTAGCTCCAAGGAGAAATCAAGGCTGGATGGGCACATTCAGCTCCTCTTCAAACACTGTCCAGCTGTTTATGTAGAAGGCAAAGGCACAGCAGCTCCCTGGCTCGTGTTGCTTGGAGGAGTTACTGGAGGTGGACATCTCCCAGTTTCTCCTTTGTATTGTCATCCATCTTCTGTCCCAGTGGCAAACAATACAAGCACAAAAATGAAAGTGCTGTGTGTTAATTGGTTCCTTCCTGGATCACGGGAGACCTGCTTATGAGTCCTTTGCAGAGATACAGATCTACATGTGCTGCTCCTCGAAATTGGAAGTGGTCTCAGTGCAGCCCTGTCAGCTTGTCAGGCACTTGAGCAGGACAGGAGGTGGGGAAGATCTGCGCTGCTTAATTTGAACTTGAAGGTATTTCACTCAGAACATGGTTCAGCAGGTTAATTGGGTTGTTAAAACAGTATTTAACTTCTCAACTTCATTAAGAAATGTGGATGCCCCTGAAGCAGCGGATCTGCCTTCAGTACTCGGGCTGAATAAATACAAGAGTTGGGCTCTGACAGATGCATTTCTCTTAACATGGTCTTTCCCAGTAGCAACCCTCCTGACTTTAGGAATACTGCAAGAGGTGTTTAAATCATGGCTTATATGAGAGGCTGACACATGTGAAGGTTACACCATCATATATACGTGTCCAACCAAACCGCAGTGTGCAGACTGAGCAACAGCTTTAAGGTTTTGGAATTTGCCTTCAGATCTGTCAGGTTTTTGTGCTGTTTTGAGCCTTTTCATGGTTTCTTATCCCTCCTTGTCAGTTAAGAGGCTTCTGTGTACAGTTGCTGGTTTTAACATTTACTGGCTACGTTTCATGAAGCCTCACAGTCTGAACAGAGACAGCAGTGCTGAGTTCCCAGTCGTGTCTTAAGAAAGTGACTTTAGAGTTTCACTGTTTTTGATCCTTAAAATATGAGCATCCAATAACCAGTGGCAGGTATTTAATCCACCCATATTTGAGGACTGTAATAAATAATTTATGTAGGGCAAAAGAAGGTTTTTTAGCTGCTGCAACAGAAATGTTTTCGAAGCGTTGTTTGTTTAGGCAGAAGTGTTTTTTATTTTGCACATCTTTAGCTGTCTTGAGTTAACATCCATCCTGATGAGTTTTGTCCTTTTGTCCTAGGTACTGTGTGAAATTGTGTTTTTATAGGACTTTTGGAGGCATGGAAAGCAAACTGTAGTGTTCTGATACCCACTAGGTAACTTCAGTTTGAATGGGATAAGCTGTTCTTGTGTAATAATTTCATCTTAGTGCAAAGGTGCAGTTTCTGAGCTTGTTTTCCAAAACATCATGGCATGGGTTAATGAGGGTAATGTTCCATTTTTCCTAAAATTCCCTAAAATAAATCATATTGACATTTTTTGAGATTCAAGTGCAGTGACCTAAAGAAATTATCTTAGGGATAAAAGCAAGTTACTTGCTTATTTTTCCCCCGTATCCTTACCTGTCTTACATATTTAAGCTTTTTTTCTTGCCCGTAACTATGTGATCAGCTCCATCCAGAGCAAACTACTAATGCAGTGCCTGTGAAAGTGGTTGGTGGAGAGGGAGAGTTAAATGGTTTGGAAAGATTTTTATTTCACTAAACTAGTCTGAGATCCCTCCCTTCAAAGTAATAATTTCAGTGGAAAAACCAAAACCTTACGTTTATTTAATTATTCTGTTGGAGGGAAAAAGGTTGCCAGCTTCATTTGAAATTAAGATAATTCTGGGATATATCATGTTGAATTTAAGCAGAGCAACTTGCCTGGGCTGTACATGTTTGCAGGTTAAACCAGTTGTGGGTGGTTGTTTCAGGTATGTGACAGGGCTGTTGTTTGTGTATTTTCTGCAAAGTTTACGAGGGAGATTGAACCTTTCAATGATAAACCGCAGGTGGCATTTAAAACCAAAGTTACATGGGCATCACATGCACATTTGGCACCAAGTATTGTAAAACAATTTTTATCCTGGCCAGTACATCACAAAAAGAAGAGCTGTATAAGCGAGTTAATGGTTTTCTACTTAACTGCTTCTGTCTTGAGGCACGTAGGATATAAAATTTTACTTCTGTAACAAGATCAGATACGGCCTCTTAAGAAGTTTGAGAAATTAGGCATTTCTAATCATGTATAGATTTCAAAACTGCTTCCTTTGAAGAAAGGCTTTGTTTAATATCACTTGATTCTGACTGGGGTCTTTCCATCCTGTGCTATAAACAAACTTCTTAGCAGAGAGCTCGTCCTACCCAGATGTTCGTTTTATTGCATTTAGCGAGTTCATCTGTAAGCGGAAAATCTCTTCATTACCCAGCTTATATTATTTGGGAGAACTGGATATTGCATTCATTTAATTAGGAAAAACCCAGCGGTAATTAGCTCGCTCCTGGCTGCAGAGGGATGGGCTGGAGCCTTCCAGTTATCCCGTGGTGGCTTCCTGCAGCGGCGAGGGGTTGGTTGTACGAGGCTGCACAACTACCTGGTGCAGAAATTTCACACCCCTACAGCAAAATGTGGTGGGAGAAGCCCCGAACCCAAACTTTTTTAGAATTCGGTGCATGAGGGAAAATCTTTTCCTCTGCTGTGTGGCTTGTGCTGCTGCTGGAACTGTCCTGGTGGGAGAGGAGCAGCACAACCCTTGTGCCTCCCAAGGATGCTCTGTGTGAAGGGAGGTTGGAGGAGATGCTGTAGATGACTTCTGGTGTTAATTTCTATTATAACATTTGCCTGTAACATTTGGGCTTTGTTGTGGGGTAGTTTTCTTCCTGTTCTCTTTGTCCAACCACCCAGTATGGTTCCATACTTCCATCTAAGCTTACGTGGTACAGTAGTTTATTTTAAAACTTACCTTTATCTTTCCTTGAGCCCCTCCCCAGGCTTAGTGGGTTTATTAGGACTTGCCAGAAGACCTTGATAAGCACGGTTCTGTGGATCAGCTTTGGATTCCAGAAGATTCCAGGCAATTCAGGAATTAACATACCCACAAGCAGTGGGTGGGTAGCACATGGGTTATGATCAGTGAGTCTTGTCCTTAGAAATGGCATCTGGAAATTATAGATGAGACCCTATACTTCTAAATTAGGGGAAATCTGTACCAGAGGGACTTCCTTTCTGAACAGGAAGAGCTGTGCTCTTTTTTATGACTCTGGCTACAGGTAACCTTTTCCAAATTCAGATAATTTGACAAAGTGCTCCACTGAAGGCTCTTGCAGACCTCCATGAGATCCCTGGGGCAGCAGTTACACAGGGATCTGTGCAGTCTGCTCTTCAGTGTGGCCTTAAACCATATGGCAAAGGAAATAAGGTGACAAAATTTGTAAGGGAAAGGCTTGAGTGTTTGTCTGTGCATTTTTGTAGATGTGTGTGCCTATATGTGCACCTGTATATACACCTAAAACCTAACTGTGAAGAGTCGTAGGAAGGCAGCTTGATTCTGAATGACTGGCCTTTAAAATAGCAGATGGAATTAAGTGTAGATATATGTGACATTTTCTGCATGGGAAGAGATAAGAATTCTTGATTTACATTTGCAGTAATGCCTGAAATACCTACTAATGAAGAGATTTTGGTGTTATAATCAGATCTGAAAAATCACATTATCCCAGCGCTCACTTGTTGTAAAACTCAAATAAGATATTAGGAAAGATTAGGAAAGTAAGAGAACAAAGTATTGTGTGGGTGTATAAATTCATGGTGCTCTCCTTTCATCCTCGATATTGTGTGTGTTCTAGTTCCTCCTGCTCAAAAATGTGAATTAGAGACTGTAGAAACATGGAGGGTCAGAGTTATGAAGCAGCTGAACTCTTGGCAGAGCTGTGGACTTTCCTGCCATGGGGTGCTTTGGGCACTAAAAGTCAATGTAGGTTCAAAATGTGATGGGACAAAGCCATGAAAGTGGAATTTGCTGAGAACTGCTCCAGAAATTGAAGTTGCAACTTCCAAAAGATGGACAGGGGAGAAGGGAGAAAATGTCCCCTGAATTCCATGTGCTGGATGCCACTCACTCTTGGAGTTTAGCTAATTCAGTTTACCCTTCCAGTGTCATTACTACCTGGTCTTATCTATAAGCTTTTAAGGAATGCCAGGTTTTGTCCTCTGAAGTTTTACCTTTTTAAAAATTTACTGGCATCCAGAATGCCCAAATTTATGGTAGTGATTCAATATTAATGCTTCTTTTCACCTTTGTAGTTGTTATATTTGCGCTGTCGCTGCTTTAAGAAAAGCAAATCCAGCAAACAGCACGGGGATTGCAGGTGGTTCAGTGTAACTAAGGAAGGGGAAGATATTTTCCATGATGCACAACACTGTCATAGTTGCTAAAAATGAAATATGGTGCAAAATTTTTTCTACTTCTGATAATACCCCTGTGTGTTAATACAGCACGGCACGTAAGTCCACTTGAGATCTTCAGTTCCTTACTGCATCCAAAATTATCATTTATTAAATCACAGTAAAGCCTCTATAATACATTATTTTTAAAGAATATCCCTTTAAAATAACATCTGAATTAGTGGAAAGACCTATTTAAAACACCACTGTGTTATGAATGGCAAAATTGTCAAGAGTAAAACCAACATGAAGGATTATTTTTCCTAGAACAAATATTTCAGTAAGTGAAAGGGAGTGGCCAGATTTCAAATGTATGATTTGATCCAAGTGTTCTTAGAAGGTTTGGACCAATCAGTATTTCTCTTGTCTGAGGTTTTTGAATGTTTATTTAGACAGTTTGCTGTTTACTGCCTCTTTCTGTGGTAAGTAGAGAAGATACAATTTAGTTCTGAAAGGGTCGTGGTGTTCCCATTGATCTGCTGCAAGTTTAAAGTTTAAACATGCTGCTGTGATTCATACCTGCATTCAAATGGCATTATTTGCCCTCATATTCTTAAATAGAGGCTGGAAACAATATAAAAATTATGAGGAAGGTTTCTGTGGCAGTAGCTGTAGGGAACAGGACACACAGCATTGTCCTTCCCGTTCTAATTTCAGCATATTTCAATTTTTAATGTCGGAAAGGAGTTCTCCTTGCCTGGATTATATTGCAACAAACTTGCTTGTGCTTGCAATGCCAGTTTTCTTGCTGTTTTAAAAAAGTCCTTCCCAGCTGCCCAGGCATCCTTTGGGGATTTCTGAACTCATGTTGTGTGTGTGTTTTCTGTTTGACTGGAGTATTGATAAGCAGTGTTAGACTGGTTTCAGTTTACAGATGCCTTTTAAAGTAATGAAACACCTTCCTTAAGCTCATGGACATGCACAAATCTGTGCACAATTCTGACTTTATTCTCTTATCTGAGCACTTTTTAAATGGTGTGAGTTTTTATAGACTTTTAGTTTTTGATACTGGTACACTTTCCTCTTAATAGCAGTTAGTAACTGAACCCGAGCATTGCTCAGTGCAGAATCCTAAAATAGTTTGGGTTGGAAGGGATATTAAAGACAATTCTGTTCCAATCCCCTGCCATGGGCAGGGACACCTTTCACTAGCCCAGGTTGCTCCAAGCCCCGTCCAACCTGGCCTTGGACACTTCCAGGGATGGGGCAGCCACAACTTCTCTGGGCAACCTGTGCCAGGGCCTCACCACCCTCACAGGGAAGAATTTCTTCCTAATATCTAATCTGAATCTCTCCTCTTTCAATTTAAAATGGTTCCCCCTTGTCCTATCGCTCTCTGTCTGTATAAAAAATTGCTCTCCCTTTTTTTTGTAAGCCCCCTGAAAGGCCACAAATACAGACTGTATGGAGATCAGAAAATTGTTGTTGGACTTGTTGGACACCTCGCAGGTGCTTTTAGAGGTGGAAGTCCGGATGTCTAACTTATGCTGGGCCTACAAAATCAGAAGATTTAATTTCTCTTTTCAGAGAGTACTTGAAAGGTCACTCAGAGTCTGTTCTATGTGGCTTTCTTGTCAGAGCACTCATGTGAACCTGCACACCTTCAGAGCATGATGGAATCCATCCCTAAGGTTTTCCAGGGAGATCAGTTCCATTCCACACACAGCTCCTTCTTCCAGTGAAATTTTCTTTGTGTATTAATAATTGTGTTATTTGTGTTGATATATTTGTACATTCTGGTAGATGTGGCAGTCCTCTAATAATCTGAGAGGGGAGGAAAGATGGAGAATTGTATATTGATGTGTGTGATGGGACTCACTGAGAATTCTACTCACCCTCTAACTTTGGGATGGGGGAGTGTTTGGTTTTCTACCCAGCACAGGAAACAAATACTTCTAGGTAGGTAATACCTAGAAGTATAACAACAGATCATTAAAATATTTGGTGGTCAAATGAAATATTACTTAAAATACTCTAAAACTTTTTTTCAACTCTTCTGTATTACTCCATTTTATTTTAATGTGCATTCAAGATTTAATTCTCAGGAATTTGAATCTGAGGGGAATCCCCAGATGTCCTACGTGCATTTCTTTCCTCCAAACTGCTTTTTATCTACAGTTTTCAGTCTTTAAAAATGCTACACTTGCTTTCGGTGATCTGTATGTAATTTTTTACCAAGCTAGTATTTTTTTTCAATCCTAGTGGACCAATAAACAAGTTGAAAAGCAAGGCCAGGGCTCCTGTTTATTTAGTAACACCCTCTGCAGCCTTGTTCCTGCAGCCAGTGGTGCAGCTCCCAGCACTGCCTCTGTGTTGTGTCTTTTTGTCCTCCAGCAGTGCTGTCAAACAGTAACAGAGGAAACTCAGAAACATCTCAGAGCTTTTCCTGACCCTTGCAGAAGTTTTAAATGTTCCACACATGATGCTGTGTTTGGATGGAAACTATGCCCGGGCATCAGCAGGCGTTCAGTGGTTTTCTTTTGGTTTAGATATTCTGCTTCCTCAGTCCAGAGACACATTTTAGCAGCAAGTTATTGTGTGTATTTACATTATTTGCTTTGGATATTACTTGGAAAACTCCCAGTGCACTGTCTCAGTATGATTGTAGTGGGCTGACATCACCATATGAGTCTAACAAGGGAAAAATGTGTTGATTTGGAAGTGGGTCTCAGCATGATGGAGAATCTCTGTAGGATTATCTTGCTGAAGACTTCTGAGTATAATAACTGTACGTCTTAAATGCACTTGTTGTGGTCTGGAAAACCAGGTCTGTATGCATGAATTTATTTTTCTGCTGTGTGTTTTTTTTTTCTCTAGTGTCCCAATGTAATATCAGCTTGAAGAAGCAGAGGAGTCGAAGTATCTTTAGCACCTTATTCTGCTGCTTTCGTGACTACAATGTCGAACCACCATCTACCAATAGCACCAGTGCTCTGCCTCCTTTGGTGGAGGAGAATGGAGGACTTCAGAAGGTCAGGATTTTATCTTATTTTGCTGTCATACGGGTCTTTTGTAACCAAGGTTTAACTCTGCTCCCAAAGGTTTGTCTTAACCTGAGGGAAACCTGTTACTATTTAGAGAAAAAATTACTGTCTCGATGGTGAATTGCTAATACTTTCTATTCAGCTGCAGTTTAAAAGCAGTATTTCCATAGACAGTGTTGGCAGTACTAATTTTATAAGCAAACAGCATTTAAAACCTGACTTAAGACACTACAAGAAGGTAGACTTCTCATAAAATTTCAGCTGCTGAGTTGTCTCTGGCTTTGGTTCCCTTTCCTGATTACAGGAAGGTTAAAACGTGTCCACTGGAGCGTAGTGGAACCTTTTAAATATCACTTTAAAAGGGTTTTAGTGACAGAAAAAGAAATCAACAAGAGGGAGAACCATTATTTGGACCTTTTTTCCTAAACAGTTCACTTCTATTTAATACATGCTGAATCCAGAATTATCAGCTTTTGGCCATTTTTCCATATTATTAAGCTTTGTTTACCTAATAAATCAACTGATAGAAATTTTAGCACTTCAAAGCATTTTGTGTAACAGCAAAATGTTACTTTGATTAAATTCTTAGTAATTACATTGCTTTGCCATATTCATAGAATCACATAATGATTCTGTATGTTCTTTTTAATTCTGATAACACTGAGAGCGTTTGTCTTATGAACTGAAGAATTTCAGTTCAATATGGCAAACACAGGAGTGCCATCTTTCCCATACAGTTTTCCAGGACTTTGAAATTGGAGATATAGGTGTATCCATGGTGGGGAATAATAGCTGAAATGGAGATCACAGAATCACCCTCCTGCTTTTCACCTAATTTTTCATGTCTGATGCAGCGGATTCCTTACCCACCTTTGTCCAGTCCATTTTATCCTGGCTTGGATTTTGCTGGTTATGTTTGAATTCTGAAAAGCTCAGGAGAAAGAGCAGAGGAACTGCTTGGTGAAAGCAGATTAAAGTGATGGAGACTGAGAGTACGTGTGGAGGTGAAGTCTGAACTGGAGCAGTTCATGCTGAAACTGCTCAAGCAGAGGTGAAGTGCCCTAAGAATTCTGCCAAGAGGAGGAATTGTACATGTATTTTTAGACTTACTCTGCTAGCCAAGGTACATTCTGACTGAAATGAGGGAAATCCAGCCTGGATGTGCTGAAGGGAAAGCTGAGTAGTGTGTAGCATGTGCACACACATTCATCTGAGAAACAAAAGGAGTGGGAAACTAATAAAATTTCCCTTTCCACTGTGCTGGGGAATGGAAAGTAGGCTGAAGTGAGACTACTGGCAAAACTACAGCTGAGAGAGAATGGGAGTTCATTAGAAAGAAAAACATAAAACAAAGTTTATTTTTGCTACAGAAAACATGAGTAAAAATGGTCTGGAGTCGGTAGTTTCCAGATTGTATTTTCTAAAACACTTAATTATTTTCTAAATAAATCTTAGGCCTTGAGTGAGTGATTGGCTCATGTGTTCACACAAGTTTCCATCTCCACTCTGCTGCCTCAGTGAGCAGTTTTGGAGCTGTGCAACACTTGTACACAAGACCAAGACACAAATCACAGCATTTGTAGAATTAGCAGATTAAAACTTGAGTGAAAAACTTCAAGGAGTATGTGGAAGAGAAGCATTCATAGAATTACCAGGTTAAAACTTAAGAGAGTTAAAAAATTGAAGGAACATGTTGAAGAGAGTTCAGACTTTTGTTGAAGAAATACTCAAACCTGTGTAGAAGAAATCAAGTACAGCTGAACTTTTAGGTGGTTCTTCAGTGTAAAATAAGTCTGCGACATGGCTATTTTAAATGCAGTATTAAAGACTAATAAGCTTTGTATATGTTTTTATGTGCTGTTTTTATTGAGTACTAACACAGTGTAAATAAGAAATTCTTTAAAGAAAGAAAAAGAGCGTTGAAGACTTGGGTATGTTTGAAGATTGTTACCCTGTCAGGGTGGTGCTTTTTGCCAGGAGAGCTGTTTAAGAACTGTGCGGGCTGCTTGAATTCGATGGAGTTACACTGAGCATCTTGTCTAGATTCAGAAATTATAAGTAATGGGGGAAAGTACATGCAACAGTGGGCTTTGGATTCTAAATTGGTGAAATTAAGTGTCCAGGAATGACCAAATTACCTGTTTCAGGAAAAAAAATAAAGGTTGACAACACATTGCTTAAACCCCTCTGCTGTTAAATTAAAGCTCTTTTTTGCATTATTCTTATTGCCAGGTTAGAATTCTGTTGAACTGCTGCTTAAATGATCACTTACTTAAATCTGCTATCTGATTTATATGTTTTATAAATTAATTATCACATCACAGTTCACCTCTGGCCATGGCCCAGTCAGCTCATGTGTTGTGACCCTTTCCTTCAAAAATGGGCAAAGAACATTGCTCAATAAACAGTTACCACTAGAAACTCATATAAAATGGCTTGGATGTACTTTCCTTCTGTCTTTACTGTTCAGTGGAGTTGTTACATGAAAACTGGTGATAAAGACTTCAGAGGAAAGGAAGGAGTGGGGAAGACAACTGGTGGTTTCAGAGGAATTCAGTCTTTGTTCTGTGTTGCTTCTGGCATATTCTTGAACCTGAAGTTCATGTGACAAGTTGACTCCCTTCTAATCAGGAATCTTGATTCTTTAAATGCTGACCTGTTCAAAAGGAAGGAAAGCAGGGGAGAGTATTCTATAAAGTAATTGCAAACACAGTTGTGAAATTTTGTTCAGAGTAATTGCATTGTGTGATTTAATTTTTATTATTATTATTATTATTATTATTATTTGGCTGTACTAGAAAAAATGAAATCAGTGCTTCAGATTAATCGGTGCTTCATGATGTGACTTGATGATGCTTGACATGTCAAGTGTCATGTCACTTCTTCATAGGATTGGAAGAAACCCCAAATTAAGCATGGTTTTGAATAAACAATTTTTTTCAGCACTGACTTCTGTTCTGCTAGGGGGAAAAAAAAGCCCAAAAACTTCTTTAAAGTATTGAGTTCACTTTTAAACCTTCTCCTCACAGAGCAGCTGCTTGTCCAAGTGTGACTCTAATACTGGTAATGAATGGTCCATTCTGTCTCTAAAGTTTCAATACAACATTTTTTTCAACAATAACTTGTATTTACTGAAACTGTGGTATATTTGTTTTTCTTAAAATGCAGCAGCTATTTAGCACAGCACGAAGATGTATTGTGGAGATGTAATGTCTGTGACAGTGGGTATATCAGCCTGCCTGCAGCTTGGATGCTGAGCCAGATGTGTCACTGGGAGCACACAATGTTCAGCCTCATGAAACCCTTGGTAATTTTTTCCTGCCTCCTCAGCAGCAGGCAGCTCCCCAACACCTTCCAGCCACATTTTTTTGTTTAGAGGCCAGAGTGTTGGAAGAGGGGAATTGTTTTTTGTTTTCTTCTGAATAAATTCAAGTCTTAATTCCTATTCTTCTGTTGGCAACTTGACTCAATTTGTGCGTTTTCTGGGCGTGCTTTTGGATGTAAGTTTTTTTCCTTCTGGGTTAAGTCTGTTATCTGAGTTTTGAGGTGTTTGCAGATAACAGATTTCATTCACTCAGGCTTCAAGGAGTGTGGGATCCAGATAGAGAGAGGTGAAAACAGCTAGATGCAAAATAGCTTTTTGTTCCCTCTGCTCTCAGCCCTGGTGGGTGAGGCAGCTCTGACAAGTCTATCGGCACTTTGCCATTTCACTCACAACCCACTTCCACTGGAGTCATCCTTGCTTTTGTTTCACAGTGAGATCCAAATCAGGCAGATGGCTCGTGTTAACGAGATGAAGCATGAATGAGGGAAGTTTTTTTTATACTAGCTGGATTAGAGGAGAAGGTCTTGATCCGCACTCAACAGGGAAGAAGACACAATTAGGAGGAGGTTTATTCTGGGGGCAGCAGCTGCCCCTGCTGCTTTCCCAGTAACTGCATTCCCACCTCACCCATCCTAACGACTACCAAAGTCAGAGTTACTTCTCCCCACTGCTTTTTGCTGCACCATCATCTTCCAAGGTGATGCTGGAAAGCTGTTTTGGTGACCTATGGTCATGTCTCCAACACTGTTCTCTGCTTCAGGAATCTGTTTTTAACACAGTGCAGGAAAAAGGATCTTCTCTATCCCACATGAATATGGTCCAGCAAAATGAGAAAAACAGCTTGTAGGGAGCACGTTCTTGAGGGCAAAGTAGTATCTCCTTCACTGAGGAGACCTTGAGGAGCAGCACGAGCTCTCTTTGAGGAGGAGACCATCAGTGACACGCTTTCTGAACGGATGTGGAAGCCACTCTCACTCTCCAGTGTGGAAAAAGATAACTGAGATTAATGTAAATCCTAGTACTTTTTCTCCTGCTTAACCTTTGCTGATCTGAGCAAGAAAGTTCCTAATGTTTGGTTCTGTTGGCCAACATCAACGTGTGGTATAGAAGATCTGTTTAGAAAACAAAACCCCCTCTGCATAGCTGTGCTTGGTTCCTCTCTCACTAGTCACTCATTCTGACCTTCTTTGCCTCCCAAAAAGTCCTCTAGATTAAGAGACAAAGCTTGATATTGAAAGTCAATGAAAGAGTCCAATAGCAACTCTATTACTGTTTTTAAAGAACCTGTCATGGTCTAGAATACGCTTTGTGTTAAAGAAATGGATATGATGAAGCTGATCAAAATAACAGATTTTTCTCTAAAATGAAACAGCTCCTTATCTTTGAATACAGACTGTTCTCAAAAAAAAAAAAAGGCAAAATAATGTGGCCTGTCACTTGGTGCTCATTGATCCCACACAAGGCCACAGACAGCATTAATGAACGACATGGTACTGGAAATGTTGTGTCTCTAAACCAAAATTACACAGCTAAGGGAAAAGATAGGATTTATCATTTCATCTGTATATAGTGTGCCGTGAAAAAAAACCAACCCTGATTTCAATGGTTGGACAAATCAGTTCCTGGGTTATTTTAGCGATACAATAGGGAAATTTTGGCATTCTAGGAACAGCTTTGTCCTGTTCCCAACACGAGGAGCTCGTGGAAAGCCTTCAACAAATGCAGTCATCTGTCATGTATTTCAAACGATACCGGTATGACCTATTCCCCTTCCTGTTCCAAAGCATTAGGAAATGATGCAGGACACTTTTAAGAAGTTTCCCATAGCAGGCTTGTTTTTAAAAAACATTTGCCTGTTGGTGAGCACTCGCAATTTCCCAGCAGACTCGTGCAGTTATCTTTCTGCTTGTTTTTAGCTGTTCTCATCTTTACCTTTTTGATGTTTGCAGAGGTTCTTTTAGAGTTCCTCTTAGGAAATTTACTTCCATTATTATTATTATTATTATTATTATTATATTTATTTATTTATTTATTTATTTAAGAAATTCTGTGAGAAAAATAAAGCAAACAGTAAATGCAAGTCCTGTAGCAGCTTCAGTTCTGGATTCCCATGGAAGTCAGTTCTGCTAACAGAACATCAACGTACTGAATTATAATCTTTTTCTTTTCTTATTGCTGTTGCCCTGAGGGAAACTTGGATTCTTGCCAGTTTATGTGTGTGTGTTTTTCTAGAAATCATTGGTACTTTTTACTAGTGCAAAGGTTTTGATAGTTCGCGGTAGTTGCTGCTCTCTAGTTGCTTCTTCAGCTTCTCAGGATTTTGGTCGAACTTCAGTAAAAATTTCTGATGTTTTAGCACTAAAAAAAGAGGACTTTAATATTGAATTACTTCTGTTTGTCAGAGATGTGTCAACACTGTAGTAAGACATCAAAACAAGTAAGCACAAGACTTCTTCAGCTGGAAGAGGCCATGCTAATGTTGAAAACAGCTCTTTCAGTAATTGCTCTGCTGGAAGTCAGAGCCTCTGTTTTTGTCCAAATATTCAAGAATTAAATCACCTACCTAAGTAATATCTACGCTAGAAGGATCAGCTTCCTTTTTTTTTTTTTTTTTGTGCTGTGGCTACCAAAAAGCAAATACTTGTCCCCGTTTTCCACAATCCCTTACATATTTGGGTCAGTGACCCTGTGACCAGCCTTTCTCCGTTTTGGGGCTGTCCTTGTCTCTGTATATCAGGACCCAGGAAGGGAAGAAGAAGTCAATCTGGCCAAGATTTTCTTGCCTTCTCCCAAGTACATAACAAAAAATGAGGCCATGGGAAGAGCTCTGATACTGTTGCCTCTTTCTGGGTGAAGAAAGTGAGATTTCTTGGGTTAGTTTTTATATTGCCTGGGCAAAAATGCTGTTTTTTCTGAGTCAGTTGTCTCAAGTGAAGTTCAGTTCAAGGAGTGGGTTTCTGCCCTGCTACCAAGGTCTGGCTCAGCCTCTTGCTGCTGCAGTGAAAACTGACAAATATACCCATTAGTAGATCTTAAAGCTGAAAAAGTTACAGTAAATACAGGTACTTTCTAATTGCCATCTCTTATTAATCATAGCATGGGTTTTACCAGTCCAGTCTCCTAAAAATCATAAATACCAGTGTACTAACAGATCATTCCAGCAACTAAAATGCAAGACCTTGTTTTTATTTTTTTTACCCTGGTTTCTTGAATACTTTGAACTTTTGGTTTAAAATGTTTGAGTGCTACATTTACTGCTCCAGACCTTTGTTCTACCCTTTAAAAGCCATTACCCTCAAAGTGATTTTTTTTTTTTTTCTTTTTCCCCAGGGTGACCAGATGCAGGTCATGCCTATACCAAGTGTATGTATTTTTATCCCTTTTTCTTTTAATAATTTTCATAACTTTTGCTTTGTTTCATCTTATGTTGCAGTCTAACAGGTCTGTTTTGTGTTGCATGTTAACAAAAGGATTTTATGTTCTGTCTGTGATGTTGTATACTCAGAGATGAATTGAACTGCACGTGTTCCACAGGGACTAAAAGAAGAGTTTGGGTTTTATGTGGATTTCATCTGAATTTTTACCATTTTGGAAATGCTTGAGGTGCTCTAAAAGTTGAAGTTACTTATTTTAATAGAGGCAAAAGGTGACTCATCACCACTATGTGAGACACAGTTACAAAAACCTTTTCCTCTAATTTTTCCCAGTATTACAGTTGAAAGGAAGAGTTAGAAACTGTGAAACTTATTTGAAACAAGTCACTTCAGGAAAACTGACTAAAGCTGCATTACTACCCTTGTTTGAGATGATGCTCTTGGTATCAGCCGCTGTTTTATGGGCCTTAGTATTTCTGTTTATCTTGCCTGGATTAAACTTGGAATGCTGTTTGGCATCTGAATTATTTCTCAAGGCTAAATAAAAGGAAGGGAAAAAAAAGAAGTTCTTCAAACTGAAGCTTTTAATTTAATTAGTTTTAACCTTTTTTGGTCAAAAAGCTGCTCTTTTTTGCTTTTTTTTTTTAAATGAGGATGAAGGCTTAGGCTTTGTAAATCTGAAAATAACTTTTTTGGTTTTAGCTCCTTTGCTGTTTATAATACTTTATTATGCAGAGTTTTCCAGAAAATAGCAGTGCTGATGTGCAGAGTTACTGACCCAGCCCTCTTGTTTGAGATATTTGGTAGCCTTTAAAGACCTGGATACTCCCCAAGATACCATTTTTTTTCTTCTTTCCCTTCCTTCTCACGTAGCCCAACATTACAAAACCCCCTGTAAGAACCCTGTCCGTGCTGCAGAGCAGAAGTGTCAGGAGCTCACTGTGACTCTGCACATCTTCCCTCTCTCACCAGTTTTTCTTGGATTTAGGAACTGTTGGGAATTACTTTTTGTTTCTTACCTGATATTTGTAATATGGCTCATGCACAGATTTGTGTGTCTGAATACACACACATGTACACGCATGGAATTTATCTGTATGCAAGTCTAGAAATAGAAGAGTTTGGATGGATGAAAATACAGATTCCTGAATTACTTTTCTTTTTACATACCTGCCAAATTCAGTTAGGTGACTGTTGTTGCTCTGCTGGTAGTTATTTGAACACGAAACATGTTCTGACTGTGCTCTGACCTGGAATAAAATCTTTGCTAAGAGTGAGCGTAGGTATTAACAGAAAAAGAATTCAAAGAGAACAAAATTTTGAAATTATAAATGAATACAGCTCTGACAGGTACAGCAGTGAAATGAGATGCTTTGTTAGGACATTGTCTTTGCAGTGTTAAAGCAGTGCTCTGTTAGATTTGGGTACTGGTAGGGAAATGAATGATTCAAGAAGGGATTTCTTTTTTTTCCTCCTTTTTTTTTTTTTTTTAAGCTCAACTGTAATTTTGCTGACCTATATTCCCAGCACTTTAATAAGGCAGTAAAATTAACTTATCTCTGCAGTCATGACGTAGAGTTCTCAGCGAGCAGGTGACTTTAAAACACACTAATTCCCCTTCCCTGGTGCCATCTGATGCTCCTTCCAGCAGGACATTGGGAGTGTTGTCAAGCAACCATCGCCCGCGGGCAGTTGTGTGACATTTACTCTCCAGTATCACAGTGCTCCTGGCTGTCAGACAGGGCCCAGCCAGCATTAGTATGTCATCATCTAAATAAAGGCACAAGTGAGCTGCACGTGGAGAAAGTGGTAGAAAAGAAAATGCAGTGTTATATTAGGAAAAAAACCACCTAAAAGTAGTGTTTCTCTGTCGGTCTTCCAAGGGCTGTTTGTCCAGAGGGTCCCTCTGAGACAAATCTGAACTGTGTGTTTGAGACCCATTAAGGCAGAAGTTCTTGATGCTCTGCTACATAGAAGTGAGAACTGGGCTGTTTGAACTGTATGGCTCATACAAACCAGGAGGAAAATCTTCTGAACACAGAGTGAGCTTGGTCACAATTAAGTGGACATTTACTTTTTACGAGGCTCGATGCAAATGTCATCACTTCAAGTGCTTAGAGAACCCCTCAGTGACTCTGAAAAGTGCTCTGTCCACTGCCCCACTCAATAAACTTTCAAGTGGAAACCTCCAGTCAAAATAGGAGGATTTTTGGAGCTTTATAATGCCTGTGTAAAACCTGGCTGTCTGCTGAGATCACCTGTTTGAAAGCTTCCATTGCTTTATGTGCGTTTTGTGTTGCTTTTTGATGCATTTATATGTGCAATGCAGTGAAAGAGATCTTCTGCTAAGCAGATTTGTCCTGTATTAATTGCAATTAATTTAAAGTTAATTGAGTTAATATGGATTTTTTGCTTGGTTATTGATAGAGGTAATTGCTGAGGAAGAAACATTCCAACTTTAGATTAGATTCTTCAGAAAGTAGAACCAGCATTACTTTGGGGGTTTTTAAAATATGAACTTCATCCTGTTTGAATCTCATATAATCATACAGTGGTTTGGGTTGGAAGGGACTTTAAAGGTGATCTAGTTCCAACCCCTAAATCAAAGTAGACCCATAGCAGCTTTGTTGTTTTTAATTCTTTTGAACAAAGAGGTAGATGGAAATACAAAGCCACACTCGTGCAACATCCTGAATAGTTGTTCAGTATAAAATACCACTGGTAAGGAGTGGTACCAGAATTATCCCTCAGAATCCCTGCAGAAGTTAAATCTTATCACTGGGATTTTCACTTGTCCTCACGTACATTTAGACAACTCCTTGTTATTACTTATAGAAGAAATTTTGGGAACTGCCTGTTCCATAACAGGAGCTGGCATCTCCTGGCAGCTGTGTTCTAAGTAGAAATCATTTATCTTCTGTAAGAGTATTTCTCTGTGTAATTGCTGGGAGAAGCTGTTAGCTCTGTGGAGGGCAACCCAGAGTGTGAGTTGAAGGGAACACGAACAGTGAATTGGTGTGCTGCACTTAGGCTCGACAACATTGCCAGTATAGGAAACAAAAAAGGGCTTATTAATTCTGATACTTGTCTCTGTGGGAAATATGGGCCTACAGGGAAGAAAGCTGATGATTGTTTTATACAGTAAATTTCTGAAAGATTTGTGTTGACCAGCTGTTTATGCTTCAACCAAAAGTCCTGTTCTCTTGCCACCACCACCCCCTTTTTTTTTTTTTTTTTTCTTAGGGAATATACTATTTCCACGGGACTGAAGCAGTGCAGCAGTCGTTTCACTACAAGGTCTGTTGAGCTGATCAGCCATGAGACCTGGCTGGAATGCATAAATCCCAAACAGTGACTAGTTTAACTTGTATACAATTTATGTCTTGTTGGAATTGAAGACCAAGCTAGGACTTAACAGTACTGAGAGACCACGTGTTATTTTTCTGCTGAGTTCTGTGGAAGTCCACAGCCTTTCAGAGAGTATTGCATAGTAAATATGAGTTGCTGTTAGCCACTATTAAATATTCTTAATCATCTTAGATGTCTTTAAAGCTACTATGTGGGGAAAAAAAAAAGAAATTATAAAAGATCCATAACTATTAACTATGGTGGAAATCTGGTAATTAGAACTCTTCTTGGATATGTCTCTGTTAATGAAGAAATTAAAATACAGTGTTGAGTAATGCTTGTTTCTGCCTCAAAACTGTGCTACTCTTGGCATGTGGAAATTGCTTTAGATCAGAAAGCTTGAACAGCAAAACAAATGGACTGATACTTTACAAACAAATCCTTTAAGTTCCTAAAGCCTCAAAAATGTCATCCATGCTCCAGAGTCCTACACCAGCTATTTAGCAGCCTCACAACTTGTAGTGACTTCAGCTCCAGAATAGTTTCCTTATCCCTGTTAGATTATCGGGGGTGCAAATGTGTTTTCACAATTGAGGGCAACGGAGACACAGGTTGTGAAATGGAAACACATTTCTTTTGAACTTCAAATGTGTGAACTTAGGGAAGCTGGATCAGATCGAACCCAAGATGCCAAAGCGTGTAGGAGGGTTGGTGTTTCCCCAGGAAAAACCTTGAGGAGGGTTAGTCTTGTTAGGTAAAGTTAGGTCAATAACTGCACATTATTTCTTAATGCAATACTGAAAAGGGAGAGAAACTCTAATCACTGCTTTTGAGAAAGCAGAGGGTGCAGGTGATTGAAGAAGATGGGCGTGGATTGTCTCAGATGCAGTCAAGGAATTCAGGTTATCAAGAGCTGAAGGTTCTCACGTTTTGTAGTCAGTCCCTGATAGATGTCCATCCTTTTCTTGATGACAGGCATAACAGTTTCCAGATAAAAAAACTAAAGATATCTTTGATAAGACAGGGCTCCTATTTTTCATAGCATAATTTTATATGGAAGAATATTCCCATATATTTTTCATAGCTATAGGTATTTTCAGTTTGATAAAGAATTCATATAGCAGAAGGAATTTCTGGCTTTGAACTGCTGGTGCAGATTAACGTAGTCAAAAATTTGAACTAGATACAGTTCTAAGAGTACAAAGATGAACTGAACTATTATTTAAAAAGAAAAAAATATGCTTAAGGTTTCTTGGGATGTTCCTCCTTTTTTTGCATCTTCAAAGACAAGAAATCAGTATCAGAACACAGGTTCTGAAGATTATTGTCTTTAAATGGGTTGGATTTTTCTTTCAGTAACCTTTTGGTCTGTTCAGGTTGCAAATTTGGATCCTCCTTGCTGTGAAAAATTGAGGTGGGGTGCTAAATACCTTTTAGGCTTTGAAGTCAAGGAGTGAGAATCTAAAATTCTTTAGGTCTGGCCCTAGTTGCCAACAAGCAGAGCTAGAGCTGAAGCAGTTGTGGGACTGTCTATATAACCTAGAAAGGGTGTCCTATAAATTTGAGCCTGGTTGGGTGACTGTGATGGATTGGGTCCATTACAGGCATTAGGCAGAAGCTGTTTTTTCTTGAAGGTTGTTGTTAGATTTGTGCTGAGAGAAAATGTGTTGAGACAAGTGGCTTGTACACAAGACAGCTTCCCGTTTGGTAGCTGAAGGAACTGTTGTCGTCATTAATTGTAAGGAACTTAATCAATTGCAGTGAGCGCTCCTAAAAATGCCCCGAGAACTTCTGTTTTAGCTAAAGACACTTATTTAAGTCCAGAATCTCATTTGTTAGGTGCTTCCTCTAAACAAGAACTTATTAGGCATCATTGGCCAGTATCTGTCAGCATAAGGTCTGAATTTAGTCAGTGGTTGATGATCTGTCCTGGCAGCCGGAGGGTGTGTGGAGGTGTCTGACTCAACCTGTGTGTCACCTGCACAGGGGTGGCCTCAGATCCCTGCCAGCACCTCCCCAAAGGGCTGCTAAAAGGAACAAAACCACGATAGATGCATCCTTACACTGCATGAACAGATAAAAAGATAGCAAAAGAACGAAGTTAGAGTTCTGTACCCAATTTTAAATTAATTTAATTTCCTCTCAGTCTTGAGCTTCTCCCTGTTGACACTTTTCCATAAAGCTAATCCTTTCCCTTCATCAAAAAAAACCCTCTTTGAGAGGCAGCAGTGTTTCAGCTCCAAATGGAAGCTTTCTCTCCCACTTCTGTTATTTCAGGAAGTATCCAGTACTAAAATCTAAAGTAACCATAATTTTATTGCTAACTGGGGTGTTAAAGTGGGAAATGAGCAATCCAAAGAATATGAGATTGTCTGCATTGCTTTCAGAAAAATTGTCAATTCAAGGAATTGGTACCATTTTTCAGAAAGGGCAGCATGCTGTACAAGAGCCTAGTTTAGGTTCTTTACTGCAGTTTTAATGCCTTGACTGGGAGCATAATCCACATGAAATTTGGTCAGTGCCCTCACAAGTGGTGCAAATGAAAGTGAAGACATGTCCCAGAAGATAAAAATTAATAATGCTGTCTCCCTTCAGGATGGATTCCTCCACTTTAGCACCTTTCCTGGCACACAGAAATAACGATTTGTGTAAATGTCCCTCAGCCTGACATGGCTGGAAGTGGCATTGTTGGGAATAGGATAACAACAGCAACCAAAACCAGGCATTAGGAGAAGGGGTCACTACAAAAAGATGTTTTTGTATCAAATGTCTTATTTCTCCCTGGGTTTTCTTAGCTAGTGATGATGTTTTACCACTTTCATTTCCAGTGCTTTGGAGGTCATTCCAAGCAAGCCTCTCATTTAAAAAATAATATTAAAAAAGTCTGTATGGGTATTGCAATTGCATGAGCCATTAATTTCCATATGTGTACTTGAGATGATCCCAGAAAAGCATTGAATTTCAAGTCATGTATTCCAGCTCCCAGTAATTGCTAGAATAGTAATGTTGACAGAAGAGTGCCCCTTGGATAGAGGTTTTACTTTTTTTTGTTGTCTTCCTCTTGTCTTTGTGTTTTTAGCCACCAGCTAAATACCTCCTGCCAGAACTGACAGCATCAGACTATGGGAAGAAGTGTGTGGTCATTGATTTAGATGAAACTTTAGTGCACAGTTCATTTAAGGTAAGTAAATTCAAAAGTGATCTCTTGCAGCTTTAATCTGTCAGTGAATGCTGCAGGAACTGTTAAGCCTCTTAACACTTGAACTCGTCTTACAGGCTCTCCCAGGATGCCTGGGAGTTCTCATTGCTGCTTCTATGGTTATTCATCCTAATTTAGCTGTAAAGGGAGGGACACACATATTGGTTTTTTATGTTTTGACTCTGAGACAGTCACATTGGCTGCAACAAGGCCTGGAGTAGGTATTGACTTCATGGCTTTTAAGTATTTCAGCAAGAACCTGTATTTTAACAGATAAAAAATGTGTTGCTATGGAAATATGGGTTTGATATTTAGTTTTCAGAGCAAGAAGGCAAATACCGTTTAGTTGTTGCTATTGAGTCAGTCACCTTTGAGAAGCAACTTTTATAACCCCTCAGATTTCAGCAGGTGGTGGAAGTAGAGGTATTTTTTGATTGTTTAAGTAGTGCTGAAATTGGGAGACTTCAGAAATAATCCGTTGGCTCAGAGTACTGACAGCATTTCTGATTAGCAAACCTAATACATGATAAAGCATCTGCTGGTTTTATACATTGATTGGAGAATTTATGAGTATTAAGAGTTACCTTACTACTGGCAAACTAAAATTACTACCTTTATATTCTTCTAGTTGTTGCACTCCATTTTTCACTGCTGGCTTAAACACCACTTTTTAATCCTTCACTAGTTAGTTGCCAGCATTTAAAATGCAAACTGTAATTCATGCTGTGGTTAGAATTTGGCAACAGGCTGTCTTTGTTGGCTTAAAGAAAACCTTATATGGAGATATTAGAACAAATACTCCTCTGCCTCAAACTGAAATTAAGATTTTTCTCTGTCTTTATTGTGCCTGATGGTATATAACAGTTTATGGTGGTGCACAGGAACCCCTCAACCTCAGTGCCAGATTTGTCTTCTATACCCAGACTGAGTTTGCACTGGGGAGTTTTTCAGGGAGATGAGAAACACAGCTGGATTGGGAAGGGAGGAACCATTTTACCAAAAATCAAAGGGAGGGAAAGCTGAATTTAAAAATCTAAATTTATATAATAATAATAATAATGAAGTTTTAGGCTTAGTGTTATCTGAAAGGCAGAAATACAGGTTTGCTTTCTGAATGCTGTGGGTAACATTCAAATTATATTTAATGGGCATTTAAATGATATTAAATAGATATTTAAAAAATTAAACTATTACTCTACTTAATGATGAGCACTGAATAATTTTTTTGTGTTAGGAAAAGAAAACTGTTCCATTTTTGTGTGAGGTCAGTAGTGTTAGGCAGATGTTGGAGTTTCTGCAGTAGTAGTCTTATGGTTACAAAGGTGTTATCTTAATATAAAACCCTGTGAGGGGGGTGTGTAAGAGAAAACCAAGTGTTGGAGGAAATGGCTTTAATTGTTCAGTGGCTGGCACTGTCCAGTGGTGCTGTTTGGGTTTTGTTTCAGAAAGGGAAATACTTCAACTGAACCAAGACCATTAATTATCATCAAAAATAATATGTTCCAGCAGAGCAGGGGTTTGAACACTTCTGTGCACCCTGCTCTGCCTGGATAATCAAGTTACTTCTGCAATTTCTTTTAGTTTGTGGGGTTTTGGGGGTATTTTTGGTGGGTTTTTTTTCATTAAAACACGTCTGCTCTAACCAAGCAGGTCTCCACTTAAAAGCTGGAAAAGCATACATAAATTTGTGATTTTTAGTACAAAAAAGGGTTTATTTAAAACACCTGATACTTCAGAATTCGTAATTCTGTTATGAAATGGGCTTCATATTTCAAATGCAGATTACATGTTTTTTTAACACAACCAGAGAGGCAGAATATTTAAAGTGCTCTTTTATGAAAGCAGCAACATCTGAAGGAGGGTAATTCTCATCTATTTTATACCCCTGCATATTTGTGAAGCTTTAAGGAGGTACTAGTCTTTCATGTTAGGTGCATATTAAAGGAATAAAGTTCGGGGTTCCTTGGCAAGAGTAGAAAAGGAATAGATAGACAGGATAGTTATCATTCCCATCATAGAAACAATAATAGAAGCAAAAGTAATAAATTTTTAAATCAAGGAGATGTAAACACGGTTTTGTGTAAAATGCATTAAACCACATGCAAGTCTGGAATGCAGTCGTATTCAAAACTGGCTGTGAAACACTCTCAGAACATTTAAAATGCTGACTTTTTATTAAAACAGAAGCAGTTCTAACTGAAGATTTTCAGTGGAAATACGTTGTCTCCTCTCAGGCTCTGTCTCTGTGGTTCCCGCTGGAGGCACGTACGTGCTTTATGTGCACAACCCCAGAAACCTTCATCCAGCAAATTGTTGGAGACTTTCCTCCTCTCTCCCCACCATGAGAAAGCACAGAACCCCAGTCCATGCTCCCTTTCCTTATCACTTGTGCCAACAAGAAAACAACATAGTACCTGAAATTTAAGTTAAGGAAGCAAATATGTAGTCAAGAGTAGTTTGGTCAGTGTTGCAATGTCTAAGGGTGAGCTTTTATTTGTTAGGAAAAAAAATGGAAGTTGTTTAAAAAGAATGTGCTTTTCTCTGACATCTGGTTGGTGTAGCTGCTGTTAGGATTAAATTTTGTAAAAGCTGTAGTTTTATCAGTGGATTTCAAAACCTCAGTAGCTTGCAGTGACCTCTTCTTTTTCTGCTGCTGCAGAGTATTTCTCTTGCTTAAGGGAGTCATGCATATATAAATTCTTCAAGTGTGTGCAAGCCTCTTCAAAGTCTGCAGGGAGCTGGCACCCACTGGAAAACTGGTGACTGAGGCTTATTGACAGTTCATTTGGGTTTCTTTTTAAGGTGAAGCTTCAGAACATTTTTGTGTACTTTTTCTGTGGCTGTTGGACATGCTGCAGAGTACCTTCTCTATCTGAGGGGCTCCATTTAGGGAACAGATGGAAGCCTCCCCTCTGTCTTTTCCCGAAGCAGAAAGGGGAAATTGCTCAGTGTCAGCTAAAAAAAAAAAAAATCTGGATTGAACTGTGTGTATTTGAGGAAATCTTCAGGTTATACTCACACAGGGGTCATCGGCAGGATATTTTCCAGCGTCATCTGCTCCAGAGTCTGGTTGCCAATACTGGTTGGTCAGGATGAGTAGATTCCATGCAGCCTCTCCTTTGCCCTCTGACCCAGCACTTCCAGGTGTCAGATCAAACCATCTTCCTCATTACTTTGCTCCTGAGAGAGGGTGTTGCCCTCCATAGAAATTCCTGCGGTCATTTTGCTCTCCTCGTAGGAAGGTTTGTTCATAGTGCAGTTAGAATCTTGTTTCTCCAGGGAATGGGATCAAAGTGATGCTGTCAGGTTCATGCTGCAGGATTCTCTTTTCCCACCATTTTTCACAGAGCACCTGTTGAGGCTCACCAGTTTGTGATCTGCTCTTTACCTTGGCTGCTTCTCTGCTTTCTTGGCACCCCCTTTCCCCCCTGAGTAGGTCTGAAGTCTGTTTCTAGTCTCACAGATTCTTCAGGGGCGTCTTCTTGGTGGTTCCTGAGATCAGTCTGATCCAGAAAACCAGGTGGGAAGGTCTGTACAAGTGTAGTAGAGCTGAGTGAAGACGTTTTCCAGCCTTAGCTTAGTAACACCAGTTACCAGACTGCTCCCAGCCCTCGTTCTAGGCTCTTATCCATGGAGCATATTGTCTGTTAATCAGTCATGTTAAAATTGTGTTTGGCAGCTCTGTCTCAGCCATTTCCAAGCTGCAGATGATGGAATGAGTTACAAGCTTCAGCCAGGCATGTTTACATGGCTACTTTTTTATCATGGACATAAAGCATGAGCTGTACCCAAGGATTCTGCCAAGCTGGGTGTCCACTTGAACTAGTAAACATTGTTAGCAGCGTGTTCCCAACTACCACTGCTGTCTAGCCAAGATTAGATTATGTACTCTTAAACTGCCTACAAGGCCACTTTCCTGCTTTCCAAAGCAGTTTTACTTGACCAGCAGTTTTTCTCAGTAAGTCTTAAGAAATAAGTTGTGATCGACAGGCTAGAAAAGTGGATTCAAGGACTTGGGCAGAGTGTGTCTGCTCTTCCCTTTGGAATTAAAATGCAATTTTACATGATTAAATTGATTGCTATTGGTTCTTGAAGTGTGGCATCTTGAGAATCAATTAGCTATACAACTTGAGTCTCGTTATATTCAGATATAACCATTATGTATTACTGTTACCACTGTCTTTACTTTTAATTAATTACTGCTTGATGACCCAGAATAGAATATGTGAAGCACATAGCTGATTTTCTTGATTATCAAGTATCCACACAGACTTGGTGGAAGAGTTTAGCCAAATAGATGTTTTCCTGGTAAACAGACTCAGTGGTAGAGGGGGTTATTCAGGCAGTGAAGTGTATTACGTTGTATGAAGCCCCAAAATATGAGAGAAGAGGGAATTGCAGCATCCAGGAATACAACTGTGAGGCTTCTGACTTGTGTGTGTGAAGAGCACACACAGAGTGAATTTGTACAGTCAGTAATGCTTATTAACTTGTTCCTGAGAAGTAGGTGCTCTTCCCTTTTACAGCTCTGAAATTCTCCCTCCAATGATCGTGTTTTTAATGTTGGTTGTTTCCTTGTCATTCTTTCCAGCCAATTAGCAATGCTGATTTCATCGTTCCTGTCGAAATCGATGGAACCATACATCAGGTAAGTGCTGTTGTTCCTTCAGCATTGTGTCCTGAGTGTCCCAGAGTGTTCTCTTCCTGCATTTGCTGCTTTGCATTCAGTAACTTTTGCAAAACAACAGAAACTGTGTATTCTGGAATGTACCATCCAGAAAGGCATCCCTGTTTGATCAGGTAGAAGCTCTGTCTCAGGACTTCAATACTTGATTCTTTGTCAATTTTAAAACATTTTCAAACAGCAAATGATCTAAGAAAGGGATTTCAAACATGACTAGAACTCAGAAAAAGCTACTTGAATACTGCATTTCTCATTCCTTCCAAGGCAAACAGGACATAAGTTGGCTTTAATGTCTTTTGGTAGCTCATATGGACCAAACTTTACAAAGGTAGTAAGGAAGAACAGACATTCCTCAGGTTTTTGTGGCAGTCTGTGTTTAATTCCTGTCCCCTTTTATTCCTGTAAGTAATAAAAGTTCTTCTGATAGGAGGGTTTTTTTATATACTTCAGCATATTTTAAAAGGTCTGGACAAAATTGCGAGGAGACTAATTTTTATGTCTTACTCTTTAAGAACTTCACTTATGGCTCTGAGAAATGGTTTTCAGTAAATGCAAAACACCCATAATTTGAAAATCAATCCCCTTCATGTATTTAGCTTGGTCTTTAATCAGGAGTCTTTTCTGAAACCTCCGAATGAGAGAAATTACAGTGCCATAAATTTTCCTCTTCAGACAGACATTGAAGTTCTTGCTGGAGATGAGTTAAACAGGTTAATTTGAAGTTGAGCCTTTCTGATACATGAACCTTGCAAATTGTTTGAAGCATCTTCTCTGCCGGGTGTTGTAGGTTACAGATAATGCAGTCATTGAGTTGCAGATCTTCCCTGGATGTGATTTAATGGAGATTTTTAAGAACTGTAATTCTTGAAATGTTGGGGGTTTTTATATGTATTATTTTTACTTGGACAGAGAGTTTTTTATTTTAATCTTGGACTAATTGATAGATCGTAAAGTTCATAGTTTCATTTAATTTCCTCTTATGAAAACTACCCATGTAATTGTCACTCTTAAAATAATTACTAAATATCAGTCAGTGGACAAAAACATGCTTTAAAGTAATAGTTGCTTTGACAGTTTTTACACTGTGCCTGTTTCATGTAGAAAAACTCAATATCTAGGTTACTTACACCTGTAACGTTCAGCAGAGCTGATGCTTAAAACACTAAGTGATGTTTTGGGAGATTTGTGATACTGTCAATCCCGATTTGATGTGGGCTTTAGTTGTGTTTGGTGCTGTAAAACAGACATTTTCTCTCCTAAAACTTTGTAGAATGCTTTTGAAAGTGAATTTTTGAGTGGCTTAGAATTCTCATCACTTAGCTTGTCAAGGTGATATATTTACATTTTGAAACAAATCTCAATAAAAGACTATCTGGGCTTTACAGTCAAGCACTTCAAAAGCCAGTTGCTTTTCCATTCCCTGCTGCAAACTCTCACATTCTTCACCAAACGTGATGCAGTTTGGCACTTGAGGTGACTGTATGTGGGGGCAAAGAGAAAACAGCAACAAAAAAAACCCCAGACAAACAAAAACCCCACAACTGGCCAGAGGGAGTGGATTTGTGCATCTCCTTCTCCTTGGCAGAGAAGATCAAGTGAAATGAGTCTCTGACTGTGCTTTGCTGGAGACTTCCTGCATAATTTTCAAGGAAGTTGCTTAATCCCCTTTGTATTTCCAGTTTTTAATCTCTTAAAATATCCAGTTCTTAATCTCTAAAATAAGTAAATACCTCAGTCACATTTGGGTGGTCAAAATGAAGTTAATTGTAAGGAATTTGTGGTTCTTGAAATAAAGGTAATTTACGTGGCACACTGAATAAGCAAAGTCTGTGTTTGTAACATCTCTGTAGGCAAAGTAATGTTCTGTCATCCAGTAATCTTTTTTTTCTTTTTACACTGTGACAAACTAAAGGGCAAAAAGGGATATTCTGGCTGAGTCTGTGCATTAACACAGGCTGTGGAGCTTTGACAACCTGTTCCCGCCTCAAACCTGTAATTCTTCAGTCACTTAGAGCATAAACATGAGCAATATTTGTTATTTCTCAGAATTTGTCATCTGGGTAATTCTCGTCCATTTTCTTAAGCAGTTCATACACTCAAAGATTAATCATTGACCTTGGGAAATACTTCCACCTGTGTAAAACACCACGGGACATGTGAGATGTTGTGGAACCATCCTGTCCACAGTGCATATCCCTACCTGCTTTACCAGTCAGCCTGGTACCTTATCAGGCACGAGATGGTCTGACAGATTATTGTTGTCATTGAACTCTGCCTTAGAGACAAAACCCCAAGGAAAACAAACAGGGAAACGACCATTTCAGAAGTACCCATTCAGGGAGAAATTTGAAATAATGTGAGATTGGTCGGGTCTCGTGCACCAAAAACACCAAAACCACGAGTTGTGGCAAATTCGGTTGCTGTGCACTTGGAAGAGTTTTGAGACTTGTATACCCGACAAGTTTTTTCATGATAAATGCTGTATTTTTTGCTGTTCAACAGAGGTATTCAAAAAAATACTGTTTTCAGTTTGGGGAGTTTGTTTTCCCTTACATAATTTATAATCCAAAGGTCAGAGAAACTCTTTTTTTTTTATATAGGGAGGATAATTCATCATCTTAAAGGGTGCTCTGGTAAACAAGCTTCCCAGATTAAGAAACAGCTTTTCCGAACACCCCTTTTCCCTCTCCCATCTTTCTTACTCTGGTCTGAATTGCCTTATCTTTGGGAAGGATTTGTCATTTGATTTTAGAAGGAAATAAATCACATGTGGAAACACCTCCCTTTCTTTCTGTTGTGGGCCTTTAGATGCCTGCAGAGACTGTGCCCATCTGAGGGCAGCTGGAATTCCAGGAGGAGAATCCCACGCTTTGTGTTGGGAATGATGGCACGGGCACAGCAGGGCAGTTCTGATGTGGGCTGACCCTCTCTGGCCAGTTCTCCCATTTCACTCTGGTTGTATGGATAAAAGGAAACCAGAGCTGGTCTCCCACTCTACCAAATTATAAGGAATAAACTGTGGGAAGTTCAGTGAAATGTGCTGCAACTGAGAGGAGGATTATTGAGGGTGGAAGTAGTGGCTGGGGAAAAATGTTCAACCTTGATGTAACTTCTGCCTTTGGAGCTGCTTCCCACTGAACAAGTGCAGAGTGACCAAAGCCCCCAGATGAGAAACTGCATGTTAAATGTAGCTTTAATCCCCAGTAAGGGAAGATTTTTAAGGTATAGTTGTCCTTTTGTCTTTTATCCAAATGGCTTGCAGTACCTTTGTGCCTTGCTGTCAGTGTCAAAGTGTAAAAGGAGGCAGCCAGGAGGAGTTTGATTTGGTGTTACTTGGAATTTCATTCTTAAATTTAATTTGTTGAGTAAAACTAGTTTTTAGTGTTCGTTTTTTTAATTTCAGTTGACAATTCCTTGTTTTAGTTGTTGAAAGCTAAAGAAACCTTTGGCCTGCGTACTTTGAGTGTAATGTACAAAATGTTTTTTAATAGTGTGTGGGGAAAACGCTGTTTGAATAATAAACTTCCTTTCTGTAAAGCACAAAATCCATGGATTTCCTTATGGAAGGCTGTGGCCTGGTTCAAGTAATCCAGGATAGGCTGTATCCATTCTAACTGGCCTATTCTTGGTTACTTGCACTGGGAGACAACCACAACTGTGTGACCCAGCACGAGGAGGCTCGAGGACGTGTGTTATTTTCTGCTCAGAAGATGCACCAGCCCACGGAACGGGAGATCACGGGAGTTGGAGTTGTCCTGGGCAGATTTTTTGGTCATTACTTGGTAGATTTTGTTATTGTAAAGCAGGTTTTGGAAGGCAATTCTTTGTGTCCCATTTAATTGATCAAAATGGAGCTGGGTTTCTCCTCTGGTTTCACAAATACTGAGTCTCTCTGGGTTAAGACTGCTTTGAGGTATAGAAAATTTATGTGGAAATACAAAATGCTTGGGAACAATTAAAGATAATTACTTGTGTTCTGCCATTAGCAGCTGTAAGAATCCTGTGAAAACCTGCCTACTGCCTGATTTGTGCTTAACATGTTGAGAGTAGGGTTCATTTTAAATAATAAAAAGAAGACAGTATTCCTCCAAATTCTTGCTGTGATAAGGAAGAAATTAGTTAACACACAATACACAAAAAAATTGGAGGGATATATTTTTTTTTAATGCCCTAAAGACAGTATATAAATCTCAGAAAAATGCCAGGAGCCAGTTAGTCTAGAGACTTAAACTGAAGCCATCAGGCAAGAGAAGAAAAAGCCAAGCCACAAATAACCAGGCAGCATTGAGATTCAAGTCCAGCCACTAACAAAGTAAAGGGGGAAAAAATTCCAAATGAGGAGGAAGAGGAGAAAAGAGCTGCACTGTCAGCTGAAGAAAGCTTTTTATGTGAAGTAAACCAAAGAGATTTTGTAGCCCAGGATACCAGTACACTCGGAGTTGCTTCCAGGGGCTAAGTAGGACTTCCCAAAGAAAACTTGAAGGAGAATAACTATCCAAAGTATTAAGATATGTTGTTCTGCCAAAGAAAAAAAAATCAGTGTTGTTAAAAAAAAAAAGGGGGGGAGGAGGAATTAAGGCCTTTTACAGAGGGAAATAATTAAAGAGAAAGTTTATTGAGACTTCATCCTAAGAGATGACATTTGTTATTGATCAGGCATTTAACATGGGAAGCAAATCTGTTGGCCAGATCCCAGCAGGGAAGATTTAAGGCAAAAGAGCAAGAAACTCAAGTAGTGGAGGTTGTGGGTGCCCTTTGGTGGAGCAGGAGATCTAAACTGCAGAAGGGGGACAGCACAACTTAAAATGCTGTGTATTTACAGCTAAACACTGAGGAGGTGCAGCATTAGGAGACCTGCAAATAGCCAGAAGAGCACTTCCTGCAAGGACTTGCCTGCAAATACAGCACAAGCCTGTGGTTTGGGAGCTCTTGGGCTGCAGCTCCGGGGTTGATTTACTGTGTGCTCTCCTTATGGAGGAGGTGGGTTATGTTGCAAGCAGCAAAGTTCATATCCTTGGCAGGGAGTTTGTAATTACATTCCAAGTGGAAATACTTCGCCAGCACGGGCATAGATAGGGATGGAGAGCAAAGAGGAGTCTTCTTTTGCTGTGGCTGAAAACACTAGGCTTTAGAAGGGAAATGAATGTTAAATTCCAGCACTAACTATCTACTTAAGACTCTGGGGTGCCCCTTTTGTGCCCTCAAAAATATAATTTAAGGCTAAAGAATTAAAAACTTCATTATTAAGGAGTAACTTGGATCCTGCTATCTTTCTTCTTACAACTGGGAAGTTGGATAGTCTCTGGGTGCCCAAAAGCAGGGGTACTGCAGCTGTCTTTTTATCTGTGTCTTTAACAAATTCAGAGATAGAATTTAGAGAGGAAATACTACAGAACAACTTTGTTTAGTAAGAATTAATGAAAAATTAATTGCATTGTTATAGGGGAGGAAACTACTTGGTTTATGCCTGGTGGAATACAGGAAACATTGCTGTAATTATCTGGAAAGAGTGGTGTTGAAGTACATCTGTTAACTGTCTTTAATTCATAAAATG
Organism: Pseudopipra pipra; assembly: GCF_036250125.1. Taxonomy (NCBI): domain Eukaryota; kingdom Metazoa; phylum Chordata; class Aves; order Passeriformes; family Pipridae; genus Pseudopipra; species Pseudopipra pipra. Next base: position 151,494,504 of record NC_087549.1, on the reverse strand, counting down.
TCACATTTATTTGATGGGTGAGGTGCTGCTGTCGCTGTTTAAAAAAATCTATGTGGGTTATAAATTGTTATCTGTATCAAACTTCGAATGTAATGTTTATGAGGCCAGAAATAGTTTAGATAAATTTCATAGGAATAACTTAAAGAAGGTCAGGGCTTCCTGGTATGATCTGTATGCTACATAAAGTGGAAGAGTAACTAACATTTCTGATTTAGTCATTGAGGTGCAGCTCCATCATATATGTTGTTAATAAAACTTTGCTTTCAGATTGAGGTTTTCGGTTTCCAATTACACACTTTTTTTCTTTTGCTGGAGGCTTTAATTGTTACACTTCAATTCAAGCTGCTGTTTCTGTATTTTTCTCCTTCGGGCCTTTTCTCTGGCTACCTCCATTTTTTTGCCTCTTATTAATATGAAGCTAGTAAAACACATAAAATTAATCTAGTTTTACATGTCAAGGAAGGAAATTCCTGAAATTTCAGTCAGTTCTATGCCAGACTTCTCCACTTGAAATTTCCAGTATTGAGGATTATTTGCCAAACAAAGAAGATAAAATGCTGCCAGTGTTTTCTCTCAAACTTCTAATCTAACTGCAAACAAGATAGATAAATATTTTTTAAGCAGACTCCCCTCTTCAGCTTCCCAGTATGTTGTGAGCTACTTCCAAGCTTTCTGAGCAGCAGTTATCTTATCTTGGTATTTTCTGTGAATGCAAAATCATCTTGCTTGCTCTGGAAGGAGAGGCAGGGAGGCCCTAATATCTGCTAATCAGGTTGTTGACAGTAGGCAGCCAAGCTGCCTGTGTGGATGTCAGTGCAAAAAGGCAGTACAGCATTGCTGAGAGGATCTCTCTCAAGAGGAGAGAGATCTTGAGTATTTGCCATCTTTAGGGCAAGCTCCTCGTAGAAGATGCTGCAGACTTTGTTTTGAAAACAGCATTTTTAGACATTCTGCGTGGTGCTGGGAAGGCTTTCGGTGAACAAAGCTCCCTGCAGAGCTGGATGACTGATAACTCTCCATGGTGAGATATGGTACTTAGCACCTGGAATTTAAAAAAATGAGAGAATTAGCCACAGAGAGAAAACAGCTCCCTGTTGTGCAGTTCCTGTCATCACAGAGTTTTCATCGAATTTATTCCCTCTCTGAAGCTCTTCAGCACCGAAGGCACCAGCACCAAAATGGTTTTTTGGTTGAGAGACACGAATCCTCGTTCCTTGAGAAGGCCTCCTGTCTCTCTTTGCCTTTAATGAGATTTTTGCAGAAGCATCACTCCAGATGATGCACAGTGTTTGCAATGGCATAATCAGCATGGGGCTTGGCAGCCTGTGCGTGCCAATCTCTCATTATTGGATCTCTACTTTTATCTTGTGCACTTCTTTTTTTATTTTCAGCATCTCGTTTGAACTGCTTCCCTGTTAACTTTTTTGTTTCTTCAAGTGTTAGGATTGCAGGAGTGGTTTGGTTTGGTTGGGTTTTTTTTTTTTAATTTTCCTTGAGCACCATCTGACCTAAATGTCATTATCATTCCAGGTTTATGTTTTGAAACGACCACATGTGGATGAGTTTCTTCAGAGGATGGGAGAGCTCTTTGAATGTGTACTCTTCACAGCCAGTCTAGCCAAGGTTTGTTCCTCTCCTCATCTCATTAACCTTTTCAGTGCTGGTCAGTGGACTTTTTGGTTGGGTTTTCTATGGATAATGATTTCCACAGTTTGGTACTATCTTAATTTTTCCCCTTCTTTTCTGCTTCTTTGTCTGACAGTGTGTACTTTGTCTGCTAGTGTGTGGGTAAGTGTTTCCATGGTAACACCATCACATATGGGCTCGTCTCATAATGTAGCCTCCATGCATTGCTCATGATGCCAATATGAAAGGCTCACAAGTTACCATGGTTATAGTGAGAAATTAGAACAAATAGCGTGCGAGTAAAAGCAGCACATTAAAGCTGGGCACGAAATAAAACACACCGAATTAAACGCCATCCACACGATCAACCAGTGACTCAGAAATTTGCTGAAAATTTGGAACACGTCCTTTTTTTTTTTTTTTTTTTTTTGTTCTGTCAAGGTGCAATTGCAAATCTGGAGTTGGAAAATGAGACTTTTTTTTGCAAAGCCTGAAACGTCAGCAGGAATATTTTGTGCCCTCTGGTCTGCAGTAGCGGTAGTAGTTCGTAGGTAGTTTTGTGGTAGATGTTACAGTAGTGGACTGATCTTAAAATTCTTCACCTTCAGTGTCCTGTATTTGTGGTGTCTTGTTTGTAAAGTTTTATATTGGTTATTTCTAAATAATGCTCTAGCATGGCAAGCTTTTAGTGCAACCTAGTGATGGTAGAAGGGGGCAGGACCCTGATCTGTAATGCCTTCCTACCAGAGGATTCTACCCTGAATTCTCTTTACCGTGTTCTGTTCAGTTGTGTTGTAAAAATCCTAAATACTGCAACAATTTCGTACTGAAGTAAGGTGTCTGTTAATTTTTCATAGTCAGAAGATGATTGATTTCAACATCAGGTTTTTTTCTCAGTTTAAAATACAGAAAAAAAATATAGCAAAATGGTAACTCCTGCCCTGCAATAATGAGTTACAACTACCTCTTTCAAGTGTGTGCTTATTCATGTTTTGGTTTATTTGGATACTTTTCCTTGGTCAGTTTATATCAATTGTTGGATTCTAAACTGTGCCTCACCTCAAGTATCATCTTATGTATAAAATGAGAATTTCTCTAGTATTGTGGTATTTTTCCTAATAACATCTTTGATCCTCTGTGGCCCAGTTATGCAATTTGGTAACCTTAAGAGTCTTACTGACCCAGTCACTCCAAGGGCATCACTTGGAAAAGCCACATCAGGCTCAGATGTGTTCCTTACAGTTTATATTTAGAGGCACATGGAAACAAATCAGCTGTGGAAATGCTTCCTATAGATTTTCTGTTAGCACTGGCTGGTTTTACAGTAATGTTAGTTGAGATCTCTGGATCCATCAACCTCTGGAAAACTCTTACAGTAACTGTAAGTTGGCCCTAAGAATAAAACCTAATCAATAAATCACAGAAAACATCAGAGTGCAAGTTAGCCCTCTGCAGAAAGATAATTGTCCTACTTTTGCATTATCTCTTTATTAATCACTTCAGGTTTGCGGGCAAGTAAGTTAATTAACGAGGAGCAGGGAAGAAAACGGAGAAAGGGCATTTTGTCTGAAATTATTTTGTGTCCCTCCTTCGCCTGGCTCTGTGAACCAGCCTTATCTGTATGCTGCTAACTCCGTGTTTCTGACTTCTATTTTTAAGTATGCAGACCCAGTGGCCGACTTACTGGATCGCTGGGGTGTGTTCAGGGCAAGGCTCTTTAGAGAATCCTGTGTTTTCCACCGAGGAAATTATGTGAAGGATCTGAGTCGACTGGGGCGTGAGCTGAGTAAAGTTATTATAGTAGATAATTCTCCTGCATCTTACATCTTCCATCCTGAAAATGCAGTAAGTATTCAAAGTACTCGAGCTTGACTTCATCTTTCTGTTCCTTGCCCAGACCTTCTGATTCAGAAAATAACCTTTCAGAGCCCTGCCTTGTATTAGTTTCTGTATTTTCTTAGGCTGCAGGTAGCTTCTGGGATTCACTGCCAAGTGGTGAAGGACTTGGGCAAACTGATCTTGACAGTGTGTCATAGCCATGGCTGCTCATGTGCTTTCAGCTTTAGCTTGTGGCATGAAGTCCAACAGTTCTGAGAAATACCAGGTGGTGTGGAACCTGAGGAACTAACTTAGCTCTAAAAACCAAAGTTGCCCTGCAGCACAGCTTTTGTTCTTTGCAGTGGTGATTACAGACAGAATGGTTTGCTTGAACAACTGCTTGTACTCCCATCTTTTTTCGTTGTGGGAATGAAAATATTTATTAGGCAAGAGAGTGAATGTTCTACTGGTTGCTGTCTGAAATCTGTGTTTGCGGGTAAGGGAAAGAAAAAAAGTCAGGATCCTGTTGTGTTGTTATGGTTCTCCTTCAAATGTTTTCGTGATAACTCCCTTCATAATTAGAAATGTTAGCCAACAAATTCATCAGGTTTTAGGAACAAGGATAAAAGACAGGCAGCAGTAGTACTTCAGAGAAGAGTAATGATGAGCAGTGTGCGTTGTCACTGTGTGTTTGGTGGCTCCAGGAGCTCGGATGGAATGGTCTGGCACTTGCTCCCTGCATTGCTGCAGTCAGTACAGATGCTCACAGCTGCTTTGTAGCTGCCAGGATAGAAGCTGGAACTCCCTTACATCTACTGACTTTTAAACAACTGGGCTGTGCAGTGCCTTCTTTGATGTTTTTAGCCTGTCGTCTTTGTGAATTGTTAAAATTAGTGTAGGAAAATTTTTATCAGGACCACTGTTTTCTATGGTCCTGCCTCTCTGGAATAGCTTTTTTTTTTTTTTAACATGAGCTGTTTATCTTGCAGCAGGCAGCTTTTAAGTTCAGATCCTAAAACTGTGATGCCTCAAGTGATGTGGTGAAAACATTTCTCTAGTTGGTGCCACACGTGGTTTAAAGTTGCCATTTATAATAACCAGGAGCTGAAGCTCTAAATTTATGTTCATGATTAAAATCAAAAACCTGATCCAGATCATCGTTTGGTATCTCGGAAATCAGTGCCAAGAAAATAATGAGCTGTAGAAATTTGGGAGATGAAGTTAAGGGCCTTGTCAGAGTGGTTTAATCATGTATAGAAAAGTGCTGCTAGCGAACTGATACTCGAGTCTCTGCAGAAACCAGAGCTTGTAACAAGATCCAAGATAGTCTTTAAAAGACCTCAGTGCACTTCCATAGTGAAGATACACATCCAGCCCACATATTTAAGAAGGGTTATTACATGCATTATTTTCTGAACCTGTTCTCGAGGTCTAATATTTTAATCTGAGCTCTGTTCTGTACTCGCTGTTAAATATTTCCTCCAAACCCCTCGCCAGAAGGGGTTGTTGCTGCATTCCTCTGTCTGGTGACTCACACTGATAATTCTAAGAGGGAAAAAAAAAAAAAAGACTTGCCTGTAAATAAAGTGTCAGTGCAGCTTTATAACCTGTGTCTCCCTTCCAGTCTGTTCTGGAATGTTAAGGAGGCAGAGCGAGTCGAGCTGCCCAGCGTGGGGTCACGTAGGTGACCTGGACATGCAGGTGAAGGTCAGCTGTCCTGCAGTTGGCTTTGGGGTTGGGGTTGGGTGCTAGAAAACATGGGCTTGAACCCGGTGCTCCACCTGAAGGCTAATGATTAGCAATTTGCCTTATTGTGATGATGAGTGTTACAGGACACCCACACAGGCAAAACTCACGTGTCCTTCACATCACGAAGCCCTCTCAGTGTTTGTTGGTTGCTTTGTTTCAGGTGCCTGTGCAGTCCTGGTTTGATGACATGACAGACACAGAGCTGCTAGATCTTATTCCTTTCTTTGAAGGACTAAGCAAAGAGGAAGAAGTTTACAGTATGCTTCATAAACTCTGCAACAGGTAGCCCTTAACTTTGACTGACTTCTGCTACTAGATTGCAGTAGAGCCTGTCTCCATCTTTTTCAGCTCTTTCAAATGTAAGCTTTGGGGAGGTCACCCCTGTCAGAAGTGCTACTCTTGATCTTCCTGTTACATTGGACACGAAGGACAATCATGAGTGATGCTCTTAAGCCTTCAGAAGCCTGACTCCTAAGGTCATGTGTTCAGACTACTTTTTTAAAGGAAAAAAAAAAAAAAGAAGCTATTTTAAGTGGGACTCTTTTAATTAATTTCATAAATGGACATCTTTTACTGGATCAGCTTTTCTTAAAACATGCCAAAAAAAAAAAGAAGCTTGTATTTCAGCAGTTGAATTTCTCTCCCTTTCTTCCCCTCCCACTATGCAGACAATTTTACCCCCCTGCTTAGAGCAGTTGACCTGACTCTGAATTTTTTCTTACAGAATGAAGTGCCTTTTTGAATGTTATTTTAAGATAAAAAAATTCATTTTTGTATAAGACGTATTTCCAGACATCTTTTAGTCTTGTATTGTCTAAATGCTTTAAAAGGAAAAAGGAAAAAAATTTTATAGAGCACTGTAATATATAACAAAGGAAAAAGTTGAAAACCAAGATGCTGGGTTCCTGTCTCCACAGTGACATTAAGTTGCATTTACACTTTGGCACGCTCGGAAGGTTCGGGCGTTTCGTGGGAGGGGTGAATTGGGTTCATTACACGGTTGTTTCACCGATGATGATTTTGGGCACAGTTTGGAACATATCTGCAGTTGTTTTTGAGTGTCAGGGAATGATGGAATTGAGAAAACAAGGTGGCTGATAGACCTTAAAGCACCTTCTCTTGTAGACAGGTGAAATTCTGTTGTCTCTGCTTACGCACAACTGCCATGCCTCTCGATTTTCGGAAAACCATTATCCTGGGAGAACGGGGAGGAGGAGATCTATTTATTAGTTTAAGATTCTTTTCTTAAAACAGCCCGTCTGGGTAAGCTGGATCTGTGTTGAGCTGTTTGGAGTACTTTTTTCTTTTAATTGCTGCTACTGTATACTCACCAAATGGAGTTGACCATCGGCTGTTATACTGTTTTTGCCACTGTGCCTGTGCTATGAAACATTTTCTGTAAGCTGCAAACTTGGGCAATAAATAAAATGCAGGCTTCATAACCCACCCCCATGGATTAATCCAATGGTATCTGAAATACCAGAGAACTCAGTTAAAGGTGACCTGTAAAGGGTATTTTTTTTAATCTTTTTTTTTTTTTCAATGGGGGTGAAGCCCTCTCCTTTTGTTGGTATATAAAAATGCAAAAAAGCATTTTGCTCACATCTCTGATTTGTATTTCTTTTTCCCCCAAGCTGTAAGGTACAGATTGGGAGCTGTATCAAGCTTTGCTAGAAGGGCACAAGTTACTAGCCTAGACTAAAATGGCTCCTCTGGCTTTGGAGTTGAGTTAGACTCATCTCTGAGTCTGAGAACCTGCTTAGCATCTTCTGCAGTGTCAGAGGTGCTTTTTCAGTTGAATAACTTTTAAACATTTTAAGCCTTTGAAGAAAAGGCACACCTTTTCTTTCTTGCTTTTTCTCCCCCCCCTTTCCAGCGTCACCTTTTAATTATCCTCCACCCCAGAAATCTGCAAACATAAAAAAGTGCAGCTGTGTTTGGCTGTCATCAGAGAAGACTAAATGGACTATTCGGTGCTTCTAATTAGCCTCGTGCTAAATTCTGAATTGCAGATCCCCTTTGCCTTTTCTGTTTCTCTCGAAAAGTCTTGAAGATTTGAGGGGGGAAAAAAAAAAAAAGACAAAAAACAACTTTTTTGCAATGGACTTGGCTTGTGATCCTCGTCTAAAATCATTGGTGAAGCAGCTTAACAACGTTCATAGAAGGGCAGGCAGTGAGTAGGTTGTAGGTACAGTATAAAAGTGAGCAGCTGTGCTCCAGCTGTGGCTGCACCCAGGGGTGTTGGAGGCAGTCCCGTCACACTCTGTGTGAGTCTGTAATGGCATCACCGTTTTGTTTCTTACCAGCTGGCATTACCTTAGTACTGTACAATTCTGTGCCACAACGAAAGACAAAACCGTCAAATCTAAAATTTAAAAAAAAAAAACAAAAAAAAAAAGAACAAAAAAAAAGCCTACTTTGTTTAAAAAAAAAAACGAGGGTTAAAAAAAAAAAAAAGAGAGACGTATGGATTCTGGTTAGTCCATTAACGTTCCCTTTCGGTTTAAGATTGTTTAATTTTGTATTTGACTTCAGAGGAACGAAAACCCGTAAGCTGCCAAAAAAAAAAAACAAACAAAAAAAAAGAAAGAAAAGTTGTTCTCTGAGCAGTATTTTTTTCAACTGCGTTTTGCGGCTTCTGGGCTCCAAACGCAGTTTGCAGGGAAGTATTCAGGTTGTAGTTAGTCGTGCAGGTATGAGAGGAATGGCTGAAAAAAAAAAACAACAAAACACAAACTCAAAGACTTTCTCGCAAAGCATTAGACCAAACAGACAATAAATAACCCACCGTGGTGACCTGTTGTACGTGAGACAAACCCTGTCATCCGTTTGCATCTCTGAAAGCAGCGATTTCATGAACCAGTTGCCTTAAGTCTGTGAATGAATGTTGACTATTAAAAGTGTCTTGTATTGTTCTAAAATCCACATAGAACGGGCAACTGAACTTCTGCACCAGCTTCTGCAGGAAGGGTTCTGATGATGTTCTGTACAAACCGTACTTAACACTGTATTATTTTGGCTCTTGAAATCCACAAATTTAAAAAAAAAAAAAAACCAAATTATTTTAATAAGTTAGTTTTAGTAAAGCATTAAAATAACATTTTGTGACAAAGGCAAAAAACTTAGCCACGGCTTTGATCTCTTAATATTAAGAGTATTTTCTGTAAGTTTTGAGTAATTTAGTAATTTTTTTTATTTTTTAACCCACTTGGAGTGCTCTGCAATCAGGTTTGGGCTCCCCTGTGTATTCAGATTTGACCAGAGGGATCAAACTGTCCTAGTTGGTTATTTTGACACTTATCATCGTACTTGAAATTTCAAGTGTTGAGTTTGCGTGGATATACATACGCTCTATATTTAGTTTCTAGATTGTAACAAAGCAATATAGTTCTGTCCATACAGTCAGATAATGGAATGTCTGTAAAATTTGCAATACGGGTATTTGATTGTATTTTAAATACAAGAGTTTAAAAACTAAAATAGGAAAAAAAAAAAAATACTTGTTTCCTAAATCTCTTGCATATTTTGAAGTGCAGTTAGTGCATGCAGGTCACCAGGGCTGTTATAAACCCTGGCTTTCAATTTTATTATTTCTGGATATTATAGAAGTTATTAAAAAGTCTTTTCCAGTTGGTCATCCTGTTCAGCTAAAGAGATGCTGCCTGGCCTGAAGTTCTGTTGTCCTTTTTATGTCGGGTTAAAAACGGTTTTTTGCCTGTATAGGTATTTTTGAATTAAGCTGTAAGGCAGAATTGCCTTTAGATTCTTTAAATTCAGCTGAGGTGTTAACGATTAAATTGCCATTTGTAAACTAGGGCTGTGCGCAGAGTCCTTGTTAACAACCACCAGGAAGCGTGGCAGGCTTGGAATGGGAGATGGTAGCAAAATGTACAATATTGCTGTGTTCATTTAGGTAGCTTTGGAAGAGTAATTTGTCTCTTTGTTTTGCCCTTTTGATCTTTATTAAACAGCGAAGTTCTACATGGAGGAAGCTCAACACCTGGAGACATTTGGTTGTCAGTGTACGCAAATCACTTTCTTACAGCATGATTTTGATTAGACTGGTTGGGGACAATAAAGTATCTAAATGACACTGGTGTGTGCTGATGTTGCAGCTTTTGAAATTTCAGTGTATCAAAAAAAAAAAAAAGTAATGATATAAGTTCTGGAGACGTAAATCCTCTGTTTTACAGGTTGTTTTTAACCTAATAAACCACAGTACCGCACAGCCCTATTTGTAAAACAGAAACAAGTTTGTGCCTCTGATTTCCAAGGTGCTGTGATGTTTTGCCTTTGTGGGGCGAGGAGGGGGGCAGGTGAGACTGGCGTGGGGCAATTGCTTCAGAATCTCTGGGTAACTATGCAAAACCAGCTGTCAGTTTTCTGTTTCACATGGTATTGTAAAATCCCAGCTGACTCTCTTTTATTTCTTGTTAAAGGTCTATTGGGAACTCCTTAACGGAGGAGTAAGCAATGGAAATGTTTCTTTCTTTCTTTTTTTCCTTCTTTTTTTTTTTTCTTATGATGGAGCTGTTTACACTTTGATGCAATGAACAATCCAGCAATACTTGAGAAACACTACAGATACCATATGAGTGTTTGCAGGAGAGAGAAGTGTTGTCAATCAGGTATTGAATGGTTTCTTTACTGTCACAAATAAAAAATTTTAACAATATAGTTACTTGTGCATGTAATACTTCTCTGGGAAAAAGAAATTCTGCACTTCTTCAGTAAAAAAGGCACTGCCCTAATTTGTCAGGGACATTATTCCTGCTAATGCACATCCATGTTAAATCATAAAATCATCCATCTATGTCCAACCCTCTTCCCCCTCTCCTCTTTTTAAGTCGTGTGCAGGACTCCTCAGTGCCTGCCCTGGCACCTGCTTGTGCAAACAGAGCTGATGAACTACTGTTGAACTCTGCTAAATAAATTGGTGGCGACTCCTGCAGATGTTCCAGCTATTTAGATCTCTTGGATGAGATCATACAATAATTTGTTCAAGTCTCAAAGCTGTGTGACTTCTTTTGAAGGGCTTACTTCAGCTACTTGAATAGCTGTTCTTAACATCACTGCCATATCCACATGAATATCTGAATAAAAGACTTTATTTGGTTGGAAAATCTATTTTGGGACTTTTTATCTGACACAATAAGACTTAGGCAGAGCCTTCCTTTCTAGGAAAAGGCACATATTATTGATGCTTTATGAGCAGAAAACCTCAGGCCTGTTGGAATAAGCAGCTGGCTCAAGATAGCACACTAGTTGCAATTAAAAATATTTTTTAGTTAGTCCTGTGATCAGTTGGAATGACTAGACTGCCTTTACTTTGTACTGGTGAGTCAGGGGGTTGATTTTTAAAAAAAATTTTTTGGGGTTTGTTTTTGGGGGGATTTATTTAGGGGATTTTTTTTTAGTTTTACCAGTCTCCTTAGCTGCTACTTAGGATAAAGATGCCTTTCTTTTTTTTTCACTCAGTAAAACAAGTGTCTCAAAATTCATAAAACAGCTCATTTATAGCAGTGAGAAAGATCCTTGTTGTTCTGTCCTGACTGATTAAAACCAAGCACAGCCTAATCTACGTACTTAAACACCTTCCCATGTTTTTCCCCCATTTCATTGTGTTTTTGACTCAGAAGGAAAGCCAACCACTCTGAAATCCCCTGCAGGATGGGATAGGGCCTCTTCCAGGTGGGCTGCACTCCAGGGGATCCTGCAGTCTCCAGCAGTTTTCCTGGCAAGCCACCCTCACCATCCAGACTTCCCCTCAGCCCAGCTACGCTGGCAGGAGACCAGGCAAAGCTCTCCTGGACTCCTCTGGTTCCACTGGAGCTACTGGTGAATAAATGATCTGTAGGTAATACATTGGTTTGGACAGGTTGGCAGACTCAAACTTGGGAAGCTTCCAGGAGTGTTTTGTTGGGAAGGAGCTGTGCTGGGGAGCCGGGTTCTCTGTAATTGCCCGATACCACTTAACGGGCGTTTCTGAAGCCCGGGACACACACAGATGGGTTTGACTCCATAGGGCAGGTCTCTGCATCGGCAGTTACACACTTTCCCAGATTGAAAAGCAATTAGAAGGGTTAGATTTGGTCATTGCTTGGATCAGCAGCATACTGGGTTTGGGAGGCGCTGGCCGTGTCTGTGTCCCCTGGGCCTCGGTGGACCCGTCGTAGCTCCCACCGCTCTTCTCTGCGCACCCGACAGCCTTTAATTTTGGAACAGCCCCTTCGATTGAGGGATGTAAACACACTTGATCGGGATGGAAATTGCAGGAAAATGCTGGACAAAGAAAGGCAGCGCAGCTGGCACCCGCCAGCCTTGGCCATCGTCTCGGGCTGGACTCCAGCAAGGACAAGGCTGCTGCTGCTCGAAGGCGAACGGAGGAGTCACCGCTCAGCCAGAAACACGTCACCCCCTCACAGAACCTCTGTTCTCCCAGATAATGAGGGTTGATCGTTTTGTCCCTACGAACGCGATGTCACCGCCTCAGAATTCCCGGCGTTTCAATAAATGTTGCACTCCAAGGCTCGGAGGAGTTGCTGGCTTGACAATGGGTTGTTTTCTTTTGTCCGATTTTAATGAGCTTTTGTGATGAAAACCAAATTTCTTTACAGTGTAACCTTGTGATTTTATTTTTTTTTTCCACGCTTTGATTCAGTTTGACAATAAACTATCTGTGTTATTTTTTTCATCCTCTTCATGTCTGATAATGCACAACATAGTTGAGGGCTGCTCCCAGGAATCCCCCTCTGTGCCCACATGCCATTCTCCATGGGGGAAATGCTGGGAGGGGGAAGCAAAGGCTTCAGAGAGTCAGGCCAGAGAGTTCTCCCCGTTCCATTCCTCTCACAGCTCTTTGGACTTGCTGGGCTTTAATAAAGATGAAAGCCCTGACTGCTGAGCATCAAGGGCTCCTTCCCCTAGCAGCATATTTGGCAGGTGGGTTCAGTTCCTGTTCTTCTTGGTTAACCTGCTGAGGTTTGAATAAAGCCATCTTGCTGCTTCCAAAGCCACTAAAGCCTGTACATAAGTGGGAGCTGAGAAAGCAGAAAGATCCTGGATTCTGGGAGGGGATAAGGAAGTGGGAGAAAACTGTTGGGGACTGGTGGGGTTTCCTGTACAACCCCCTGTCAGCTTCTGTGTGCAGCACCCCTCTCATGGTGCTCACAGCACCCCTGAAGCAGTGGGTTGGTTCCTCACCTGCCTGTCCTGGGTTTGTAGGGATAAATGGGGCCTGAGAGCAGATCAGGAGGCACATCCCTGCCTTCCTTCCAGGCTGCAGTGGCATCTGCCTCCATAACTTTGGCAGTGCCTGTTGTGAGTGCTGATCCATCCGTGGTGGTGGTGAGCTGGTGACCTGACACTGGTTTTGGGTCAACCACTCTGTGGGCAAACCACATTGATTCCCTAAGGGATCGGGAGGAACTGGGGGAGCCGACTTGTGCCTGAGTTGGATTGGTTCAAGGTGCTCCTGGGAAGCAGCTTTTCATCTGGCACATGTCCCCGAGTTAGGTCTGCGTGGAAGGGGCATGCTGAATAAGCTGGGTGTAAGTTAAGCATTTACTGGAAGACAAACCCACAGAAATACAAAAGTCTGACGTTTTCATGTGTGTTTTTAACAGGATATGCCTTTAGGATTTTTTCCTAGTCTCTGCCAAATCTCCTGGTTACTTTGTGCTGTACCCTCAGAGGTTGAGAACCACTGTGGGGTTTTTTATGCATCTGAAATGCTCAGGCACAAAGTCTGATGTCTTGGGCCATTTTGTTCTTTCACAAGCAGATGCATTTAGAAGAAGAGAGGAAGCTTTTTGTCAAGACATGAGCCTGTTTAATCACAGAATTATAGAATCATTTAGGTTGGAAGGGACTTACTGCTGACTTGGGCCAGGTGCTGTGTAGGAGTAGGGCTGAGACTGAGCACATACAGGGCTTGCCCTTGGCTTTGCATCACGGGGCTGTAGCTCTGTGACCCTTAATATTCCTTTTAATATTTTCTCTAAATAGTGAGCAGAGCCTTGATTTCATTGGAATCATCTGTAACACAGTAAGGCAGGTGGAGCAGGTTCAGATGAATAATCACCCACTGGCCTGATCTCTAATCTGCTGGATAGATCTTGAAATAATAACTGGAGGGGTCAGGCAAATATTTGGAATGATGATGGCTGTGGTTGGAAAATGGTTGTACTGTTGGCACCTTGGGGAGAGGGATGAGCAGGCAGGAAGGAGTGGAGCTGGGGGAGGTCCGGAGGGGGCTTTGTGGCTCTGAACTGTGGTGGGCCAAGCCGTGGCATGGTCTGGCAGTGGGTGCACTTGGCTTTGATGCATCCATGATCCAAGTTTCGGGAAAATAAGGAGGGTTTTAAAGGCTCGGGCCATGCAGGGCTCTGTCACACCACGAGATGGTGCAGCTGTGCAGCGCTGGCTTTTAAAGGCACCGTAGAGGATTTTTAAAAGGCATTATCTCGAGTAAAAGCATCACCACAACTTCGAATATCTGAATCCCCTGCCAGGGTTGCACTCCACAGGTCCACGGAAAACATCTTCCTTCAGGTAAAAATCCTTCAGAGGCAATTTCTTCATTTGCCCAATGAATGCTGAGTTTCCTTTGCAAAAGGAACCTGTGGCCCCTCACCTGAATACAGGTAAGTATTCGTGATAATTTTAGTCTCTTGATTATTTTTTCTTCCACGAAAACGCAGAAACGTGTGATCAGCACATGAAAAATAAAGAGGAAAATCAGCATTTCTCAAATAGTTGAGTTCTAAATTATGTCCTTATGCCTTCCCTAGTGTGGTAAACCTTGTTTTCCTCCAAAAGCTCTGCTGCTCACCTTTTCTTCTCTTTCTAAAGCAACATCGTTTTAAACTGGGATTTGGCTGAAGTACATCAGGAGGACTGTGGACAAATGTTGAGTCTCCAGGCGGGGCAGGAAGAGAAAGCAAGCAGTGTGGTGCCAAGCTGGCAGGTGTGTAACAAGGCACCTCTCCCCGTGCCAATTCCGCTTCCCTGCCGCGTGTGCTGAACCGTGTGAGACCTGGGCCAGAGCACGGGGGTGAGGGGAGGGTCAAGGCTGGACCAGAAGGGCTGCATCCACCAGGGAATGGACCACACCTGCAGGGCTGCTCCTCCCTGTTAGTGAGGGCATCGTCTGGTTTCACGTGCCCAACATGCTCTTGTTTTCTGAAGTGTTTTTCCAACCCGCCACCTCCCTTTGCTGCCCATCCCCTTGGCCTTCTGCTCCCTCTCACTGGAGGCACCTGCCCTGTGAGGAAAGACTGAGGGAGTCAGGTCCCTTTTTCCTGGGAAGAGAAAGCTCAGGCAGGACCTCATCACAGCTGCAGAGTACAGAAGCTCCCTCTTCACGCGGAGTCATGTGGAAAACAACAGGGAACAGGTACAAGTAGCACCAGAAGAGGTTTTCACTTGGCACAAGACAGAAATTTTTTACAGTGAGAACAGTCAGTCATGGAAACAACTTCCCCAGGGATGTGGTGGAGTCCCCATCACTGGAGGATTTCAAGATGCAACTGGATAGGGCGATGGATAACCTCATCCAGCTCCTTTCCCGTGACAGGTTGGACCAGGTGACCTTTCAAGATCTCTTCCAACCTGGGCTGTTCTTTGATTCTACACTTCCCATGTATCTTTTTCCACCTCCTGGCTTGCTGTCCCCAGGAATGGGGTGACCAGCTGTCCTGGTAAAGGAGGAGGGCTCTGCAGAGTCATCCAGCCTTGGACAGGCTATTTTCTTGTGCCTCAGATGTTCTCCCCTCTTTTGCCCCTTCTTTTAGAGGAACGAACAGATTTCCCTGCATGTTGATTGTTTCACTCCTACAAGTGCAAAACATCTGGATTGGAGGTGACACTAAACCCCTTGCAATCCTGCTCCTCGTTAGTTGTGGGGAGCAAAACTGCTCTTCTCACTCAGAATATTTTTACTTTGCACGTGTTGCCATTTTTATTTTACGCATTTTCCATTTGATTAGCAAAGCAGTGTGACCAGAAGGGAAGATGAGCGTTCTCCAGTGACACAACATTGGGCCAAGAGATGCTAATTGGTATTTCCAGATGTGGATGGGAGAGGCAAACCCCATCTGGCTGCACCAAGGAACATGATAAGCACTGTGGAGTGAATGGCTTGTGTTTAACCTGAAGGTTAATTCATGCAGGGGAGGCTGCCTTGAAAGTTAAATCCCAGGCTGGGATCTCTGCCTGGGCCCAATTCCTGGCTTTTCTAGGTGGCAGCTTTGCCTGTCACAGGCAGCTCCAGCACACAGGGCCCTGGGGGTGCTGGAGCTGAGGGGATGCTGCTGCAAGTAACACCTGCATCTCTGTTAGCAAAACAAAGACATTCTCTGCTGCAAAAATCAGATCATCTGCAAATACCTGTTCCCCATGAGATGCAGAATGAAGGTGTAACTTGATTAATGTAACCCAGCCAATAGGGAGAACTTAAATTAAAAGGAGGAAAATTCCTTGACAGGCATCTCCCAACCTTTACAGTGATACACTGTGTGTCAGGGAAAAGGTCAGGCTCCAGTTAAAGACTCCAGTTAATGGCTTGATGTTAAATGTGGCTCTGATCTCTCCAAGATTCTGTTTCTCCCTGAATCCTTTAATTTTCTTGGATGCTGTTGGAGCACAGGCACTTCTCACCTTCACTCTCACGAAAAGGAAAGAAATTATCTATACCCCATTGTCCAAGGGGTAAAACAATTCCACAAATAATATTTGTTCTTATATTTTCTCTGAGGGCTGCAGCCTCGCCTCATTTGATTCGACATCACTCTGGCTCTCCTGAAAATCTCTGGGAGCTGGGGGATGAATGCTTTTTATCTGCCTGCAATGAGTCAGCTACAGGCAGCAAAGGGAACCAGATTTTCTGGCTGCTTCAGATTTTCTAAATTTCAACTTTACAGAAAATCAACTTCTTCTTTTAACTTCTTGGTAACCAGGTTGTCAGCTGTGACACTTTGTTGTGATGTTTTTTTTTAAAATAATGAATTTGATGTGCTTGCTGACAGGCTGGATCTCACAGGCACTGGGTTTTTGTGCTGTCACCCATTTTTAGGGATCTCACCACCAAAATAGGTATCGGCTCCATCCTGGAGACAGTTACAAGTGTTGAAGCAGAGTGACTAATTAGTCATAATAGGGGGATCTTTTCCCTAATATCTTTTTCTGTTTTAGAGCAGATACCTCCTGAGAACTAGTGAAGCAGAAATTGGATCATCATGAACCTCTGCAAATAAAGAGAGTGGCAGCTTATCCTCCAGCAAGACGAGCACACCCTGGGCTGCATCACAAGAACTGTGACCAGCAGGTCAAGGGAGGGGATTCTCCCCCTCTGCTCTTGTCAGACCCCACCTGCAGTGCTGTGTCCAGCTCTGGGACCCCAACACAAGAAGGACATGGAGCTGCTGGAGCGAGTCCAGAGGTGGCCATGAAGATGCTCCAAGGACTGGAGCACCTCTGCTCTGGAGCCAGGCTGGGAGAGATGGGGATGTTCAGCCTGGAGAAGAGAAGGCTCCAGGGAGACCTCAGAGCCCCTTCCAGTGCCTAAGGGGGCTCCAAGAGAGCTGGAGAAGGACTTCTGACAAGGGCTCGGAGTGATAGTACAAGGGGGAATGGCTTTACAGTGACAGAAGCAGGGTTAGATCAGATACTAGGAAGAAATTTTTCAATATGAGGGTGGTGAGGCCCTGGCACAGGCTGCCCAGAGAAGCTGTGGCTGCCCCATCCCTGGAAGTGTTCAAGGCCAGGTTGGACAGGGCTTGGAGCAACCTGGGCTAGTGGAAGGTGTCCCTGCCCATGGCAGGGGGTGGAACTGGATGATTTTTAAGTTCCCTTCCAACCCAAACCAGTCTGTGATTCTAAGAGATCCCACCTGCCATGGCCCTGCTGAGAAAACCCTACCAGGAAAGGTGTGGCATGGAGCAGGATTTTCTGTGCTGTGACCTCCCACCTCTCCATGCTCTGGAGAGCTGGTTCTTCTGTAACAACAACAGTTAGAGATGGGTGAAAGTGCTCTGAGATGCTTTTTTCAATGCCCATATTTTATCAAAACAGATCATGAAGTTGTCAATTTCTGTGAAATGTCTGCTCCCCTCTCCTGTTCTATGGCAGCTCTGGAACAATTAAAAAATTAAAATCAAAAAATTAAAAATTAATAATTTTTTTTTTTACTAGTAATTTCAAAGTTCAGAAGAGCTCTGTGATTATTATTTTCCTTTTTTTTTTTCCTTATATGAGTAGCAACTCTAGCCTTACTCCTTTTATCAACAAACAGCCTCAAGGGCTGGTCTAAGGGCTGTTATGAAAAAGCTGCACTGCTGTAGTGAAAGAAACACAGATATGGGAAAACTAAGGCTGCTGCAGTACCAGCAAGCTCTGTTTGGCCTCTGAACATTCAATTTTAACTAGCAAGTAACTTCTTCAAGGAGAAGAAATAGAGAGAGATGCTGAACTCTGAATGGTCCCAGTCCAAGTCTGCAAACTGTGTGAAGGCACAGTCCTGCTTTCCTAAATGTCTGTTCAGAGTTTATCCTGATGCTCTGTTTAAAATTGCACAGTGCAGGGTAGGAGGGGAGAATGACTGTGTCAGGCTAAGGGAGGGGGGAGGATGGGAAGCACAAGCTGTCAGGTACTGGAGCTGCCTTCAGATCTACAACCGAGGCAGCAGCTTCAAAGCACTTCATCAAACACTAGCTGTCTGTGTTGGAAGACATACAAAATTGGGAAAAATAACATCAGATGCCTTTTTGCTGGGAAAAACGGTCACAGGAGAAGCCTCCCTCATCGCAGGCCAGCCCAAAGCACCGGGTGGCAATGGCCAAAAAGTGGTATCAGAGAATCACCAAATGGTTTGAGTTGGAAGGGACCTTAAACACCCCCTACCATGGGCAGGGACACCTTCCACTAGACCAGGCTGAGGTCAGTTGTTACCTCCTTGTTGTTACCTGCTCCAGCTGCTGTTTGTCTCCATCAGTTGCTTGTCCAGAGGTTTGTAACGTAGCTTTGCTCATCCTTCAGCTCCCCCAGCCCGATGGGAAGTGTGCTGCCTTCAGGAAATCTGAACAAAAGTTGCTTTAGTCATGCCCAAAGCCCCGTGGAAAGAACTAAACCCTCCTGTCTCAAACTCAGCTGCTTAAGCTCAGTGGGCTTGGAGGGGCTTTCCAAAGATCACTTCTTAATCCAGTTTCCCCAGGGAGAACCCCTTCCTGTGTGGTTTTGGTTACTGCCTTGAGGGAGTCGAGTTATTGTGCTGGAGGAAGATAAAAGTGAGGCACTGTGTGTTAAACACTGCTGTTGTTTTAGGGAAGCTCCATGCAAAATCACCTTGCTGTCGGTGGGGCTGTGGGTGTGGCCACACCTGACTGATGGTCTTTCAGCTGAACCAGGAGAGTGGTGTCAGTGATGGGTCCCTGAAGCCATGGAGGAACAACCTGCAGTTCAAACTCTGTGAGGAGCAGAGGTGAGTTTTCCCAGTGATGATTAAAATTAGAGATGTGAGCAGGGGGATCTCCCTGTGTAATAAATCCAAGCAGATCAAATATATGAATAGACACCAGAAAGAGCAGGGAAATGAGAGATGGTAACAAGGTGGGGTTGGTCTCTTTTCCCAGGTTACAAGAAATAGGACAAGAAGAAATGTCCTTAAGTTGTGTCAGAGGAGGTTTAGATTGGATATTAGGGAATAATTCTTCACTGAAAAGGTGGTCAGGCATTGAAACAGGCTTCCCAGGGAAGTGGTGGAGTCACCATCCCTGAAAGTGTTCAAAAAAATGTGTGGATGTGGCACTTGGGGATATGATTTAGTGGTGAACACAGCAGTGCTGGGTTAACGGTTGGACTCGTTGATCTTAGAGGTCTTTTCCAACCTTACTGGTTCTGTGTATTCTGTGCAATGAGTGACAAGGTCTGGATCATAGACCTGCGCTTCGGAAGGAAAAACAACCACAAGTTTGAGAAAACAAACCATTGCCAAAAAAATCCCCATCTCTTTCGAGGAATATATTCAAAAGGAGAGCTATATAAAAACTGGGAACTAAGTGCTGCTGCTCCACTGGATGCCAGAGAGACTTTGCTCAGAGCTGTGGTCAGTGCCAGTGTGTCCTAAGGCAGAAATTAGAGATGAAGTGGGCTGGGAGTGCCACAGGGGGGAGAGTATGGAAAGCACAGTGGAAGGAAAGAAGAACACAGAGAGAGGCTCTTCTCTATTCTGATGTCCCTGGCCATGGCAGGGGGCTTGGAACTAGACAATCCTTAAGGTCCCTTCCAACCCAAACCATTCTAGGATTCTAGAAGAGGGAGAAAATTGTTACCAGGATAAATGCCTGGTTTTCAGCAGGAAGTCTGATTTGTGTCACATTGAAAAGAGGGATTAATTTTCAACCCAAAAAAAAAAAAAAAAAAGATTTCAGCAATGTATTAGGACTGTCATACATCTACATCCTAGGTATGAGAGCACACGATGCAGTTGGATGATCACTGTAGATCCTTTCCAACTCTTCTCTTCTCTCTTCTCTTCTCTTCTCTTCTCTTCTCTTCTCTTCTCTTCTCTTCTCTTCTCTTCTCTTCTCTTCTCTTCTCTTCTCTTCTCTTCTCTTCTCTTCTCTTCTCTTCTCTTCTCTTCTCTTCTCTTCTCTTCTCTTCTCTTCTCTTCTCTTCTCTTCTCTTCTCTTCTCTTCTCTCTGAACTCCTTTTAGTGGAAATATCGAACAACAAATCCAGCAGCACATGGGTCTACAGACTCCAAATGTGGCTGAACATGAGCTGTGTGGAATATTCAGAATCCTTCACACTTTTATGTTCCTTGGGTAAGTGGGGACACCCCCCATGTAGGCAAACAGAGCACACTCCCTGTCACCATCACCGTGCTGCAGGCAAGGCTTCTTTCCCTTGGCCACCCCTGCATCCCTGGGACCACAGGGACATCTGCAGCTGGAATTTTCTGGCACGAATGCATCTAGACTCATCTTCAGAAGGAAATGTTGTGGAAACTCCCAGTGGCCAGGCAGGAGGCTGATCTGCTGCTGCTCTGCTCCCAGGGAGTGTGAGGTGCAAAGCACCCCAGTGAAGCAGCGTTGGAGAAGACTTTGGGAAGTGTGATCCAGCTGGGAGGGCTGGATTAGGAGAGAAGAAAGGGGATGTAAGGAAATAACTTCAGGCCTGCGTCACTGGAGATTTGAAGTTGTTTGGATTTGGCTGGAATGGCTGAGAACTGGGGCGTGGGGTTTTGTTGAATAATCGCCACTTTCTGTGTAAAGGGGAAAATGTTCCTGAGAATCTGATTTTACAGTCATTCAGACCATGCACTTCCTGCGTGTGAAGCATGATCCTTTAAAAAATGGCAGGTTCTTTTCTCCCCAAGCAGGTTATCCCAGCAGCAATCCCTGTGGTCCTCACAGTTCCCACCGAGGGAGCAAAGGCTGCAGCTGCCAGGACCAGCAGAGATGTGCAAACATGCACATTGCTCAGTGCTAACTGCTCTCCTTGGGCTTCACTCAACTGCCTGAAACTTGGAAACCAGTCCAGCCTGTTCCAATCCCCTCCCTCAACTGGTTCCTGGCCTTCAGTTCATTAAAGATGGGCTCTTCCCTTGTGGGACTGGAAAATGATTCATCCACCAGCCCAGGAATGCAACCCTGGAGGCATCATTTGCAGTCCTCTCCCAAAATGCTCTTCTGGAGCTGGATTTCTGTGTGGAAGGAATGTGGTTTGGAAAAATCCTCCCCAGTCAATCTTTGAGCAAAGAGGAGTCGAGTCCCAGTCTCACTCTTATCCCCGGTCTCATCCGGATCCTTGCTGAGGAGAGAAAACATCCTAAATCCAAAAGTGAGTGCAGCAGATCTGCCTGGAGGGCCAGGACTCACTTCCTGCTCAGGTGTGAGTGCCCTGCCCTTTGCTCCTCCCCAGGCTGGTCTCACCCTCCTACTCCTCCTCCTCCTCCCTGTTTGCAGAGGGGGTGATGCTCCTGTCTCCAGGTGAGGCAGAACCCGTGCAGGCACAGGGGAGAGCCCACGTGTGAGTGCACATCGATGCCACCACGTGCACAGCACCTGTCCCCAGGCAGTTTTGGTGAGCAGTGAAATTGCCTGTTGTGTTGTGTGGATGCCTGTGGATCGAGCTGGTGCCCACTCACTCCATTGGATAATGTGTTTAATCCAAATCAGCCAAGCCCTGGGCGTAAGGGAGGCAGTTCTGTGACTCCTGTTGCTTTCGCTTCGTGCCAAAAACAGGTAAGATAACACTGCCTTTTGCAGGACAAGCTCTTTGTGTGAGTGCTGCTGTTCAGAAAAGCCAGGAAAAATAGGAAGGAGAAACAAGAAACTGGCCAATTCCTGCACAGGGGGAGTGGCACAGGGATGCCCCAAGCACAACCTCTCGCTTGTGTTAGAAGGAGTCCTGTCCTACACGGAAGTAACGTGGGTTTCTTGTGTGGTGTTCAAACAGTAACCAGAACTGCCTGGGAAAAGGCTCCTGGCTCAACTGAGCTCCTCCCTGGTGCCATTGCTCTGACCCATTAACAGCGAGTGGTGTCAGTGTTTGCAGGGACTACCCCCAAAAAGGAAGAATTTGGAGTATCAGCCTCATGGCAAGGCTTTACCTGGTAATTAAAAGGTTTCAGGCAGCACTGCTGTTCCTCACCAGCCTTTCATGCACAGATTGGTGGTGGCTGGGGGACACCATTCCTTGCTGGCACCCAGGGCTTGTAGCCAGATTTTTAGCTCCACATGCAGCAGAGAAGGACATGTGGCTCAGCAGGTACCACAGGGGATAAAGGAGACAGGGATTTCAGCCCTGGCTTTGACTTTCTGGAGTCATCATTTTTGGTAAGGCAACTCTAAGAGACAGCTGCTTGAATTCTTCAGTCGTTTAAGAGCTGTAATAACACAAATCAAGTTGTTTCCCTCAAATTGCCCTTCATCTTGGGGATATGGTTTGGTGGTGAATGTGGCAGTGCTGGGTTAACAGTTGGACTTGTTGATCTTGGAAGTCTTTTCCAGCCTTAACTATTCTATGATTCTATATTCCATTTTTGAGAAGGGGGTTCTAGTTAATCCAGCTCTCTCCAGCCCACCCAACACATGGTCTCCTGCTTGTGACCCTTGAGCTGGCCTACAAGAAGGAGGTGGAGAGGATGTGCAGGAGTCCTTAAGCCACACAGGGAGGTTTGTACAGTACCCAGTGAAGGGCCTGGTCCTCATTCCTCAGCTGAGCCGAGCCTGTGATGAGTATCAGTGGTACTGGAGCTCCTTCCAGCAGCGTGATGTGACCAACATCTGATGTGGGGGGGTAATGGACCAAGGAAGCACGTCAGGCACAGACAGTGCTCTGCTCCCTTTGGGGACTGTGGAAAGCAGGGAGGGGTCACATGCAGGAGGGTGACAGTTTCCCAGCTTTTAGGGTGGTTGATTTTTCTTGCTCTTTCCTGGTTGGCACAGGCAGGGCTGCATTCCTGCAGACAATAGGTCTTGCCCGGCCACCCCCAGCGAGGGCTGCCTGCTGTACCCCTGGTCATACAGGCATGATCTCAGCTCTGCCTGCTCAGATCTCAGCTCTTCCCAGGCTCAGCAGTTTGCAGGATTTGTCCTCTTACCCCTACACCTCCTCAGAGTTGAAATTCATGAGCTCTGTTTAGCAGAGGTGAACAAGAGGAGGTGGTGAACTTAGCTCAACAACCAAACTACCTGTCCTGGGGAAATCTGTGCTCTGTTTTGGGGAAAGACTTGGGGAACAAACTTAAAAATCCCTGAGAAAAATCCAGATCCCTTCCCAGGGCACAGTTCCCATCTGGCAAAGTACAAGGATGTCTCCTACACTCTCCATGTCTGGGCACCACAGACTGGCAGCTGCTCTGACTCTGATAATTTCATGGGGAAGGCTGGTGTGTGTTGGCAGGGGCAGGGCTTCAGGATTTCATCCCCCCTCCCATCCCTGAGCACAGGGTGACTTTCCGTAGTCACACGTGCAGCCTGGTCACTGAAATGAGACGGGTTAAAAACAACCCCCAGTTGTGAAAAATATCGGTCTGCCTGAGTGCTAAAAACAGAAATAAACAGTGAGAGCTCCAGCCACCTTCACCAGTAAAGCCAGCATGTTCTGCAGCTACCTCAGTGATCCCGACCCACAGTAAAACCATGGGACCAGTTGGCTTCACTGAGTAATAAAGGACCACAGGAGAGAAACCCAGCTGTGGGGGACATGAGTCGACTTTCTGGTTCCTGCACAGACATCCCATGTAATCTTGTCCAAAAGGCATAAATAACCTCTGTTTGCCTCAGCTCCCACGTGAGAACAGGGCGTTAATCCCTCATCTCGCTTGTTCACAGTGTGATTCCCATGAAAGGACAGTCCCAGGGAACCTGGGCCTCAGGGGCTGTCACTACCATGGCACAAGGGAGTTCCTGCTCTGCCACCCCCAGGATGCCACGGGATGACCTTTGCCAGGCTCACACACCCATTGACCAGCGCTGAGTCTCCCCTGCCTGTGAAATGGCTCCTTTCTGCCGGATTCAGACGATGCTGGAAAAGGCAGAGGCTCTGCTTGATGACCCTGACCAAAGTGTGCTGGAATTTGCTGGGTTTCATAAGGTTTTCATTAGGGCTGCGAGGGAGCCCCTGAGGTTTTGTGAAACTCTTAAACTATCTGTGCAGTGATTTGCAAAACCGTCCTCTTTGTGGGGATGTTTGTTTTCGCTGGTCCTCTCTGCTTTTTTAATTCCTCTCCTCATTGTCTTCCTCTTCAAGGTGTATATGTTGTTTTATCTAGGGGAAACACCTGCTCCATAAAATGGCTTAAAACATTGTTAGGCATTGAAACAGGCTGCCCAGGGGAGTGGTGGAATCACCATTCTTGGAAGTGTTCAAAAACGACGAAGACATAGCCCCTGGGGACATGGTTTGGTGGTGGACTTGGCAGTACTGGGTTAATGGTTGGACTCAATGAACTGAGAGGTCTTTTCAAACCTTAATGATTCCACAGCTGAGGACTGAGGACAGGGTGGCAATAGGATGCTGAGGAGAGAGGGTTGGTTGCCAATAACAAGTTGCCAGCTCTTGCTTGGGTGATCTGGGTTTGTTCCTCTCTTTCTTACCCAGTTCCTGCAGTGATCCTCATCGGGAAACCTCCATGTGTATCCTGTGCTCCCTCCCTGGTATCATCCCTATAACAGCAAGCAATGATCCCTGCTATCATCTTAAAACAGACAGGTAAACACCTCAGTGCAAGGCTCCCACAATGCCTTACCTGGGGTTAAGTACTGAATCAGGATTTAAGATCTCTAGAAGATTGTAATCTAATAGCAGGAATCAGCAGCTGATAGGCCAGATCCTCTGCTCAGCTGTTTGTGGTTTATATAAAGATGAGGAAAACAGGGACTGGAAAATCACTGTTTTGTTTTCCTGCACATGGTTACTCTGTGAAGCCACCACACTGCAGTGAAGCTCACCCCATCAGACTCCCCATCTCTTTGCCTAAAGGATCAGCTCCAACTGAGTCTGCATGGCCACCAAGCGCTTCCCTAAAGCTTCTTGGTGCTCTGGAAATGCAGGCTAATTTTCTGAAATAGCAAATCTAAGCTTTTTATCCTCATCCATCCTAGTCGATCCAGCCTGAAGAATATCAGGTGCCCAGACTCTGGCAGCAGCATTAGAAGGTTTTGACAGTGATCTGGGGGTGATGGGTCTGGGGGACTCAGGTCCTTCTGGAGGTTTCCCCGGATGAAACAACAGTCTGGATACATCCAGATCTGCGCAGGGGCCTCTGTGCCACATTCCTCCTCTGGCTGGAAGGCTGCCAGGGCGGCTGTTTGCCCAAGCCACGTCATGGTCTCACCTCAGCTGTCCTGTTTTCTCAGTGCACCTGCTAATTCCTGGCAGTGGCGGGCGAGATTAAACGGGGAGAGGTGCAGAGGAACCCACACCCACAGTGCACACAGGCAGGGACAGCCACCCCCAGGGATTGTCACCTCCCCGCTGACCTGTGCCCAGCCAGGTGCAGATTAACCTCCCGAGAGGGGACAGCAGCTCTTTTACTCCAAGACAGGAGTTTTTCACCCACAGAAGTCTGGAATAACTCCCCTCCCTGAGGGTTGGAAGGATGTAATTCTCCCAAACGTAATTCTGGAAAACACTTTGCTGTACATCCCTCTGCAAAACCATCAGGAGCAGCCAGAGCTGGCACAGACAGACCGAGGGAGGTCTGGCATGGTACAACTGTTTCCATCAGTGTTGTTATGTCCCACCATTGTATCAGTGCAGTTACATTTACTGAGGTATTTCTCCTGGCTAGCAGAGACTTAGACTTGTGCCTCCCACCATCAGAGATGGGTTATAGATACTTTAGGACACAGAAGAGGAGTTTGAGACTGACCAGAAGCCCTGGTATCTCCTGCTGTTGTGCTGCAAGGTGTCATCATTTCTGGACCTCCCTCCTTTTCTTTCACAAGAGGGTGCTTTTCCCCACAAGCCTGAGGAAACATGAGCCCAATATTCCCAAAGCATAACCCAGAATAGCTGGATAAAATGGAGTTTGCACTAATGTTGATAGGCAATAAATTGGAGCTACAGCTACAGGTTTGATCAGCCCCAATGTTGTAACCCCTGTGGACAGAGTGCTCCTGCCTTATCCTGCTGCGAGCTGTTGGCTCTGAGAAGGTACCAACAGGTGGGAAGAGCTCTCTAGAGCTTTCACCAAAGCTCTTCCTGCCCGAAATCAATGTTTACCCTCATGTCCTTGGCTTGCCAAGGCCACTCCTTTCTGCAGAACTGGGGCCTGTCCTGCCCCTGCCTCCACAGGATCCTCCATTCCCAGGGCTCCGTGTGCAGCGATGCCCCGGAGCTGTGCTGGGAGGGCTTGTTGGAAGGACTGAGGCCTCTCTGTGTGCTGTGAGCCACACATGCTGAGTGGCATGAGCTGACCAGAGCAGGATGCAGTGACTCCTTATGGCTCAGGATGGCTGTGCCTGTGACAGAGCACGGCCGTGCACTGCGGCACTGAGACACAGCAGCGCTCCTCACCCGAATGCCCAGGCACCTTCTCCTGTCCCAAGACATTTCCATTTGCTGCTGTTAACCATTAACCAGCACTCTGTTACCTGTCAGGGGCAGCTCTGTGCTGCCTGGTCAGCTGGTGCCCACAGAGCTCTGTCCTACAAAACCATTCCCACACAAAGTCCCCACCTCCACCAGACTGAGCCCGCCAGGCCAAAGAGCAAAGCTGTGTTCACTTTTCTGCATCAAACCACCCCTTTGCAGGCAGCTGGGCCAAACCCTGAAGTTGGTTTTTGCTCAATCCCTTGTGGCTTCTGTTCATCCCTGCCTTGCTCATGGGTTGGATGCTGTGGCTGCCTGAGATGTACTTCTCGAGGGGTCCTTTGCTTCATCAAGTTGTGAGTTCGAACAAGTGAGGTCCTCACATTGTAGAATAGAATCATTTAGGTTGGAAAAAGACCTATAAGATCAAGTCCAGCCGTCAACCCAGCACTGCCAAGGCCACCACTAAACCACATCCCTAAATGCTCCATCTACACGTCTTTTAAATCCCTCCAGGGATGGTGACTCCATCGCTTCCCTGGGCAGCCTGCTCCAATACCTGACAACCCTTTTGGATAAGAAACTTTTCCTAATATCCAGTCTAAACCTCCCCTGGCACAACTTGAGGCCATTTCCTCCCATTTTATCACTTGATACCTGGGAGAAGAAACCGACCTCCACCTGGCTACAACTTCCTTTCAGGTAGTTGGAAAGAACAAGGAGGTTTTCCCTGAGAGATGATCTTACAGCTGACATACATGCTCTTGTATTGCTTTCTCATCCTTTTCCCCACACCCAGGAGCACAGCAGGTGAGGGAGCACTAAGTTATAACCCAATCCTCCTCTCAGTAGGTAGACCTGTGAGAGGCACTATGTAGATTTTCATCTGGACATAATGATTTTGTGGGGCAGAGAAGTGCCTGAGCAAGGCTACGTGAGGGATGGGCAGTAAAATGTCACATGCTTTGGTTGTGGGTCAAGGAAAGCTCTCCTGAAAACTTCTCAGAAATTCATGCAATGCTTTGGCCATTACAGGTCAGGACATTCAACCTCATATAAGTAGCAAAGGGTATTTTCACTAGCTGCTCAAGCACCTTGTGGGTTTTTTTTTCCTCCTTCCCTTGCTTTTCCAAAGCATGAGGCCCCTGCTGTGTTATCTCATCTGCCCTTCCCTCTTCCTCCCAGAGCTCCATACCCAAAAGCAGGGTGGAAATACCTTTGCAACGTGTCATTTTGCAAACACATCCTTGGCAGAGCCTGTTTCCCCATGCACAATGTTCACCTTGTCCACAGGCACGCGGGATGGTCAAGGCTGAGGCAGATGTGGGCCATCACACTGCCAAACCTTGAGTTTGCTCTTCTGGACTCTTCCTCCCGACAGATTCTGGTTTTACCCCAGTGTGGACCTATGACAATGTCTTCAGTGTCTTGGGCTTGCACTGGGACACTGAAAACAGCCTCATCTGACATCTGTGTGCATGAAAAAAATATTAAACCATAAGGCCTTTGAGCTCTGGGAATACCAGGTCAAGGCTTAGGTCCAGGATACAAGAGCACCAAGTTGTGCACATGGGAAGAACAGCTGGACAGGAACATCTCAGATCATGTTTCAGTTATGAAAGTCAGGCTATTCTGTTTTCCACTAGTACTCAGTTAAACTGCTTGGAAATAATGTTTTCTGCTCTATAACCTCATGGCACGACCAGAATTAGCAGGAAGCAAAAGTGCCTACAGCTCAGCACCAAATGAGCCTGTGTTTTATGACAAACATCTTTTCCCTTGGCATTGACTGTTCTAAACTGCTTTATATATATATATATATATCTGCAGTTTTAGTCTCCTTAAAAACTCACCAGGATTTATTTACTACTTTTTCACTGTGCTGATGGAAAGGAGTGGGGACAGGCAGCTCAAGCATCACCTCTGCATGAGCCTGAAGGGCATCACCCAAGCTGTGGGTAAAGGAATGGCAGGCTTCACCCCAGAGCTCAAATTCGTGTAGCCACCACCATGGATTGCTGGGTTGCTCTACAGCAGCATACATCAGCACCAAAAAGGACCCAGACACACAGCAGTTATTAACTAAACTCTTGGTGCTGGGCATAATGAGTTTAGGTGGCTAAAAAAGAACCAGAGCAAAAGAACCAGGGTGTGTGACCCTCACCACTGGGCCAGCAGTGGGTTTGGGGTGGCCTCCAAAGATAAAAGCAAACCCTGTTGCAGGGCCCCATCTTCTGTGGACTGGAGGAAGACACTCAGGCAAAACGAAAAGAATGAAAAATGAAAGGTGAAGGCCCTTACGGGTTTTATGAGCTGTAGCCTGCAGACATTAAGGGAGAAATCACCTGCTAAGAGGCAGTTTTGCATCTTTAACCATGAATTAAGATCTCTGCAGTGTTCCTCTCAGATATGGGCACACCCAGGCTGAATAAGCAGGTCCAAGCCCTGCCCTGTGGTTGGTGGCAAACCGGTCTGTAGTTAATGTCACCGGTATTTTGGGCATTCTTCCCACCACAGGTCCCACAGGTATAAGAGTGGTCAGTGCACAAGGTCTGCGGAAACTGCGGTTTAAACCTGTTCAGACACCTGGTTTAGCTGGTGAGGTGACTCATATTTATTTTCAGATTGTGTGGGTTAATCTAGAAAATTAGGGAAGTGACAAGAGAAGCTCGATGTGCAGTAAGGAAAGGACTTGGACGGTTCCCAGTCCTGAGAGGTCACATAGTCTCCATTCTTGGAGACATTCAAAACACAGATAGACACAATCCCGGGCCTCCCAAAGGCAGAGCTGATGGCTGGTGACAGGGTACCAAGTGGTGCCTCCTCTCCTCTCCAGAGGGGGATGTTTCCTCCATCAGCAGTGAGCAGCACCATGGATATGCCAGGCAGGAACAGCAGGGAATGACAGGACATGGTTTATCTTCACGTTACCCACAGCCAGTGGCATCAGGGCAGCTTCCAGTGACTGTGTCTTACAGCCATCCTTCACAGGTAACTTTTTCTCAGCAATGAGCTACAAGTATCCACAGACACAGCTTCCTGCTGCCAAAGGTGGCTCCGGCAAACACTGCTGGGGCTGTCTGGTTTATCATTACTTTTCTCCTGGGAGGGCAGCCCGGTTAAACACTCCAATGCTCTGTTACATTCCCATTTCAGTCACTAATCTTGACGGCACTCAAGCCCCTGAATGCACCCAGGGCTCCAGACTGCAAGGACAGGGAGACCCAGCTCGGCCTTGCAGGGAGCTGAGGAGCTGGAACCTTCCCTGAGCACTTTCCCCCTCGGAACAGCTTTGCCAAAATTCGGGACAGTCGGAGCCAGAGACTGGAGCTGGAACTCTTAGTCCCAAGAGTTACGGTGGCACTGAGCAGCACCGCACCTTGCTTTGTCCAGCAGAGACTGAGAAAAGGAGCGGGGGGGGGGGAATTCCTCCTGTGCCCTTTTAAATCTGGACAAAACAGGTTTTTAATGAAAGCAGCACTTAATCATTACTGCCCTGTGAATTCAGAGCTGGTGGATATTTGATGCAAACAGAGAGTTGGTTGAAACTCTCCCGTACCGGCTCCCTCTTTGTCCCCCCTTGAGCCTGGGAATGGGTGTGATCTCCGAGTAGGAGTGTCTCTGCGGTTAAGTAGAGGATTGAATTACCGAACACTGCTGTTCCCGAGCTGACAAGGTAGCAGAGCAGCGAACAAAAAGTGCCTTGAAACTAGGCAAAGAGGAGAGAAGGCGCTGGGTTTGGTGGAGAAGGGAGACCTGTGAGGACACTGTGCACTTTCCAGCAAGGTAAGCAGCCTCCCTGCACCCCCGTCAGTTTTAATAAGGCCAGAACTGTTTAATGACTTTCGTTCAGTGGGATAGTAGGAAAAAAAAAGAAAAAAAAAAGAAGTAATACGTTTCATATTTTTTAAAAAATATCTCCCCTGGTAAGCCAGGATGTCTCTACTGAAATGAGCCCACGCTGATTTACATCGTTTGGGGTTGGAACGAGCAGCTTGCCAAGCTTGCCAAGAACCCATCCAGGCTCCATATCAGCTCTGAGGACACATGCTTTTCGTTTAGCTCTCTGCACAGACCAGCTTTGATTTCGTGCAACGACCAATTAACGGCGTTGTTTTGGGCCTGGGTTGTTTTATGCTTTGCTGCCGTGGGGATTTGCTGGAAGCTCATCTGCCTTTCCGGCACAGTTTTGGGTCCAGGCAGCCACAGAAAGTCTTTGCAAGTTCTCACCGATAGGTTTTATTGTCATCTAATCAATAGATTACTAATGGTTGAGCTGCTGGGCTGCTTTGCTCTGTAAATAGAGTGTTTTCTCGTCCTGCTGGTTTGAGATGCAAGTTGCACTGAGGTAAAATTGAGTTGTAGTGGAGTTGAGCTGCAGGCTTTACTTGCCAGTATTTTTCTTAGGCGTGCCTATTAGAAACATAAATATTTAACACAAAGGAGAGCTGATATGAATTAGCATCTGTGGGAGGCTCACGCTCATTCGAGGCTGCCCTAGCACAGATGTAAACAAGTGTTACGGCAGCCGAAGCAAACTGGCCCCGCCAGAGCAGCACTTAGAGGGTGAATCATCCAGGTGCTCTTTACACACCGCAGCTAAAAGGGCCGATTAGAGCCTGCAGAGTAGAGATTAGACACTCACAGGGCATTGGCCTTCCTCTTCCGCGGGGTTTCACCGTTCCCCCGAGGTGCCAGGTGGGAGGCAATGCCAGGACAGACAGGAGCCAGAGTGGTGCAGATCAGAACAGCCCCAACTGCCCTCCCTCACCTTCCTCCTGGCACAGCCAGGTGAGCCTCCCCTCCTCCTCCTCCCTGCACAAACAGGATGCCCTTATCCTCCTCCAGCTCCCTTTCCACCAGCAAACACATGGGTCTCATGATGTTATTTCCAAGGCAGGACTTTGTGTCAGCAGTTGCCAAGTTCTCCCAGCTGGAAGCAAAGTTTTTGTGCCATGGCTGCAAGCGATGTCACCCTGATCTCCTGCCTCCTCCTGCTATCTTGGGACTCCTCGTTAGGTTGAGTCAATAAATCCCTGCTCTTTCATAGCCAGGGATGCTGAAGATGTTCATGGTGCCTCTTGGCCTTTTCCATGGAGCTGTTTTTCTGGACTTTGAGCCTGGAGGTTGTTATCTTTTCTGCTATGGGCCCCCCTGGGGAGATGTGGGACATGTGACATGGAAGAGATGCACTGTGGGCTCTGTGACCTCAGGCTGGATCTGTCCTGCAGCCTGGTCCTCCAGAACCACCCATCCTGTGCTCGTTCCATCCCCAGCTGAGGAGGAGATCAGCTCAGACACCTGCCCCGTGCTTGGAAGATGCTGGGGCTCAGCTCTGTGCTGGGAGCATCTCATTTGACCACAAGCCTTTCCTCAGTTTAAATAGAGCTAAATACAAGGTGGCCCACTTGGAAGCAGAGCCCTGAAATGCCCTGTGCAGTGAAGGGAGCTCAGGGCACAGCCAAAGCCTTGGTGATACCTTGGTGCCTCCTGCCCCAGCTGCATTTTTGCCATCCTTGACCATCCTTTGCCACCACTGACCTTCCTCAAAGTCCCTCCTTTGTCACAGGGAATGGGCTCTTTTGCAGCCTTCTGAAATTTGCTCTGGAACAAAAAACCCACAGATTGGGCTTTCCATATATGAAAAGTCCACCTTCACAAGGAAAGATTCCAGTGTGGACACACCCAAAATATCTTGGCTCCAGCTCTCTGTTTATTCATGTATATTCTTTAGCTTCTGTTGACCCCTCAGAGAAAATGATCATTCAGTCACAAGGGGATACACTCTCCCACAACTCACTAAAACCTTGCTTTTCCTGAGCTCTCTCTCCATATAATACAACCCTGGAAATGAGCCTAATTGTGGTTTATCTTGCATGATTATACATTTCTACTGTATTTCCACCCATTCTGGATGTAAGAGGAATGCAAAAAGGGGTGAATATGTCGCTAAGTCTCTGGTATCCTTCAGTCTGAAAAGTCCTGTGCAATGTAATGTTAATTTCCAGCACTGGATGATGTGCATCCGATTCAGCTGCCTTGATTTGCAGGGGCCTCTGCTTGAAACAGAAACCCTGCCATTTTTTATCCATCTTTATCTGAGCCTATTCAGACTTATCTGAGGCAGTGCTGGGTAGAGTAACAGTGGAACTTGTTATTACCTTATATCCACGTCAAAGACGTGAGGCGTGGGGGATGCTAAATTGCATGGTTGAGCTCCATCCTGGGCAGTTCCTTGTGGAATGAGCTATTCAGAGCAGTCGACCTCTTCTACCTAAAAATGTCCTGTTGCCATGCCCTGACATGAAAGAATAGGTTTGTGTCTGGCCCTTTATTTAAAACTGCTCTTACAGAAACAGCTGAACAGGGTAAGACACAGGCAGTGCTAGAAAACATGTTCTTTTTTGGGTTATAGGGACTACCTAGATACCCACCTTCCCTTTGGGAGTGTGCTAGAGCCTGAATTACTGTACTTTGTTGCTATGGAATATCTGTCTGGATATGAGCTGATCCCACCCATCCCAGTGTTTTGGATGCCTGGTTCCCTTCCCGGTGCTCAGACACAACTCCCATTGGCAGCTCCGGGTCCAAGAGTCAGTCCTGGAGGAATGACTATTTCTGAGGCTGTTTGCAGTATTTTCAGGGATGTTTTATTCATTTGGCTTTGTGCAGGTGACATGCTGCTCTCTCTGCTTTCATTTCCTCACGCTGGCTGTCATTTCTGCCCAGAGGGGATTGCACACCCTTCCCATGCCCACATGCTGTGGTCCTGTGTGGACTTCACTTTTTATGCCAGGCAAGTGGCAGATGCACATCTTGGGAGTGAGGCTCAGTGATCCTTGTGGGTCTTTCAGACTCAGGATATTCTATGATTCTATGACTGTCAGATCTCCACGGGCTGGGACTTTGCTGCAGGAGCCCCAGAGCTGGGCAGCACGGGGTTTAGCTCACAAATTGGTGATGTACCAACACCACCCATCACACAACACATGATACCACAGGAGCAAAGTTACACCTCCTTATTGCCCCATGTCCCTCTTCCCATCATTCCCAGTCATCCACCCCACCTCCATTTGCCCCATTGTTTTCCTGGATCCTTTTCCTACCACAACAGAGAAGAACCACTGAAAACCATCTTGGGAAGGATGGTGCTCCTCAAGGAGCAGTCACTTAGAGTGAGGAGAGGCAGGTGGAGGCTGAGTGGCACCCCCAAAATCACAGGAGGACCAAGAGCGACCTCACAGCCCATCCTGGATTGGAAGGGCTGGATGAAACAGTGATAAACACACCATGTGCATGGTGCTGAACACAGGCCTAGAGGATAACACCAGTGGGGGTGACTGCTACAAAAAAGGCATGTGGTGCTGGTGTTCCATTGAGAGGAGATCCCGTGAAGGGCTGGCTCTGCTCCCATGACCTTAAAGCTCATTTAAAGCAACTCATATCTTGGCTCAGCACCCTGTCCCAGTGGAAGCTTGGGTTGAGTTGGTTGGTCCCCACTTGTCTTGACACCAGTCAGGTGTCTTTCATCACGGGTGTGTCAGCCAACATACACAACGGGTGAGTGGTCCTTTGCAGCTCAAGAAACAAACCTTCTCCCTAAAAAAATCCTTTACATCTCACCGAGCCAGCAATGGAAATGCAGAGTTGCCTATGGAGCACCCTGCTTAGGTCCAGGTCATTTCGTTTGCAATCCAGAGTGGAAACCTGCTTGCTTTTTTTTTTTTCCAAAAGTCTTGGTTTTCTCTTCCCAAGTTTTATGTCACGCTTGCAGGTCTGAACTGAAACAAAAGTGAAACAGTCCCTTCCTTTCTGTAGTTAATATTAGTTTTGCTGCTTTCCACTGGAAAGCCAATGTTCTGGAGAGTAGTTCTCTGGCTGGTCTGAGGGGGGCCAGAGCAACACCCCTGCTCCATCACCATCAAACAAAGGTCCTGAGAGAAAGGGCTTATTGAACTACACTCATTAAACTGTGCACCAGGAAAAGCTGTTCTTTATCTTGCACACACACACGTGTGCACATATATACATGTGTGAATTCTTACAATAAATAGGAAACTTTATGTGCAGCAGCAAAAATCGTAACTCTTGGACTTGTTTTTTGAGAAGGATAGGCCAGGTGGACACCGGTACTTGGGTTTAATCAAGATTTTATTTGAGGTATTTGTCTCAGTTCACACTGACAGATCTGTCCAGAAAAATCTTGGGGCACAGTGGGTGGGACTGAGCCCCCACACTCTGAGAGAGCTGGAGGGCAGCGTGGCCAGCTGGGCTCTCCATCCAGAGTTTCCCTCATGGACCAAGGGGACAGTGAGTCCCTCCTGACCAAGATTCACTGGATCTGCCCCAGACCAACCATCAGGATGAGGGAAACCACCAAGAGGCAGTCCTCCTCAGACTAAAGCACCTGAAACTGGGTTGGATGAATCCCAGCCTCTAACCTCCCTCTCCTGCCCCTCCTCCAGGCTCTTTTAAATCTGAGGAAGCAGTGGCCTTTCCTCAGTTTCAGCTGAGAAAATGCCTTCATTTGAGAGTTTCACCTCAACTTCCAGCTGTCACATACTTCCTGTGAGCTTTTGAAGTGCAGGTGCTCCCCAGGGCTCAGGAAGGCCTCGCACAGGTGAACAAACACACATTCTCTCCTCCCTGATGTCTCAGCTCTGGTTTTCCTTACCTGCAGCCATGAGGTTAAATAATGCTCTGCTAAAGTGCTGATGTGGGAGAGGATCCTAACTTTTTTTCTTGGAAGTGGTGGGTAATTAGAACTTAGTTAGAGAGAACTTGAACCATTTCCCTGGAAGCCAGGAAGAGGAATTAAAATGGCTTCAGCTTTGTTTTCCTTCTGCGTGCGTCTCCTGCCCTCCCCGTGGCACGAAGCCCTGCCTTGGGATGCAGCGCTGGTCCTGAGCCAGGAATCTCTCCCTTTCACTAGGGGAGAAAGAACTGAAAGAGAGGAGAGATTTGTTCCTAATGAATTGGCAAGCTACCTGCTCACCTTTCCCTTGGGATGGCTCCGTGCTGTTTCTGACTCGAAGACCTCACGGAGAGGAGCTGGAGGCGCAGTGGATACCTCTGAAGTAGTTGTGCACCAAGCTGGAGTTTATTGTTTGACAAAAGAGCACCTGGCACCACACCAGGGCAATGCTGCTGCAAGGGGCTTGTGTGCAGAGGGCTTTTAACAGCTTCCCGTGCCTCTGTTTTTTTCTCACGGGGCTTCAGAGAGGGGTGGGTTTGCACAGAGGGAGTTTGTTATCCATCACAGGGACTGATCTGGGGGAGAAGTTACTGTAGCTCAGCCTCTGCTGCTGCTTCTGAGAGCCCTGAGTCTGTCGGGGCTGCCCTCACCCTGCAGAGATGCTGCCTGCCTGGGAGAGCCTGCTGCTTTCAAAGACATCCTGGGGAAGGAGGACTTCAAGAAACCAGTCAGTCAAGAGCTGTGTGGGTGCCCTGACCTTCTCTGTAGGACGCCAAGGGCTGCTGTCCCCCACCTTCAGCCAATTTGCTCTCCCCTTTCGAGAGCCAGTCGCTGCTGAGCACTGGGCTCTGCATCCAGAGTGATGAATGTGGAAACTCAGACCACATGACTTGGGAGCTGTGGCTGGCTCCCTGATTTAATTGTCAGGACATTGTTCTTACATTGTGAGAAGTTTCCTGGGACAATGCGGCTCCACCGTTCCCAGGAAAAATAGTGGGTTGTTAGAACTTCAGAGGGAGGACTCAGAAATAGCAGCAGTTTGGGAAAAAAAAAACACCTGCTCCTACAAATCAGTTTCCCAAGACCATCTGCTTGAAGACCAGGCTGCTGGAATGCTACCAGCAGTGAGATAAACAGAGAGGGACAAGGGGGATCATAAAGAGAGGTGTGGAGAGATGAGCAAGATTTCCTGAATGGAGTGAGGTGTTGAACTAGAATTTATGGCAGGTGGAAATGCAGCTGCAGGGACTAGTCAGAGTGAGAGGAGATAAATCATGAGATGCCTTCCCTTCTAAATCAGATGTCCTCTGAGGAATCTGAAGAGGCTGATGAGATACAGGCTGAGGGCTGTTGCAACTGGGAAGGGGGGTATTTCCCAGTAACCTGGTATTTCCTTGTGTTCTTTGCTTTTATGTAAGGATCAATGGAAGGACTGGAGGATTAGTGTTAAGTCCACCTGCCTGTTGCTCACAATGAGCTGAAAGGTAAAGCTCACAGCCCCAGTGGCTTTCTGGGAATGACTAAGTATCAGCTACTAAGCCAGAGGTGCCAGAAATGGACAGGAGGTGAAGGCACAGGTTATAAGAAGACACACTAAGATGAGAGTCTGTTTCTTGGTAATGCCTAGGATGGTAGTTGGAGATGGGGTAAATTTCTATGATTCAAGAGACAGCAGCTGGGTCCAGGGAACACTGGTCAGCTTCTGTCAGACAGGGTAGAATGATTATTGGTCTTTCAGAACCCAAGAAATTACTTGGCTAGGTGAATCCAGGTTTCTGCATCCTTTGAATTTACTGAATAGGGAATTCAAACCTCTCTTGGGCTGTAGAGCACTTACAGTTTGAGAGCCCATCATTAACATAAAATCCTCTCTGTGGTTCTTTTCATCCCAGGCTCTTAATTCTTCGCTCACATTAATCCTAAACCGACTTTATCGTCTCAGTCCTCAGCCCTTGCCCCATGAGCAAAGAACAGAAAACACCAGTCACCTCTGATGCCAGGTAGCTGCTTGGCTGAGATGTGGTGTGGTGATCCCTGGCAGCCATTCATGGAAAAAGGGAAAACCTGCCCACCTGAACCCAGTGAGGTTCCTTCTTATCTCCAGAGCCATTGACCCTGAGAAGGTGAGCACAGTTTTAGGTCATCCCATCCAATACTGCATCTCAAGTTTTAATCCAGTGCTACTTAAGAGAAATCTAAGAAAGCCCTTCAACCCGTTTCATGATCCACCCAGATGATTTGGTAGCATGGATGGGGGATCTTTTCTGACCAGTGCAGGTGGCTGAAGCACAAGGGCCAATCCCTGTTATTACCTTAATGCCAAACTGATGGGAGGGAGCATCTTGCTGGAAGTGCCGCATCTGAGCAGGGGCTTGTGGTCACAGATCCCGAGGAGCTGAGCCCAGAGAGCACATCCTGGCCATTTAGCCATCTCATTTTAAAGACATTAAGTAAAGACAAGCCTTCCAGCTTCCCTAATAAGCTGTTCCAATGTTTAATTGCCCACCATGATCAGAAATAGCATCTTATTTCAAGGCCTGTTTTACGTAAGTTTAGCTGCCAGGCAACAGCTCTTTCCAGCAAGGCTGAAGTGCTTTCTGTGGTCAGCCAGGCATGTCTGTGCAGAGTTTTCTCCTTGGCATGTCAGCCACACCGAGGTCCTGAACTTGGACCTCACTGGACTTGGAGGAGGAGGATGAGCTGACTGGGCTTTTTTCTTTTTTTACCACCCCCCCACAGCACATATCCCATTCCCTGCCTCATCACCACATTCCAAAACATCCAACATGGGTTGGAGGAGGGTGTTACGGCTCTGAGTGTGTGACAACATGAGACAGGAGACAAAACCCCATTGCTGGATCTCCCTGCCTGTCACTTCCATGTGAGGTACAAGCTGCTTTTTCTCCTCTCGCAACGGAAGAATAAAAGACAACTTGCACAGGTTGAATGCTGTACTCTGGACAGTCACTTGCTAGAGACAGTCACTGTTCCCAAGCTGTAGCTGGTGAACCACACAAGGTAATTCAACACTGAATTTCATTCCTCTGGGCAGGACAAGAGTTAACCACTCTCTGCTCTGCAAACAAAACATGGCACCTACTTGGGCCCAGATGCCCAACTGTAATGGAGACAATGAAAGCAATTCAGCAGCCCTGGTTTACCTCATCTAATGCCAGTCCAAGTATTCCCAATAATTAGGCCTTTCAGCCTGGAAAGGCTGGAGCCACAGCTGCTTCCTATTTTCCCCAAAGCTGTACAGAGCATTAGTCATTTCACTGGGGTTTTTTATTACCGTGACTACAGCCCCGTAAGTGTGCCGCCAAAACCCAGACAAGCCAAACCAGCCTGGATTCAGAACGTACTTTGGGAGCTTGAAATGTTCTCCTGTCCCCCTTTCTGAGTCCTGGTTTTCCCTCCCCACCCAAACAGCCGGAGTCTGCCCGAAGAAATGTCCTGCTAGGTCTGGGCTCCGTACACGGGCCAGGCTGACCAAAATGAAGCAGTGATTATTGGCACTTCCATCCCAACTATTAATCATTAACCAGCCTTGGGAGTGACCTTGACACTTAATTAGTCATCTAGTCCTTCCTGAAGGCAAAGCTTTTCCCCACACTGTGCTGGTGGGAGAGGGGATAGGGACTGTGTTTAGCAAGCGGGAGTGTCGCTGTGATTTTGGCAGTGCATGGAGGGGAGTGGGTGTAACAGAGGCACATCTGCCCTCATGCACCAGATTTTTTTGCCTAAGTTGTGATAGGGAAGGCTTTGCTTTTAGCTCTGGAGGCTCCAGGTTGTCCTGACAGTAGCATCCAGTCAAGAGGCCAGCCACTGATGTTCTGTTTTCAAGTCCTCTGCCCTCAGTCAACAGCAGCATTTGTTCTTTGCAGCTTAATTTGTAGCATCTTAACCAAGGGGTGATGACCCAGCAGATCAGCTGCAAGCCAGAAGTTGCCTTTGCTACACAGTGGCCACCTATCAGCCGACCTTCATGGTGTGAACTTTTCTCCTCTTTCCTTGGAGAGAGTCCCTGGAAATGGTGGCAGTAGGACAGCTGGTCCTGGAGGTGGAAATGGTGTAGCTGAGTGTCACTAATGCAGAGGCAAAGAGGTGAACTACACGTGCCTCTCCTCCCTTCACAGGTGAAGCTGTGTACAAGGAAGCAAATGTCCATCCCCATAACCAGTTATTTTCCCCTGTGAATTCCTGCCCCAGAGGTGGTTGACTCACACTTCTCGCCAAATTGCATTTCACCTAGTGCTGGGCAAAACTGGTTTGACTGAGGCAAGAACTGCCCCAGACAGTGAACCTTCCAAACCTCTTAACAGCCCCTTTTTTACTTTTCTCTTTTTAAATTAGAAAAGTTTCTGCCCTTCCTGGTTTTAGAACAGATGGGAAGTTTTCACTCCATTAATACTGGATTTTATGTCTGGACAGGAGTTGAATTATGGGATCATCTGA
Organism: Pseudopipra pipra; assembly: GCF_036250125.1. Taxonomy (NCBI): domain Eukaryota; kingdom Metazoa; phylum Chordata; class Aves; order Passeriformes; family Pipridae; genus Pseudopipra; species Pseudopipra pipra. Next base: position 151,455,119 of record NC_087549.1, on the reverse strand, counting down.
TTAAAAACCCACACATTAAATCATTAATGAAATGAGCTGCTTGATTATATAAGTCATATTCCTATTATTTCTGACTTGGCCACCGGCCGAAAGAAGCTGGAAAGTCCAAAGAAACAGCCAACCTTGACTGTGATTCACACTCCCCCAGCTAAATTGCTAAGGAGGAAGGGAGGGACAGCATTTCCCAGAAAAGTGAGGACCAACACTAATGGGCAAGTCTGAGATGGAGAAAGGAGCCCCAGGAGCCGGGGAGATCCAAGGTCCCCGTTTTGAGTCAGATGGGTTTGATTGGGAACCTGTTGGCTGCTTTTCAGAGGGTTTTGTCCAACACAGCTGCCTGTAGTCAGAGGAATCCCAGCATCCTCCGGGTTAACTTTTCCAGGAGAGGCTGGGGTGCTGGGGGAAGCAGGGATATCCAGCTGTGTCTCACAGCTGGCCAGCTGCCGCTTTCCTGCGCTGTTCCCAAGCAGGACGCCTGCTCCTTCCACAGGGAGCAGTGTCGGTGTGGCTAAAAAACTTCACTCCCTCAAGTGTAAACGTCTTCTTCACTGGCTTTGTTTTCAGGTTCTGCCTGTTTTGACGCTGGAAGGAAAAACCCTAAATAAATTAAAAAGATAGCTGAGGGAAGGAGGCTTCACTTGGGTTTTTCTTTGATAGGGACCTTTTGAATGCAACATTAAAAGAAAGGAGAGGTCTTTTGGTTAAGGGTCTGAACTGAGATCATGTTTCTGGCTTCAGTTCTGATAGCCCTGGACTCCACAGTAGGTGAGTCAGGATGCCATCCAGAACACTGTATATCTCATCTCCTCTGTGGACACTGAAATATCTTCCTGGATCTGATGTGTAATCTGTGTGGGTCTCAATTACCTTTCTGGGAACTGAGGCAAAAAATGTCTTTTTTTGTCCTTGCTATTTGTTTTCTTGCCTGGAAGGTATCTGGAGGACCTGAGAGGGAGATGAAAGTTGCTGAATGTGCCCCTGCTAGGGACACAAGGCTACACAGATTCAGTCTTCAAAAGTCCTACAGATCTATCTGTGTTCAGGAAGGAGTGAGCACATCTGACTCCTGCTACCAGTGCTGCCAGACTGTGGCTCCCTGCTCAGTTAACAGAGAGGTGTTGGGGCTGTGCTCAAAACATCCCTAGAAATACCTGCATCTCCCTACTGCCTGTGCAAGGAGCCAGGATCTGGCAGCTCTGGGCTGTGGAAGATCTGGATGGACCAATGTTCCTACATAGAACAGCAATTTTTGTGCTCTTGCTTAGTGTGCAAACTCTTTGGGACAGCCAACACTGCTTATGGCTTATGGTGCCAAGTGCAGCACATCTCTCCCTTCCCTTGTAAAACAAACAATAAACGTGCCTTCTGGCAGGGGACCATCTGTCTCTGTCCTTTCCCTCCTTCGGAAGAAGCAGCTTCCGTGGCTTTGTGCAATAGCTTCCTTTATCTTCCATCTCACCGTGGCTCAGTGGCTGTGCCACATTGGGCAGCCACGGATAGCTCTGTTCCCTCTTGTGGGTAGCTTCCTACAGAAGAGCAGAGGAGAGCAGGAGAGGCCATGGCCCACAGTCAGTGCAGCCTTTTCATCCCAGGACAGAGCAGAAAACGCAGTCAATCGAGTTGTTGTTTTTGTTTTTAACACAGCACAATCGTTCAGTCTGTCATGAGCAAATGCAAGTCGAGGGAGGGCACTGACAAATGAATGCAAGGCACAGGGATCAGTGAGCCGTGTGTTCTCTCGAGGCTGGGCCTTGATTTGTGAGCAGGATTGACTCACAAGGGAAAGGCTGATATGGGTCTTGCCCTTATGCAAACACAGCCTGTCCCGTGGCTGCTGCAGCAGAGCTGAGCTGCTCGGGGGGCACTGGCCATGCCCTGTGGGACAGCCAGCTCTGTTAGGATACAACTCCATGTCTTCATGTACATTGGTTTGGGATTTGATTTGCTTCAGGAGGTTGCTGTGTAAACAAGCTGGGCTCAGAAGTTGTTTCTTGAGCAAAAGCTCAGCAGTAGGAACAGGGGGCATAGCTAAGGGTGGTCCTCTTTTCTCTGCTGGAAGATATGAGGATGGATGGGAGACCTCCACCCACGAGAGAGGCACCAAAACCATCTCAAATGTTCCCAGACACCCTTGTGTGGGCAACCTGAAACCTACCTCTTCCCCATACTGGCAGCAGAGCTTAGGAATCTGCAGAGCTACCTGTAAAATAGACATCTAGGTCACAGACTGGGTCACTCACTCCATGTGCTCTGCTGACTGTGCTGGCTGTGTCTCCACTGACCTTCATGGAGCTGAGGGCCTGGTGCCCTGCCCTGAGATACCTGAGATACCTGAGATACCTGTCTTAATGTAGACCTGAATCTCGTCCTGAAGAAGAAAGGTTACATTCCCTGGACTCCCAGTGCCCCAGGGCCAGGAACCTGCCCTGACCTCCAGCCACTGGTCCAGGAGGTCTCCTGGAGGGCCACTGTTGTCTCCTCCTGTCACAGGAGAAGGGAAGGCTTAGACAAAGTTTTAAAAAGCAGAGCCTTGCCAGTGAGTCTCGAGGTGCAGAAAGGATTCCCTTGCTTTCTAAACTCCTTCTCAGGGAAGGGTTTAGGTCCAGCTGAATCCCATCTTAGCCCCAGACTGCGCTAACAGTTTAAATTTAAAGGAATTATAGAGGTGTGATTAAACCGCTTTGTCCCACAGGTTTTAGTGAAGGCAAAACAGAAATTGATTTATATAAATGAATTATTTATTATGACAAATTAACAAACAGGTGAACAGACAAAAGATCCTAATCAGAATTATTTACTATGCAGTGTGAAAGCAAAAAAAAAAACAAAACCTCAAAATCTACTAGTAAAGTGTTATATAACAAAGTAATATAGTGCACTGTAAAACAATTGTATTAAAGCAATTGTATCGAAGCTAGCAAAAGAACCAATCATTAAGTAGAGATTGATATAACTCACCATATGGGATAGCGGGCAGATTTCTCTCTTTCTCTTAACCCCTGGGGAGTAACCATGAAGTGGTGGCCCTGCTTCACAGGAGAGGCTCCACACTTCAAGGAAGTATGTGGAAGAATCTGCTATATGGAAGTTTTATAGTTGTGATGATGGACTGGTAGTCACAGATTTACAAGCTCGCAGACTCGCTTATCTGTCACATCTTGTTTCAAAAAAGGATGTGTATTCTAAGTCTGGTGAATCAGGATGGTCTTAGCATAATTTAACACCAAGACAGTGACCTGGGCCTGGTGCCAGCAGCTGAACTTGCGTGGTAGCTTGCATGATGGCCTGCATGATGGCTTGCATAGTATGCACTATTGGATTTTAGGTCTGTCCAGGGTGGACTATCCTGCCACACCACCATCCCTCATGCATGGTGGGAACAAAGCAGTATTGAGGTCAAGTCCAGCACTCTGGTGAATCCTTTCTGCCTATTCACATTGGAGGAAAATAATCCCCCACCAAAACGGCAGCATCCTATCCAATCTTTGCTGGGCCCCCCATGAGCATGGATAGCCTGGGAATGGGGGTTCATCCCACTTAACTGTTGATAGTCATCAGAGAGAAAAAGACACATCGAGGTGTGAGTGATCTGTATTAAACCTCCAGTGAGTCAGAGGAGCCCAGCTGACCAGCACACCTACTGCTGTATCCAATTATATGGTTATTTTGGTTTTTCTTCTTCCTTTGCCTTCCAGCTCAGGCCACAGGATGACAGACGGTGACACAAATCTCCCAACCATCGAGAGGAAGCTGGGACTGCAGATATGGGGCATAGAGGTATGACAAGAGGCAGTGATGGCACATGTCCTCTGCATGTCTGGGGGGGGGGGGTGTTTTATGGAAGAGGTATTCTTGAAGTAATCTGTGTGGGAAAAGAGGGTCTTACAGATAAGATACAGCAGGAAATAGAAGACCCAATGTCTCCCGATGAAACTTTCCACATGTTATTGTTTTGGTTTCCTGCTCTGTAAAACGGGGATGATAACATTGACTAAGGAAACGGGAATGTGGTGGGACTGAAACTCTTCCTCCAGCACCAGAGGCTTTTCTTGCTTCTTTCGGGAACCAATGCAAGACTGCTTTAGCACACCAGAAATTCCCTGTTTCGCCAAGAAGATGGGTTATCCGTAGGTAGCCTTAGTTAATACCAGCAGCTGCCACGGGGAAGACACTTATTTTTGTGACAAAGGCATTCCATGGTGCCTCTTTTTACTTCATTCTTGTCTTCCTTACTCCGGGTCACTGCAAGGAGAAATCCTGCAACCTCTGAGTTCACCTTCTGCTTGTGGAGGTGTTTGATTTTGGATTGGAGCTGGGCTGTGCTCAATTCTGCCTCTCTCTGGCCCAATTCACCAAGAACATTGGAATCATTAACCTGCAATGAGAGTGGGTATAGACTGAGGTGCAAAGTCCACTCAGGGGAACAGTGGGAAGGGGATCCAACACACATTTCAAAATGAGAGTTCCAACTGTGTTCCAAATATCACAATCTTTGCCTTTCCATTTCTCTCCAAAGCGCTGCACTAAGGTGCTTTCCAGAGGATCTGTAATTAGAGCCATGTGGGTTTGCAAGGGTCAAGCTGGTATGCTGGGAAACAAGTCAGGACACCAGAAGAATGCATATCTCTAATTTCAGGGAACCACAGGGCCAGTTCCAGCCCAGGAGCTGAGTGTGGACTAGTGGGTGGCACATCCAGGCACCTGTGCTGGGCAGGCATGGCTGGATAATTATGCACTTGAGCCAGAGGAAGTGTGCAATTAGGGTCTGGAGGGGTGAGGGGCACATCAGTGTCCTCAATTCTGCCTTTCCTCAGCGCTGCTGGTTCATCCTTCTCCAAACCCTGATTGTCACCTGAGTGTTTTGGGCACCTCCCTTGTCCTGTTTCACACACATCACCTTCTGGCCCTGAAGTTCCAGCAATGACCCAAACACTGATTTCCTTACAGAATATGAAGATGGTTCCTGTACCTGAAAAGGCTTATGGGACCTTTTTTGAAGGAGACTGTTACATCATTCTGCATGTAAGTAAGACTAGCAAACACTGGTCTGTGTTAGGCAGCTGGTCCAACCCTTTTTCTTTAGCTCTGACTTGGTTCCTAGGTACCCCCTCTGATGGCAAAAGCACTGTGGGTTAAAGTGGTTGTGCACTGTGGGTTAAAGTGTGTGTTCACCATCTAATCATGGATATGAACTGAACGTGGCTGTTGCAACAACATTGTCTGTTTAGTAAACCAGAAGTCCGGGGGAACCATTAACTTAACAGTTCATTAAAAGTGTTTATCTTCTAATCAACTCAGTCATGCCCAGGCATGGAAGAATGGCCAGTGCATTCCTGGCAAACTGAATCAAGGCCCACATTTGCATGGTTTATGGGAGTCTTCTGGGGATGTGAGAGGTGGCCAGCTGGAGGGTCTCATTTTCAGCAGGTGATGTGAGATATGAAGGTGTTCCATGTCGTGTGTCATGTAAGCAGCAGAGAAGCTCTACAGCCCTTCTCATGTCCCCATTAGGACATGTCATCAGTCCCACCCAAATTTGGTCCAGACCTGCTTGCAACCAGCTGAACCCAGGTTAGGCAGAAGCATGAGGGATTTCTGAGAACCAGCCCTGCTCTGTGGGCTGTGCAAACTGCCTTGTGTTCCTGAAGTTCGGTGGGAGGATGATGTGTTACACCCACCTCCTAGGATTCCTTCCAAATCTCTTCATCTGCACAGAGCAATCCAGATCCCATTGTATCAAAAAAACATCCACATGGTGGAAACCAGAAGCATTTCCCACTTCCTGGGTCTGAGTGTCCCTCCTGCAAACATCCCCTGTCAGTGAAGAGACAGCAACGCCTCCACTATCCCACAATAACCAAGTGCACATCTGCCGTATGTCAGGCTGGGATGGCACCACAGGATGATCTCCTGCTCAAATTCACCGTGCACATGCCTTTATGATACCTTTTGAGTGCTAAATCGATTTGGTTGCAGCCACCCAAAGACATGCTTAGAGCAGGATATGGGTGTCCTTGCAAGGAGCTGTCAGTATAAATATGGATTTTGATGCTCACAGGCTCAGCTTCTGTAGCAACAGCTTTCCCAGGTAGAAGAGCCCTTAATTAGCCCAATACCCTCCTTTGCCCCTGAAGACAGGAAGGTAAAAATAGTCATCTGTGAATTCTGCTTCTTCACTGGAGTCTCTCCAAATAAGGGTTGTCCTCGGGACAATGGGACTTTGATCGTCTTCAATAGCAATGTATTGAACGGAGCAATTTTTCCGCAAATTAATTATCTGTGCCTGAGGAACTGAGCTGTATTTTATTTAAGTTCTTCTGCTGTGTTTCACTGTGTGCACAAAGCAAATAAACAGAACTCGGTGTCAAATCCAGCTTACAAAATGAGCTTTTATTGCCTTTCCCAGGCGTCCACGATGGGGTTTAACACAGTAGGCGCTGAAAAATAACTGGCACAGCTCATGTAACACTAAGCACACCTGTTCCTCAGCCCCCTTGCCTCCTTTTTCTAGGCTGTTGGGTTTTTCTGTAATAAGATGAATCTCAGCATGCACACACCAGCCCAGCTTCGTTTGGAGTTATGTCTGTTTTGCAAGTCAGCAGGAATTCCGATGCAATTTGTGTTACTACGTCGTGTGATACACGAGAAAGACAACAGGAAAGAAAGGGTAGTATCTCCAGGCAAATAAATAGGAGTGTGCATTACATTTCAAAAGGTGATCCATGAGAAGAATCTGCTCTAAGTTTTAGTATAAAACTCCACAAAAGTGGGACAGGTTGAACGCATTAATTTTTGTAATTGCACATGTCCTCGGTTTTCCACGATAAAGAGCTATGAAAGAATATCAGACAAAAACATCCTTTGGTTCAATATGCACCCAAAATCCATAAATGCTCTTCTAATTAAGGAGAGCTCCAGGCTGAGCTCCCAGGGAATATCTGAGGCTCCATCCTCTCTCCCCTTACCCAGGAGAAGGGCACAAGTAGGAAAGAGCTCTGTGGTCACTTGGTTCTGTCAGGTCTCCCTGGTCAGTGGTATTTGAGACACACATATGTGGACTGTGAGTTCATCCTGACTTGTCTTTCCCACCTCTCCCAGACCAAAAGAACCTCTCGTGGCACCGCTGTGGATTTGCATTACTGGATTGGGAAGGATTCCTCCCAGGATGAGCAGGGGGCTGCAGCCGTGTACGTCACCCAGCTGGACAACGCGCTCGGGGGGAGCCCTGTGCAGCACCGGGAGGTCCAGGGACATGAGTCTGAGACCTTCCAGAGCTATTTCCGCAATGGCATCATGTGAGTAGCTCAAAATACCCTGCAACGAGGTGGGTTGTGGCTTTTCTACATCTCAGAGACATCAGCATTTCAGAAAAACCTGAATAAAAGGGTATTCGCACCGAAGCTGGTTAAAATTCAGAACAAAAGTTTCCCGTTTTCAAACAATTGTTTGTAACATTGAGTCTGGAATCATGTCTCTACTGGTCATTTTCCCAGATATTTTCAGTAATTGCATCTTAACCTCCCTCTTGTTCACCCCGGGGTCTTCCTTCCTCTCCTCCTCGCATTTTGGATTAAAGTGCCCATTCAGGGCACTTCAGACTAATATCCACCTTGAAGTGAAGTGCTGATTTGGCTCATACTGGGCGTAATACTCCTGCAGTGGAAGGAAAGTTTGACTCTGAACTTCTGTCATCTAAAAGAATCTAATCTTGTGGTCTTTGTTCATGCTGGGGTTGTTCGAAGAACTCCAATAGCTCTCCTCCAGAAGGGTCTTCTTTGGCAATAAACAGCCTAAGTGCCTTGATTTTAAACAGCTGAAAAAAAATTGAGATGAAAACCCGTCCTGAGTCAATACCTCCATCCCAGTCTGGCTTTTGAGATACCTCTGCTTTGTGCATTTCTACAACCTCTCATGAGTTTCCTCAGAACTTTTCTGAGACAGAAAAGTGCTTTTAACCTTGTCTAGGGATGAGTAAGGAACCATGAAGGACTGAAATTCAGACCTTCATAAACAGTCTATTTGGAAACCTGTCTGCCTCTGAAATAATTATAATTTGGACTTCATCTTGGTCTAAACCACATCCCTATGGTCAACCAGGAAGTCTGAGGCAGAATGAGAAATTAAAGCAAGCTCTTCTCTTTCCACATCTTGGCAGGTGGACTAATAACCAGAGCATCCTTCTGTGGATATCTTAAACAAGTCTAAAGTGCTGTGAATCACTCACTGGCTGACCATATTTGCCAGTCTCTCCCAAGCTGTGATAAAATACATATATTACCTACATGGCAAAAACTTTAAACAGCAATTGTCTCTTTTTCTCCCATAAATGGCAATGACATCATGTCAATTATTACTCTAGTATGAACAATGGATCTGTTTTCTAAAAGGGTCTAGCATATGTGGAAGTGGGTTAGACTTGCCCAAAATCCATTATAAAGGCTCTGGGACTTCCCTGGGGAGTTGTGTCCTCTCAAGGTGTGAAAGTTGCACAGAAGGGAGGGGATGGCATCATGCAGTGATGTGATACAGTGCTAACAGTGGCTGTTGCAAGGTGTGTGTTCAAAGATGGAAGAAAGAATTTGGGGGATAAAGCCTGAGAGAAAGACAGAGCCCTGTACCTGTTTAATATTTTGTTCTGCTTATGGCAACAGTTTCCTATCTAAGTTACTTTTAATAGAATAACTATTTTGGAGAAAACCAAATATTAACAGAAAGTTTGTTTTCTGCAAAGTCTGCTTCATATTTTAATCAAAAGTTTATGGAATATTTCAATTTTGAGTTGCCACTGCCATGGTTTCAATAGGATTTTCAGTTTGGTTGTGTTATGCTACCACTGCCAGCCTTCACCTACCTGTTGATCTTCTCCCAGGATGTTTACTGGTTGGAATCAATGATCTTAGAAGTCTTGTCCAGTCCAAACAATTCTATGAGTCTATAATTCCATGCAGAGCAGCAACACAGGACCGATAAGAGGCAGATGGACACTGTGAGAAGTCATGGTCTGACCACACAGCATTTCACAGTTCATTTTTTAGGACTTTGAGGTTATTTTTGCTCTAGATTTTTTAGTTGTCACCAAAAGCTTGGGATGTTCTGAGAGGACAGAGGGGAAGGTATTTTCTAACCAGCTCTAACTCTTTATTCTCTGGTACAAAACAGCTACAAGAAGGGAGGAGTGGCTTCAGGATTTAAGCATGTGGAGACCAACATGTACAACATCAAGCGCCTTCTCCATGTCAAGGGGAAGAAGCACGTGTCAGCCACAGAGGTAAGAAGAAAACCCTTCTCTTCTTATGGATCATTTCTCCTTGCCTCTCCTCCTACACCCATCTTCAGCCAGGTTTTCCTGCTGGATATCTCATCCCTGCCCCAGGACTTCTACTCCAGGATAGTTTTCAAGACCTCACCCAGGGGTTTGGTATTACATGAGAGAAGCCATTGGGCTCAGCCAGTAGCTGAGCAGCAGAAGGATGAGCCTGTCATTGCAAACCTGTTCTTACATCCCAGGGACAGGTTTGCAATGGCTGTGATTTGTCACCTGCAGCTCTTGTCCTCCTCAGCTTGCCAAATGGTTTCATTTCCTCGTGACAGGTAGCGCTTTCCTGGGACAGTTTCAATAAGGGCGATGTTTTCTTGCTGGACCTTGGGAAAGTGCTGATTCAGTGGAATGGACCCAGCTGCAGCATTGCTGAGAAATCCAGGGTGAGTACAGGCCAAAGCCACTTAGTTTACTGGTGGTATTTTTCAATGCCAGGAGAGAAAAAAAATAGGGAAAAAATGCTCAGTGTTTGCGCAGTGAAAATCTTACTAAGAGCAGCAGCACTGAGGTGATTGGATATTAGGAAGAAAATTACTGGATATTAGGAAGAAATTTTTTACAGAGAGAGTAATCAGACATTGGAATGGGCTGCCCAGGGAGGTGGTGGATTCACCACACCTGGAGGTTTTTAAAATGAGACTGGATGTGCCATGGTCTGGTAATCACGGTGGGGTTGGATCAAGGATTGAACCTGATGATCTCAGAGGTCTTTTCCAACCTGGTTGATTCTATGATTCTATGAACAGAGAAAATAATGATAAAACTTCTACTTCCTCATCTGCTCATTTTAGAGGCCCATGGAAGTGCTTTCTTCTGGTTCAGACCTCAGCTTGGTTTCACAGGCAGTTGTGGGCCCATCATTAGCTCTCTCCCCGGAAAGTCATCCAGGTGCCTCTGGGGAGGTCTATTTCCATCCCTCTGTGCCCTATAGTTTGCATGCTGTAGGATTAGAAAGTCAGCAACACCAGCAGGTTTAGCTGCAATGACTACCCCCAGGGCAGATTAGTTTTAATTTTTTGTTTACAGCATCACAGGGAATTCCAGCTTGGTCAGTATGAGACAAGTAGGAATACATAACCCAGGTGCTCATAGGTCAGATCCATAGCTCTTGAGGCACTTTGCAAAGGGATCATTATCCTTATTTTACTGATGGAGGAACCAAGATACAGAGATGTAACACAGCAAGATATATCAGTGGGCTATCAGCAAGGCTGGTGGCCAAACTCATAGCTTGTCATTATAACATTTAAAGGCAGGTGGGTCTGCTCTGCACGTGGTGTCCCCTGATGAGCTAAGAGAGGGGGAAGCTTCACAGGGAATGTGGTTTTTCAGGGCTCCGTGGCTAAAAGAGAAGATCCTGTGGGTAATGTAGAAGAGATAAAGCAACGCTGAACAGAGGAGGGGGAGCAGGTAGAGGGATGGCCACTGGGTTCATCTCAGGCCACAAGCAGGTGATTTCCTATGTCTAATAAACAGAGGCACCTTTCAAAGCTGTTGCAGTAAGAGTCGTGGGGGAAAAAAATAATATAATGGAAAATGGGGATTTCAGCCTAATTAGTTGCTTGACATTTCACGCTGCTTTTTTCACAGAAGACATCCGCGTTTTTTGAACACTTGAAGCATTTAAATGTAAAATGTCACTGCGGGGCACCCAGGGTCCTGCAGCTCTGCAGCATCCTGCCTCACTGTCCTCAGCATGTGTGTGCATCTCTCTCCCAGACCATCCCACAAGACCATTGGACCTGCTGATGTACAGTCACACACACAGGCAACACCTGCTGTGGCTCCCACACGCCTGTGCCCTGCGGGAGCAACATCTAGCAACTATAATAAGCAATATTTTCCTAAGAGTTAGTTAATAATCAGACACTACAGACACATCTGCTTTCTTAATAGCTAAATTTGGAGGGCACTAGAAGCTTCAGAGAGCTGTGGTGATGTGGCTTGGGCTCAGTCTTTGCTCCAGGTCTGGGGCAGTGAGTTTGTTGTCTGTGTCAGGACTTACCCCTCTGATCCGTGTGCAGGGTCTGGCGCTGGCTCGCAGCATCAGGGACAGCGAGAGGGGCGGCCGTGCTCAGATTGGCATCATTGACAACGAGAAGGACTCCCCAGACCTGATGCAGATCATGAGGATGGTGCTGGGAGAGAGGCGTGGGGAGCTCCGAGATGCCATCCCGGACACGAAGGCGGATGAGCTGCAGAAAGCGAACGTCCGGCTCTACCAGTAAGTCCAGGGATGTGCCCCAAACCCTTTCCTTCCTCACAGCGAGCACTGTGAAGGCTGACTCTGCTCGGTGACTGTGTCTTTCAGCGTCTATGAGAAGGACAATGACCTGGTGGTACAGGAGATCGCCACCCGGCCCCTGACACAGGATCTGCTCCAGCACGAGGTGAGAGAAAGCCAGAGGCTTTTACAGAGGGAAAAGGATGCTGTGGCCTGCTTTGTTTTCAGCTGAGCACCTGTTTCAATGGGATACCCTGTTTCCTTCCATCATTAGAACAGCTCAGCCCCACTCAGGGACATCATTAGGACAGCTCAGCAGCCAGAGATAGGTGGTGCATTGGAGCTGTTCCAACCGGAGATGGCAAATTGGTGCTCTCAGCCAAGGATTATATTGGCTTGGTAATCAGAGTGAAGGAGAGCTGCCTACCAGGAGTAAATTCCAGAGGGAATTAAAGCTTCTTAATACCTGATGTTCAGGGATAGCCTTCCCTCTGCTGAATCCAGAGCAAATAAATACTCTGCTTAGAAAACCAGGGAGATATGTTTTCCTGCTGTAGCAAGTGGCTGGTGTCAGTCACCCACCCTGGAAGGAGATTCCTTACAGACCCTCTGTGCAAACGCTTTCAGAAGACAGAGACTTTCATTCTGACTAAAATTTGGTACAGAACTGCTCACCCTTAATTCTCTGCAGTGCAAACCAGCTTATTCCAAAACATGATTGTGCTGCGAGGTTCCCCCTCCCTCATTCCCCCTGGTGTCAGCCTTGTTAAATCTCAGTCTCCCTTTGCAGACATACGGACCCTTCGTTTTTCTTTTCAAAGTTCAGTCTGAAAAATGAGAAGCCTTTGGTCACGCAGCTTGTTTGGAGCACCAGCACTCTGCAGATGGGCTGCTCAGCAGACATCTCATCCCCTTTGGGTTTGGGATTCTGCTGCCTTCACAGCAATGCAACACTTTTGGCTCCAGATCAGGGACACAAAATAGTCAAGCAGAAGAGGTTTACTGGACTTTTCCTGCTCCTTTAGTAGCAGATTTGGCATAAACAAGCACCACCAGCAGCAGTGCTGAAGCACAGCAGGCTGAGGGTGATATTTCAGCATGCACTTCTCCTGCTGCTCCCTTTTAGGGCTGGTGTTTCTGTTGGTCTGAGAACATCACCTGTGAGACAGTTATAGCCAGCTTGGAGCAACGCCTAAAAAAAAATACATATTTTAACTCATTACAATTAGAAGTCATCTGGGTCAGGTGTGCTTGCAAAGTCAGTGTACCTGTGAACCCCTGCCCTGTGGGGTTGGTGGTAGCTGTAGTCCATTTATGAACCACAACAAATCCATCCTCTGTTACCTCTGCTAATGGTTGCACCAGGGTTAGGGCTCTGCAAGGCAGGGAAATGAGCCAGATCTGCATCTAACCCAAATCTTCAAGAAGGATCCAGCCTGAGCAGGTTACAAATTATGACCTTTGCCTGTGCAGAGCTTTTCACGTCTGTTTTTTTCTGTTTCCTGTTTTTCACGTTTCACCTCAGGACTGCTACATTTTAGACCAAGGTGGTTTCAAAATTTACGTCTGGAGAGGAAAAGCCTCCAGCCCAGAAGAGAAAAAAGCAGCCTTCACCCGAGCTGTGGTGAGTTGTAATACTGTGCAAACAATGTCGTGGGAGGTTATTATGTGCTGATCTGGATCTGGCCACTAATTACAATTAAGTGTAGGTCTTGGGGAGCTGGCCTGTGTAATAACAGAGGCAGAATTTATGTGTCTAAGGGAGGCATGATGACGCAAACACAAGATTGTTAGTCATCAAATTGTGCTAGGACTAAAACCTGACACTAAAACTAGGAAGAAATTGGTTAAAGAAAAAAAGTATTGAAGAGAATACTTTGTTGCGTGGTAAATAGTGAACTTCTGGAATTTGTTGATTCAAGAGATGGTGGAGTCAGAGAATATCAGTCAGAATTCATGGTCAAAAAGTGCATGGAAAGATATTAAAGGGGTTCTTATATCCTCTCTGAGATCCATGGCCCAATATTGTGGATGCTGGGGAGAGAGAAGGGGTCACACTGGAGGACATGAGCCACTAAGCTCATGTTTGCTCTCTGAACAGCATTTCCTAGTGCCACTGTCCCAGGCAGCACAGAACACTGCTCTGACCCCAGAAGGCATCTCCTGTGTTCCAACCAAGAGTAGTGCCTTGGGCAAGTCATTGGGGAACTCCCTTACTTGGAGTCTCTGGAAAAGCCAGACCTTTTATGTATAGGCCTCATCTGCAATTCCATTACAGCTAACAACTATTCCACAGCACTAGTGGGGCTGGGCCCAGGTTCTGTGTGTGAATTTGGAGGTGATATGGGGCTCTTCCACTGGGTAGAGAGAGATCTGCTATTAGCAGCTGGTAATTCAGATTGGTCAACCTGAGGCAAGACCAGGGCTCATGACAGGGCAGAACACACCAGCCTAGCACCCTGGCTCCTCCAGATGAGCTGCCATGTGGTTATTTTCTGGCAGATCATGCCTCAACTCCTCCTCTCAGAAAAAAATAGCCTTGAGGGAGCCTGAGCAAGTAAGACATTTGGTATTTTTTTACAAGTTGGCATGTTGAAGTGAAGGCTACAAAGAAACTTAGCTTTTGATTATCTGTTTACTTATGGTAAGACCATAAATGGCTTCATCTTAAATGAGATCTAACCAGGAGATACTGAACCTCATGGTTCCACATTCAATAAGGTCCTACCTGGAGACACCCAGCTTCAATACAGGTTGCACCTATTGCCTCAGAGAAGAAAAGCTTAAAAAAAACTTTGCCTCAGGACTTGTTTCACTGTCCTCTGTGCTCCTTAACTCAAGCCCTTTTTAGTAGGCAATGAGCTCTGCAAACTCTGGCCCTGAGCTACACACACAGAACAAAAGATATCTCTCTCTCTCAGTGTGGCAGGTGGGAGGGCTGGGAGGACCATCTGCTCTGCTTTTCCCTGGGGGTAGTGCGTGGCTGCAGTATTTACAGCAGAAGATGAATGCTCAGAAAGCCACAGTCAGGCTCCTTCCCTGAACCACGGCTGTCAGCACTGCACGTTTGGTCATCCTAGAGCCTGCTGAGATAAACACAAGAGCAGTTCCCAAAACTGAACAAGGATTTTGGCATTGTGACAGAACACAGACAATTTTCTTCCTTCTCTTGTGTCTTCTTGTATCAAGCACCTCTGTTGAAGTGGTCTTTTAACTCAGTAGTAGCACTATTGCAAAGAAATAATGTGGGTTTAGGGGGAAAAAAAAATAAGAAAAAAGATTTTTGAGTGTTTAGTCCCTTCAGAACACACCTCTGGGGTGCTGAGCTGCTTCCATCCCTTCTCTCCCTTGGCATGCATGCTCTCTGTCATGTACCTATCATCCTGGAGAGGGACAAAAAGTTTGGAGAAAAGCAAAGAACTGAACTAGGCTCTTGGATCATGGGTACACGCCATCACTGCTCCTTCCCCTCCACTCCCAGATCCATCACCAGAAGCCATCTACGGAGCTGTCTGAGACAGAGGAGGAGGCTTTCCATTACACCCATTGAGTGAGATTTTCTTCAAGACTAAGGTGCCGTGTAGAGATTAATTTTAGGATGTGATCCAAGTGGTCAGGCTGTAGGGGTAGGGTTCAGTGCTCTAAAGACAGAAATAAACATGGATACTACAGTGAGAGCTTGCAGTCACCTCTGTTTGCAACTCTGAATGCAAGTTTTGGGGTGAATCCTGCCCTTGGTCAAACCACTGTGTTCAGTGAGGGACATTCCCTCTTCAGGCTGGTTTGGGTCCACATCCCTCTTCTCATGTCTGTAAAAAGCTTGCTGTGTCCCCACTGATGACCTTTCTCATCCCCACCAGGGTTTTATCCAAGCCAAAGGCTATCCTTCATCCACCAATGTGGAAGTGATCAATGACGGGGCGGAGTCAGCCATGTTCAAACAGCTCTTCCAGAGGTGGACGGAAAAGAACGAAACACAGGGGCTGGGAAAAGTCTACACTACTGGAAAAATTGGTGAGCACATTGGTCCTGCATTTGTCTTTCCTACCTGTGCTAAGCAGCAGCCGAGGGAACATCGTTCACACTGTCTCCTGCCTTCAGTATCTTGAAAATCTGGTGCACATTCTTCCCGTGCCTCGTGTCTTCCATCTTCTGCAGCAGATGCAGAGGATTCATCAGCTGACATTCAGAGCTGCTGAGGCTTCTTGTATGAGCCAACCTGCCACTTATTCTAAGTGTAAATGTTGGCAGATGGTCACTCCCCTCTGAAAATCGTGCGCAAAATTTCACACTTGCAGGACATCCCCGTTTTCATTGTGAAGGGCTAATGCCGGCCCTGGTAAGGAACTGCTGAACAACATTCTGATTTCATTTGCACTGGCATCTATCCAAGACTCTCCTGACGTCAGTGGATTGATGCTGTATTTACACGGGGTGTAAACGATGTATTTATCACACTGCTGAAGTGAATATTACAATGCATTAACCCCAGAGAGCAAACAATACCAAAGAGAAGGAACTTATTGATGAGTGATGGGAAGATGACAGTGATGCTGAACGTCTCCATCAATAACAGCTTGAGAGCCACAAATCTTTTTCCCTTCCAAGTTCTCTCTTTTCTCTCCACCTCTGTTTCTTTCTGTGCTGTCCATAAATACTCTGTCTCTTTTATCACAAGCTGGAGGAATGTAGGCATTTTATTTCTGAAACCAATGTTTTGAAAGGAGGAAAATATTTATAGTTTTGGAGAACAGTTATCAGTTTTCAGTCAGGAGACAACTAATTTTTACCAGCCAGTCATCACTGGAACACACTATCTGGCCAATTCCAGCCTGTAACAGGTCAGCACTGGAGTATGTGAGCTCTTGCATATTCAAAAATCAACACTGGTTTATAACGGTGGCTTCTTGCAACCCTGGACCAGTTTTTTCTTGCATGTATGACAGTTGTGCGTGAGGGTGATGTGGAGGGTTTGTCTGTTATTGTGCATTCACTGGGTTCTTGTTTTTGTTCTGCTGGTGCACACAGCCAAGGTGGAGCAGGTGAAGTTTGACACCACTCAGCTCCACGCCAGGCCAGAGCTGGCTGCTGAGCAGAGGATGGTCGATGATGCCTCCGGGGAGATCGAGGTGAGAGAGCTCCTTTTTCTGACAGAGAGTGCAATGATCAGTGTGTTACCAAACATCACTTGGCCTAGATAAGGGGAAACTAAGGATAGACCTCATGGCAGTCTACAGCTTCCTCACAAGGGGAAGAGGAAGGGCGGGCACAGATCTCTTCTCTCTGGTGACCAGTGACAGGAGCTGAGGGAATAGCCTGAAGCTTCAGGAATCTGTTAGCAACAGGGTTGTGCTCTGTCTTCACCTTGACTCCGCTGCTGCTCACCAAGATGTTTCTTTTACCAGGTGTGGAGGATTGAGGACTTGCAAATGCAGCCAGTGAATCCCAAGACATACGGGCAGTTCTACGGGGGCGATTGCTACCTGGTCCTGTACACCTACCTGAGATCAGGCAGGCCCCACTATGTCCTCTACATGTGGCAGGTAGGTCAAACCAGAGCAGAAGGGACTGTCCTGTGTCTGCTATAGAAGCCTAAAGCTGAAAGAAGCAGTTGCACAGAAAAATCCCAACCCAAGCATCCAGAAGAATTCAGGTACCCTTTGCTTATCAGTTGTCCATTTCAAATGTCTTGAGCTGTGCTTTGTAGGCAGCATGGACACTAATCCCAGGCTGGCTTCAGGCTGAGAGCCAGCAAAGTCAGAGTGAAGGATTATGGGGCTTACAATACTCAGGTCAAACTTTGGAGTCAACTCCAGGAACTGAGGCTTTAAGGGAGAGGTAATGTGTGTATATGAACATCTCTGCTTTCCTTTTTTAAATATTATTTCCCTCCCGTGGAATGCAGAAAGAAACTTGAAAAATGGGATACTAAAGTCTGAAAAACCAGAATGTGAGGGAAATTTAAATATCTGGAAGTTTTAACTCTGACATTCCACGCTTGGAACTGGCAAGACGTTCCGTTGTGTCACCTCTAATCCCACGTGTCACCTCTCTGTTCCCCAGGGCCGCCACGCCTCTGTGGATGAAATCACTGCCTGTGCCCTCAATGCCATCGAGCTGGACAAGAAATATGGGGATGAGGCTGTGCAGGTGCGGGTGACGATGGGCAAGGAGCCCAGACACTTCCTGGCCATCTTCAAGGGCAAGCTGGTCATCTACGAGGTAACGTGGCTTTGTGAGTGTGGGGAAAGGGAAGCACCAGCGATGGCTTGGCAGCTGCAATGGAAATAATCCAGAAAAAAATGGGCTGACACTCAGGAAAGGAGCTTGCCAGGTCTGCACAGGCTGGCAGATGGAATGGTGGAACATTCCTAGTACTTCCTGAGTAGTGTGAACACCGTTTGTGTAAACGCAGTCCTGGACTGACCCAGACTCCACTGTCCACCCCTGACCTCCAGCACTGACACGTGTTGTTCTTTCCAACTCTACCCCAAAATACTCTGCAGAGTTAGAATAAGGCAATCACCCTGTGATTTACAGAGAGTGCCATCCAGAGAGGGTCCTCCAAAATATCCTACAGTCATGATTTGACAATTCAAATTATCCCTCACTGAATTATATCACATTAACTACCAACCCACTTCACTAGCTCCTGTGGCTGCTGACATCTGTGGTGGAGACACTGCAAGTGTCTTTGGAGGAGGGGGATTACCTCAGCTCTCAGTGCTGGTCCCACTGTACAGTTTCCATGGTGGGTGTTGAGCTAAGCTGAGCACAGCTGGAAATCAGAGTGCAGCTGCCTTGCCCACTCTGCATGGCAAATGCTTTACAGAAACTAAGATCTGCTCACATGGAGTTTCAGCATCTTGATGGGAGCTGGTCAAGATGCCGAAATCAGGGAGAAATGTGGAAGTTTTGCCATGTGGGTTTCATTCTGACCTGGGACCAGAATGTGTTTGGATTTCCTCACAGGAGCATGATCCATCATTGCAGCAGTGAGGAAGGGCTGTGAGCACAAAAGCCTTCATTGAATCAGTGGCACCCTGGATCTGTGTGTCCTCCTCACTTCCCAGCACCATCCTTCCCTCTGTTCCCCTGCAGGGTGGGACCAGCCGGGCTCAGAAAAGCGCTCCCGAGCCAGTGATCCGCCTCTTCCAGGTGAGGGGCACGGATGAGGTGAACACAAAGGCCACAGAGGTGCCAGCCAGAGCCTCCTCCCTCAACTCCAACGATGTCTTCCTGCTGACCACCAGCCAAGTCTGCTACCTGTGGTGTGGGAAGGTGAGGCTGCAGAGACACCAGGGGAGATGGCTGAAGGAAATCTGAAATTGCTGATGTGGGGCTTGAGTCTCCTCCCTCCACTGAGTTGTGGAAGTGAACCCTTGGGCAGGTGGCCAAGGATTGGAGAAATGGCCTCCTTGAGTTGCATCAGGGAAGGTTTAGATTAGATATTATGAGAAACTTCTTCACAAAAGGGGTTGACAGGGAAGTGGTGGAGTTACCATCCCTGGAAGTATTAAAAAAAATATATGGATGCGGCATATAAGGACATGGTTTAGTGGTGAATACGGTGGTTTTGGATTGATGGTTGGACTTGATGATCGTGGAGGTCTTTTCTGACCTTAGTGATTCTGTGGTTCTATGAGAAAGGTGCACCCAGGAGGCTCCAGAGGCTCCATCTGTGGAAGATCAGCAGGAACACAGCCTTCTCTACAAAAACAATCTATGTTGCGGTTCACCTCACCTTAACTTAGATGTTCATACAACTTTCAGATGAATAAATCACCCCAGATTTTCCAACTGTAAGAAATAAGCCAGGATGTTCATTTATCCTGGTTTAGTCACACGTTTCAGGATGAGGTGGTGGATCAAACTGAAGCAGAAAGGTTGCTCAGAGCAGTTGTGGCTGCCCCATCCCTGGAGGTGTTCAAGGCCAGGTTGGAGGGGGATATGAGCAACCTGGTCTAGTGAAAGGTGTCCCTGCCTCTGGCAGGGGGTGGGAACAAGATGATCTTTAAGGTACTTTCCAACAAAAACCATTTTGGCATTTTGTGACTTTTGCTTTAGGCTGCACTGAATGTCCCTTCAAGGACTAGAAATGGGTTCTGAGTGACCAGTTCAAAAGCTTTCAAGCAGGTCTAAAACTCTCCAGAGGACCAAGCCAGCTTTTCCCCACAGAAAAGTTTTGCCAGTCTGACCCTAATTCCACCTCAATCTTACATTCTGCACACAGGGATGCAGCGGAGATGAGCGGGAGATGGCAAAGATGGTAGCTGACATCGTTTCCAGACGGGACAAGCACACCATTTTGGAAGGACAAGAGCCAGCAGAGTTCTGGGAAGCTCTGGGAGGCAAAGCACCTTATGCCAGTGAAAAGAGGTAATAGTGACCTGCTTGTTCCTCTGGGCCTCGCCAGGGAACTTTAAGCCAGGGATCAAAACTTGGCAGGAAAGTGAGTACTTTGATACTGTGTCCTCACTAAAGGGAGCACAAGGTCAGAATATCACCAAAAGCTTGGTCAGAAACCACACTGAGATGACTCTTCCCTAGATTTTGGTTCAGGCCTTCTGTGTAGTAGGAGCTGTAGATCCAAACCCTGCAGACAAGGATGTGCTACATCCTCCTTTCCCCACAGTAAACCCACCCCATATCTCATCATAAGGGCTACAGGAACCACATGCTCCATTTCCAGCCATCATTGGAGAAGCCCCAGAAGATTCATGAGACTAAAGCCTGCCTCTGAACAACCTGGATTTCTCCAGCCTTCTGGGCAGGTGATGGGTTCCTTTGCAACCAGGTGATCTGATGTGGGTTTCACCTGACATCAGGTTCATCTCCACAATGAGACAAGGGCTCTGCTTTTGCCCTCTTTGGGTGGAAAAACAGTTAACCTTTAAAAATCATTAAAATGGTCCAAGAATCCCCTTGAGACCTGACTTTCAGGACCTCAGATGGCTGTTGCAATGTTCCGCCCCTTCCTCCAAGGCCACGCCAAGTAGCATCAGGGCCCTGCAGGAGGCCAAGAGGGAAAAATTTCCATCTCTCTCGGTTTTTCTTCCCCTGCCATGCATGAGGAAGGTTCCAAGAGCAGATCACACACTACCAGCCTCGCCTCTTCGAGTGCTCCAACCAGACGGGCCGGTTCATCATGACAGAGGTGGTGGGCTTCTGCCAGGAGGACCTGGATGAAGATGATGTCATGCTGCTGGACACATGGGAAGAGGTCAGCACAGGTCGCCCTCCCCTTCTCCCCAGATGTATTTTCAAACAGGTTATGGTTTTAATTGGTTTGAATCCATCACTCAGTGTGAAACCAAGGTCCTTCTCACCCAGGGACAGCAGAGGTGAGGGAGGCAGCATTGCCAGACCTCTTTCAGAAAAGTGAAAACTGAGACACTTGGTCCATGCCTTCCTCCAAGGTGAGAAGAGATGGACCTGCTCTGGTCTTTTCCAGCTTATACAAGGAGGTGGCACCCAAAAACACTCCCCCTCACTTCCCAGCACCTGTGATGATGACTTGCTTTAGGCTATGGAAAGCTGTCTCCAGGAGTTTTCTTTCTGAAGTGGATCTATGGAAGGACAGGGTTCAGCTACCTTGAAACACGCCAGAGCTGTTACCTGAAATATTTATGCTTTGTGCCCGTCTCAGAAGCAAAATCTTTCTTGGCTGGAATTAAATCTGGAATCAAAGTCACAAGGGACTATTGGGAAAGCACGTTTCCAATCTTATCTCTGCTGCCATTGGCAGGGGAGAGCAAACAACCCTATCTGCGCAGGTCTCAAGGACTCACTGAGCTCCAGCACCTTCTCTCCTTGCAGATTTTCCTTTGGGTTGGCAAAGCCTCCAACGAATACGAGAGGAAGGAGGCCATTGCCTCAGCTAAGGAGTATCTGAAGACCCATCCGGCAGGGAGAGACTTGGCAACCCCGATAATCCTGGTGAAGCAGGGCTACGAACCCCTCAACTTCACAGGGTGGTTCAACGCTTGGGACCCCTACAAATGGAGCGTAAGTTGCTGGAAAAGCCCTGTGGTGCCCGTGCACATGGGCTCAGCAGTGCTTAAAGGGCATTCTTCTCAGTGGATGTATGACACAGGGAGTGAAACCTCACTAGGACATGTCCTGAGCTTCACAGAGTCACAGAATGGCTTGGGTTGGAAAGGACCTTAAACTCACCTAGTTCCAAGCCCCCCCACCATGGGCAGAGACACGAGTTCCTGGTGCCTGAGCAGCAGGTTCCTGGCTCCTGAGCGGCTTCTCCTGCCCCTTCATCGGCAAAAAGTACCCGTTTGGTGAAACTGAGGCTTTTTCAGATATGTGTGCCTGAATTCACAATATTCACATTTTTATTTAAAAAAAGATCATGTTCCAAATCATGTTTGTGATTTTGGCCAAAAAGGGGTCAGGGCTGTGAGTGTTAAAATTAAGTTCAGAGTGAAGACAGAAGCTTCCCCCCCCATCATAAAGAAAATTGGGGAAAAAAATGTTCATTTCTCAAAATGCAGCCACAGAGTAAAATTTATGACCCAGCTTTAAGGGCAAATTGTGGTGAAATGAAAGATGTGAGCAGACAGGTCTCATGTTCAGGTTTGTGGAATGCCCATCACAGCCCAGGAGCTCCTGAGCAAGGTCACCCTTGGTCCCTACACATGAGCCTTCCTCTCAAACCCTGATGTACAAATACCAGCTCTTTGCTACATAGAAATGGCAACCTGCCCCAGGAGATGCCTGGGAATTAAAAAAAGAGTACTTTCTCTCCTCTTTCAGACACATGGGCTTCAAATAATTTTAGGAGCATAATGTGGAGCAGGGATTTGCTCATGTGGCCCGTGCTTAAAGCCTCACCAGGACCCTGGCTGGTGAGAGGAAGGAGCGATGCACTGGGACGGTATGGAGGCCCCCAGGACTTCATACTGCAGGAAAACTCTTACAGGGATATTTTATTTCCTGCATCTGGGTTTGCATCTTCTTTCTTAGTGGTAGTAGAGAGCCTGTCTTGACAGCTGGATCTGCACAGATAAGAAAGCAACTCCCAGAGCAATGACCCTTAAAACAATGCTGATGCTTAGAACAAAGGTCAAAACTTGTGGATTTGGTTTGTTGGTGTTCTTTTCTTTCTGAGGAACTGCTGAAAAACAAGGATGCAGCTCATAAAATATGTGCCTCTAAAAATATCCCCTGTAGGCAGCTTCAGCAACTACAGACAAGTCATCCAAACTGTTGACATCCCAGAAACATCTGGTGTATGTTCATTGCTCAGTTTTGGGTCTAAATCTGTTTTCTCTGCAGTCCATGTGTTCATGTTGTTTGTTCTTGTTGGGAAACTTTGTTGGATGATTCTGTTAAGAACTGACATCTCCTGGCTGCTTAGGAAAACACAGTCATGAGCTTTGCCAATATATCCAGTATATTCCTTTTTTTTTTTCCAATAAATACCAGGTAGCTCATAACACACGGCATCGAATTATAAAAAGTCAGGGACTGAGGCTTTGAAAAATCCGTTGATTTAGATAAATGATTCAAGGAAGGGGAAAAAAAGGAATAACATTTGATCCCTAATTTTCACGCATTGCAAGATTCATTTAAAATGTAAGAGATTTAAACCCAGCCGTAAATATGATTTCTCTTCATTTGCCCTCTGCTGTCTAAACCCTTTTAAATTTCCTGTTTTCACCTGTTATTGTAAAGCTGCAAAGGCTAAAGTCCGTTTGTTTCTTTGTTTTCAAGGGAAAGCTCAGGCCCTGACATAGTCTCCTGAGTCCAGGGACTGAGGTTTGCAGAGCTGCCACCTCAGTGAGCACCTCTGGACTTTAAAATTCGTCATCTCCTGACCCTGTTAGAGACCAGGAGGATGGGCTAAAGGCAGCCCATGCTTCCTACAACTCTCTTTCCCTTTAGGATGGCAAGTCCTATGAGGAGATGAAGAACAGCTTGGGAGACGTGTCGGCTATATCTGAGATCAAAGTGGTGAGTTGTGTTGGGAACACCTGGAGCACCACCACGTCCCCCAGCCCGCTCTCAGGAAGGAGAGGACATCAGGGTCAGAGCAGGGATGGGGACCTCAGGCCGCCAGGATCAGAACTGTGCACCTCTGTGGTAAAGCAGATGGAGATGTGAT
This sequence comes from Pseudopipra pipra, assembly GCF_036250125.1. Lineage (NCBI taxonomy): Eukaryota > Metazoa > Chordata > Aves > Passeriformes > Pipridae > Pseudopipra > Pseudopipra pipra. Next base: position 151,431,458 of record NC_087549.1, on the reverse strand, counting down.
AAATAACACATAAATACGCCCAGACCTCCTGGGCCTTTTCCAGACCTGTCCGGAGGCATCTGTGAGCAGAACATTGCCCAGCTGCTTTAATGCAGAACAAATACAGGTGTGTGCAGCTGTAAGAGTGGGCAGTGAAGTGTTGTGTGAGTAGCTGGCAGTGGTGGAGCCCCTGAGACCTCAGGTAAGGGCCCCCTGGTCAAGAAGGGCATAGCCCAGTGGAGTATCCTCCAAAGCACAGAGGAAATGAGGTCCCAGCAGTCCCAAATGCAATTGTCACATGGGGCAGTTCTTCCCTGGGCACGGCCAGGATGAAGGCTGGAAGGAAGTGGCAGGTTTGGATGAGGAGAGATGGCCCATCAAGGACGGGTATGCAGGTAGTTTTGAGGTTTCAGACATGGTAGACATCTAATCTCACCTTCTGTCCTCCCACATGTACCTTTCCCTGATGTTATCTTGAGAAGAATGAGACTGCTGTAAGTATCCTCAGCTATTTCTAAGAGCTCTCATTAGTGTGTGCTTTTAGCAGTCCTAACATCAAGGTGTAGCATTTGTGGAGGTGCTGGACTAATGCTTTAGTTGGGCCTTTCTCCTCGCTGCTTTGGAGCTACAGATAGTCTGTGCCAGAAATAGTTCCCCACAACCCTAACGGAGAGAAATATCCTGGGATAATCCCCAACTTGCTCTGCCAGAGCATCTTGTCTTGACATGTTTTCCTCCGTTTGGCAGGACCTTAACAACATCAGCCTGAACAAGAGGACCCTCAGCGTGACCAGCTTGGCCAGTTCAAGCAATCCAAATGCTTCCTCGGAGTATAAATCCCACTTCAACCACAGTGACAGCAACAGCTACAGCAACAGCAGCAACTACAACAGCAACAGCAGCCCTTCCCTGATGCCCAATGGTGAAGGAGTTTACTCCCGAGAGGTGCTGATGAACAGGACGGTGGATGAACTTCCAGAGGGTGTGGATCCCACTAGAAAAGAGGTGACAGCATTGCTGGTTTGACGCCTTTGTAGCTTAACCTGGAGTTTACTCGTTGGATAAGTGTAGCAGTACTTTAGAATAAAAAGTCCTGCTTCAGACTCAAGGAGATACTGGCTGGACACACAGATCTCATCAAAAGGAGGAGCTTCACATGAGAGGAAATTCACAGACTCATAGAATGGCCTGGGTTGGAAGGGACCTTAAAGATCCCCTAGTTCCAACCTCCCTGCTGTGGACAGGGACACCTTGTGGTGGTTTTACCCTAAAATGAAGTAATTCTATTTTTTATGGCCCAAAAATGAATTTTAAATAGCAATTTTTTTAAAAAAGAAAATATAAAATGCTTTCTTCTGGTAGGGTTGT